>NC_134539.1:50270000-50630000 GCF_050624435.1 Tenrec ecaudatus | reverse complement strand
TGGTTAGTTGTTAATGACAAACCATTCGTGCTACCCAGGAACAAACACAACAGCTTAAAAGTATAAGTCCGTATCTGCTTAGGTATCTGCTGGTCAATGAAACGTTTTTGTAGCCTTTCTCACATGTCGGGGGTGGTGGTGTTGGTGTCATAGGCAGCGTTCTCTAGAGGAGCTAACCCAGGGACCCGTGCGTGTATATATAAAGAGAATTTTACATAAAGAAAACGGCTCACCCAGTTACAGAAGCAGGTAAGTAAGTGTAAGACCGGGCAGGTTCTAAGTGAGATCAGGTGTCAATGTTAGGCATCTCTTAACTGACGGACCTTCAGAGACGAATGAAAACCAAGATCCACAGAAAGACCACAGGCTGTTGGCTGCACAGGTGCAAATGAATCTGAGGGCTGCAGGTCAGATGGCGTGTTACTGACCACTCCTTGGATTGGAAGGCAATATGGTGGAACATTAGCTCAAGTCCAAAGAACCAGAGATGGATGAGTCAGATGCAAGATCAGATCCAGCAAAAAGAAGTGAGCTTTTTCACAACATCCACTTATATTGGAAGCAAGCCACATCCCCAACTTCAGTTGCATCAGGCCTGTGATTTTCTTACAATGATTGACTGCTCATAATAGACCCCATGATGGAGTTGATTACATTACGTGATGTTTGGCCATATCCTGGGGGATTAACTGCCAAAGTACTGAGAACCCTGACCCAGCCAAGTTGACACAAAACCTACCGCAGTTGGCTCTTAGCTAATCGAGGATGATCGTGACTGGGACAAGTAGGGCCACTTGATTCTGGTTCCCTGGTCTGGATGTGGTTCTCATTCTCTTACAAGCTTAGCCTGGCACGGGTCCCCAGCAATGGCACAAAAGCAAAAGCAGTCAAGCCCAAGCGCACAAGTGTTTTTTTAAGGCTCTGATTAAGTCACATTTACTAGCATCCACTCTGCCAAATCAAGTCACATGGCTGGGCACAAAACCCAACTATCACCGTTGGATATCAAGTACACTGCGCAGGAAACCAAATAATAATAGCAATAATTCAAATGCATCCATTCCAGGACACGGTGCCCCATATGTGTCAGCAGAGAACTCCCCACGGGCTTTCCTTGTGTCTGTGGTCTTCACAGAAGCAAATCACTAGGCCTATCTTGTGTGACACCATGGGTGGGACGAATTCAACCACCACCCTTTAGGTGAGTAGTGGATCCAAACCACTTGTTCCATCAGAGATCTCCTGGTGTGATACTGGGAGGGATACCTCCCTCTTATCAGCCCACTATTTTATTGTCTTTCTTAGTCAGGAATTTCAAACCATGGAATTTCAAAATAAATAAATAAATAGATAGATAAATAAATAAATAAGACTGTCCCAAATTCCAAAATTTGAAAACGTGCTTGGAAAACAAGGAAAAGGAGGATGTCGACCCAGCAAGAGTATGCACAAAGGGCTTCTTGCTTTTAAAAATGGTTTGATTTATTTTAGATGCCTGGATATACATGTAGGCTGAACAGGTGTGAGAGAGAGAGTGGGCGTGTGCACCACAAATATATACAGGCTTGACAGATAATATGTGTGTTTGTATATTTGCCTTGGCTGCAAATATATTCATGAAGGTGGTAGCGCATGCAGAGGGGGCCAGGGGACGTTGGGAAAATGTCCTAGATCTAACCAAACCTCAGGGAATGAGTCTCTGGTCTTGGGAACTCAGGATCCTAGGCTCAGGGGACATCAAGGTCAATGGGTATAGCATAGTTAATAGAAGCAATGCTTCACATCCTACTTTGATGAGGAGGGAGCGGGTACTAAAAACTCCTCCCCAGCCGCTTAACGTGCGAACATTGGTTTCTCTTTGTTAGGAGGAAAGCGGAATGATGAACATTTAAAGACACGTGGAAACCATTGGCCCATTGGCCCATTGGCCCACGCATCATGATGTTCCCATTTGTTCAGTTGTGAGGACTTTGGGGGGTGGGGGAGTTTACACTGAGTTATAATCCACACTGAAGGCTGCCGTTTATTTCTCTTCCTCAGCAAGTGCTTCAGTTTCTCCTCACTTTCAGCAAGCAAGCTCGTGTCACCTGCTTTTCAAAGGTTGTTCATAAAGCTTCCTCCAGTCCTGATGCTGAGTTCTTCTTATAGTTCAGCTGCTCAGATGATTTGCTCAGCAGACTGAATAAATATGGTAAAAGGATACAACTTTGATGCACATATTTCCTGATTTTAGACCATGTAGCACTGCCCCCTGTTCTGTTCAAATGACTGCTTCTTGGGCTATGTAAAAGTTTATATATGTGTATATATATATGTATATATATTATGTATATATATGGTTTTTACTTGTAAAAATATTTCAGATTAGGTGATTGTATAAGCAAATGTATAAATACATGGAAATGTAAAGGTTTCTTATGGACACAATGAAATGTTCTGGAATTTCCATTTTTCACATGTGATCCATAGTCTGCAATGATCCACCCAGTTGAATGCCTTTTCATAGTCAATAAAGCACAAGGCAACATCTTCCTAGTGCTCTGTGCTTTGAGCCATGGTCCATCTGCCATCAGCAATGATATCCTTTGTTTCATGTCTGCGTCTCAATCCAGGTGGAATTTCTGGCAACTCCTGTTGACTTACTGCTGCCGCCTCTTTGAATGATCTTCAACAAAAGTTTACTTGCATGTGAGGTTACCTGCTGTTCGATAATTTCCACATGTGGTTGCACATTTCTTTGGAATGACACAAATATGGCCTTCTTCCAGTTTGTGGGTCAGATATTTGTCTTCCAAATTTCGTGGCATCTAGTGAGTGCTTCCAGAGCTTCGTTAACTTGAAGAAAGATTTAAATTGGTAATCCATCGATTCCTGGTGTCTTGTTTTTCAGTAACGCCCTCAATGCAGCTTGAACTTCTTCCTTCAAAACCATCAGTTCTTGATCAGATACTTAACTCTTGAAATAGCTGAATGTAGATCGATTCTTTTGTAGCATCATGATTCAGCGTGTCTTCCTCCCCTCTTCTTTGGATACTTCCAGCATTACTTCAATATTTTACCCATGGAATCCTTAAATATTACAACTTGAGGCTTGAATCTTTTTCTTGATTTTAGTTTGAGTCATAGTAAATGTGTTTTTCATTTTGGGCTTTTTAATTCCAGGCTTTTGCCCATTTCATTATAATACTTTGTCTTCTCAAGCTTCCTTTTGAAATTTCCATTCAGCTTTTTCTTACTTTTTCATGATTTCTTCCATCTGCTTTAACTAGTCTATGTTCAAGAGAAAGTTTCAGTCTCCTCTGACATCCTCTTTAGTCTTTTCCTTTTTTTGCCTTTTTCATGGCCTCTTGCTTTCTCCAGTATTCTTGTTGTCAGCCCAAGGCTCATTAGTGTTCCATGTGTCAAGTCTGTTCTTGAGATGTTCTCAAAATTTGGCAAAAATATTTCAAGTTAAGTGACTGTATTTAAGAAATGTACAAACACATTTTACCAATTATTTCACAGAATCATCACAGAGTTTCAGGGAGAGGGCTGATTATGTAACTGGGGAGGTTGAGGTTTCCTAGGAGCACAATGAACTGTTCCGGAATTCCCCTTCTTCACAAGGTTATTCGGGTTGTGAAGATCCACACAACCGAACGTCTTCGCACGGTCAACATGAGTGGGATAACCTAAAGGTTGTATTTTGGAACACGTGGGCTTGTTTTAATTTTCTGCAATGTCAGCCTTAACATTCATCCAAGCAGTTGATGGCCTGTCCCACAATCAATCTCTGGCTTGTTTTGACTGATGACATTGAGCATCTCAGTCATTTATTCCCATGGATGTGATCAATTTAACTCCTGTATATCCAATTTATTAAATTTTCAATAGGACCTCAAAAAACAAATCATCTGGATGAGGGAGACCATCAGCCGGAGGCCAACATTTCACAGTCTCTGTCTCTAGTACGCTGGACCTTGGTTCTTGTCTTTCCAAAAGAAAGATGTACAGTCACAGATGTAGGGCAACACTGGAGAATTTTATTAGCTGCCCTAGGGGGAAGAGAACAGCTCCAGTCAGTATAGCTGATACACTGTTTCCCTGTCCCCATGCATGCATGCTAAGCTTTCAATGGCTCTCAGCACACATGATTCCTGGGAATTCCGGTCTGACATACTCTGCTCTGAGGAACATAATCCTGAGGTTGGGATGTAGCCACGGCACCAGATCCCACACTCTAGGGATTTCTTCCAAGTTCTTGCTGCACCATGAAGGAACCACTACCACTGGTCCTTTGCCACTGGCCCAGGCTTCCATGTTTGCTCCCTCTCTGTCTCCACACGGGAAGGAGCATAGGGTTTGATGGAGAAAACTGCCCAACGCATCGTGGTTGGCAGCAGATCAGCGCATGACAGTTGCTGGCAGGACCACAGAAGCAGAGAAAGGGACCATGATTAGAGTATGTCCACTATTGCAGATAAGAAAACCTTGCAAGACTGGTCTTCAAATGACCTGATTGGGGCATGGCTCATGACCTTGGGGGTTCTAGTTTCCATCAGGAGCATGCCCAGACCAGCTCCTCGGGGAACAGCTGTTCTTTTTTTTTTTTGGGGGGGGGTCCTTGTTATGAATATGTTTGATCACACACATATTTTTACCTTCATTTAAAAAAAATTGTATTGTGATTTGGGGGAAAGTTTACAGAGCAGCTCAGTTTTCCACTCAATGGTTTTTGTGATTGCAATCACCACCATCTAACATCATGTACCCTACTTCCTCCACGTGACTCCTGTTTCCACTCCTCTTTCTTTCCGGACGCTCTGAATTCTGTCCATAGGAAAATGTGGCCCTTTACTGTCCAATGGTTCGTTATTCTGAGATATTAGTCCCTCCCGAGTGTTACTGCTCCCCTGACAGACTGGTCTGTTGTGGGGCAGAAAATGGAGCCAGTCGGTTATCCCGACCTGAAGGGTGGTGAAGGTCCTTGTTGCAGGAGTTCTAGCAGTATCTCTCCAACCAACACGCCAGCATACAGTGTTTGCCATCTCAGCTTATTACACGTGTCTCATTTAGTGCACTGAAAGCATTAGCTCCAGGAATTGATGGAATGCCAAGAAACTGGGAGCACTCACTGGTCTATGTGAGGAGATTCAGACAACAGCTACTTGACCAACTGACTGGAAGAGGTCCACGTGTACATCCACCGCAAAGAAAGATGAACCAAAAGTACACTCAACTCATAGGATAATATCGTTAATCTCACATGCAAGTAAAATTTTGCTGAAGATTGTGCTTCAACAATGGTGGCAGCCGTACATGAACCAGGAGCTGCCAGGTCAAGAAGAGGACATGCAGCAGGGAAATCATTGCTGACAGACTGATCGTGACCGAAAGCAGAGAATACCAAGATGAGGTTTACCTCTGTTTTGTTGAAGGCATTCAACTGTATAGAGCATAATAAACTAGGGGTGGTCTTGAGAAAGATGGGAATTCCAGGACACTTCCTTGTGCTCATGAGGAACTTGTATATGGATCAGGAGGCAGTTTTGCAAACAGAACACAGGAATGCCACATGGTTTAAAATCAGGAAAGGTGTGTGTCAGGGTTGCATCCTTTCAGCATACTTATTCTACCTATATGCTGAGCTAATCCTCACAGAGGCTGGATTATATGAAGAAGAATGTGGGACCAGATCGGAGGAAGGCTTAGTAACAACCTGAGATACGTAGATAACACAACCTTGCTGCTAAACATGAGGACGACTTGACGCACTTGCTGTTGAAGATCTAGGATTATAACCTTCACTATGGATTACAACTCAACGTAAAGAATGCCCAAATCCTCACACCTGGACCAACAGGTAACATCATGATAAATGGAAAAAAACTTGAAGCTGTCAAGGATTTCCGCTTGCTTGGCCCACAAAGTAGCCGTCAAGAGATCAACGGATGCACTCTATTGAGTTAACTTGATGCACAAGATCTCTTGAAAGTGTTGAAAAGCAAGGGTGCTGTTTTGAGGACTTAGGTGCGCCGGAGCCAAGCCATGATATTTTCAGTGGCCTCATATGTTTGTGAAAGTTGGACATTGAATATAGAAAACGTTATGCATTTGAATTGTGGTGTTGGAGAAGGATATCAAAAGTACAGTGAGAAAGAGGAAGGCCCGCAGTGAGACTGACCACACACTGCCAAAAGAACCAACAAATCTGTCTCGGGAGAAGTGCAGTCAGAATAGAATGCTCCTTATTGGCAAGGATGGCGAGACTTTCCCTCACATACTTTGGACATAGGAGGGGGTATCCCCACCCGAAACAGAATTTTTTCAAAGCTATGTATTTAATTTTAAAAAAACAATCTTAAAGTACTCTCCATTACCATTTAATACATTTGTTAAATCTCAAATTCCACTCTTGGAAACATTTTTCAAACTCATCTGTTTGGATAGCTGACAGCACCTCCCTCATTTTTTTTCTTCACCTCTTCTACTTTGTCAAATCGCTGTACTTTCATGCCCCTCTGCATTCACAGAAACAAAAAGAAGTCGCAGGGTGCAAGAAAGGCATGCTGTTTTGGCAAAAGCAGGCACACTGTGATGGCTGCATGAGCAGGTGCATTGTCGTGGTGGAAAAACTAGCACTCCATGTGCTACAAACCAGGGCCTTTTTTTGTGGCACCTTGCTACGCTATCTTTTCAGAACCTCTAAATAGAAAACTTGTTTAACAGTCTGACCTGGTGGAATGAACTCCAAATGTACTATAAGTTGACATTTTCCCCTGTTTGGGAAGTTGACAGGTGTCCAGAACAAGATCTGTCATGAACTGATATTTCACCTTTTTTGAAATGAGAAAACCACTTTTTTGAGTTTTCCCATAGCACTGTCCTTGTAAACTGTGTTCAACATCACAACGGTTTCTGCGGCATTTTTCCTTGGCAGGAAACAAAATTTCACAGCTGCACACTCTGTTCTTTTAAATCAGCCATCAAAACACACACACACACACACACACACACACACACACGAGGTTTGAGTGAAACTGCTATTATGAAAAAATTCACTGTGACCAGAGAGCACCTTCCTGGGCAACACCACTGGGTGCAGTAATTCAGAGCGAGTTTTGCTTGATGCTCGCCTAGTGGGGTAAAATTTGAATTAGGAAAGCCCCGCTCCACTCAGCGCCATTCCAGGTTTTGGGGGTACCCCTCCTATTACCAGGAGAGACCGGTCCTGGGAGAAGGAGCTCATCATGTTTGATATAGGAGAGGGGCGGTGGAAAAGAGGAAGGCCCTCAATGGGATGATCGACACAGAGGCTGCCACGAGGGCTCCAACACAGGAAGAAGGGTGACGCTGGAGCAGGGCGCGCAGGGCGCCGTTGGACTGTGCCCAGGGTCACTATGAGTCGGACCCGACTCCACGGCACCCACCAACAACGATGGAGAGCAACGGCAATCCTGGGCGGTGCGGCCCTACCTGCAAGCAATCTCCATCACCACTCACCTCCTGCCCCCTCCCTGCTCCCTCCCACCCCTGGTCGTCACTCATAAATTTCCTTCTGTGTACACTTGCCTTTGCTTGTCTTTGTGTATGCGTGAAGTCATGCAGTTACCGCCCTTTTGTGATTGACTATGACCCTCCTCACGGGGCTCCAGCTCCATCCAGATGATAGCCTGTGTCTAGACCGCATTCCTCCTGCTGCCTGTGTGACTCTCCACTGGCTGAAGGTACCGCAGTCCGCTTACCCATTAGATACTTTCTTTATCGAAGGGAAACAGGCAGCGTTCGCCTCAGTTTCAGTAGAAAATGAAGCTCAGGATTCAGCCTGCCGACATGCCAGGGAGACCCACGTCCTGGTGTGGAAGTAGCAGTCAGCAGCCAGTGCGCCGTCGTGGTATCCACGCAAGGTCAGTGCACACACGATACGCGAGCAGGCTGACGACCGTACGCTTGGTTAGCAATGTCTCCCTTTGTTTCCAGGTAGAAAAGCCAACGATTGGACTGCCTGTTTCAAAATGGACTCCCAGGCAGCGCCAGGTTTCCCAGGAAGGTGTACGTGTACCGACTGTCTGCCCATTCCTGGGAAGCAGGAGCTGCCGTTTCCTGGGCCCACGGCCCTGACTGCAATCTCTTCCAGGTGTAGCTCGGGAGCCCTGTGAGGACAGCCACACTGGTGTCCAAGCCTGCACGACCGTGGCCCGTGCCTTCCACCATGACAGCGCAGGGGGCACGCTGTCTTCCTGAGGTCCTGAGGGTCAGGAAGGCAGACAGATACTGACTGATGATTTCTTGGAAACACTGGGACAGCTTCAGTAGGCAGAAGACCTTGGGAACAATGCAAACAGCAAGAAAACAGAGCTGAAGAGGCTGGTGGCCTCATTGTCTGCTCACTAGCAGAGAGCAGATCTTTCCAGGAAGCGCCAGAGTCCAAACTGGGAAAAACCTTCCAAATCAGAGGAACCCCTTCTGGGTGTTTGTCATGTGCCATGTGCCAGGCCCGTAACAAATACCAACTCAATTAACCCTTAAATGTTGGTGAGCTGTTGTTGGGACAGGAGCCTCCGGAGGAGCCACAGGCCAGATGAGCCCCCCATACAGGGGGCTCCTTTCCCTCAGTGGACAGCTGTCCCTGGCCCCACTGCCACCTGTCATGCCCCACCATCTAGGACCAGTTCACCTGCCAGGAGTTGACCATAGCACAGTTCCTCATGCACATGGGCTTCGATGTGCAGAGGATGGCCCCATAGCAGGGACTGGCCCATAGCACCCTGTGGGGTGTGCTAAGCAGCGGGAGCTAGAGGCCCAGCCCCTGGCCCTGGCCCTGTCCAGCTCCTGCCCCTGGCCCTGCCTCGAGGCCTCCCTCTGACTCCCTCCCAAGGAAGACTGTTGCCAGAAGCACTGGATTCTTCAGCCCAGAGGCCCCTCCCAGACCTGCCCAGCTACTCCTGCCTTTCTGTATTATTTTGTAAAATGATATTTTATTACTTTAATATTTTTAAGAGGAAAATAAGCAAGAACTAAATGAGGACTGATTTTTTTTCTTGTTTGGGTGAGTTAGAGTTCAATTCTCATTCACAGTGATCCTCCTGGACAGAGTTGAGTCACCGTGCAGGGTTCCCAAGGGTGTAAGCTGATCAGAAGCAGACCACCATATGTTAGAACTAGGGGTTAGAACTGCCGACCTTCTGGGTAGCAGCCCAGCACTTGAACCACTGCACCATCAGAGCCCCTTAGAATGATACACATTCCTATTTTACACTGAGGAGACCGAGGCACTGGGCTTCAGCAGAAGAAGATCCGGCAAGTCACATCGCAGAGAGCTATGAGGCCAGTTGGACTCTAGAACCGGCCCTTTAGACATGACTGTGTAGGCTCCTGTGTTAGTCCAGGTGAACTGGCGAAACATATCCAGGGAGACACATTATGTGTAGAAGAAAGAGCTTTATACACAAGAGCAATTGAATATTGATAAAACATCCCTGCCCTGTCCAGATCAAGTCCATAAGTCCTATATTAGCCCTCATGTCTGACACCAATCTACAAAGTTCTCTTCAGACTCACGCAACACATGCAATGACACTGAATGCAGGAAGATCACAGGCCAGTGGGTGGAAAGTCTTGTGGATCCAGTGGTGGTAGAAGCAGCTCAGTGCTGCCAGGGGCCTCCACCTGACTCCTCCAGGTCCAGAGCTCTAACGTAGCTCCATGTCTCTTCTCAACGGGAATGTCTGGCGGGCAGTGAGTATGTCCCACCTTCAGCTAGCTGTTTATCTCCTTAGCATCTCCAAATGAGGTCATCAAGCTGTGATCTGATTGACAGGCTAAACTCCACCCATTTACTCTTAAGTCTCAAATTGACAACAGATTATGTAACTATGGCAGCTCCCATTCAAGAGTGCCCTTCAACTCTACCATGACCAGTGGTGTTCACGTTGGAGTGTGTATCCCCTGCCAATATGAGAACTTTCTTCAAGGGTGGGCACACAGAGTTTTAAGAGAATCCATTTCTAGATACTCTCCGAATGTACCTTTTCTTAAAGGTGCCCTCCATGAGAACTCCTATGGGAAGGCTTGAACTCGGTTTCCTATCCCACCTGCCCTCTGTCACCTCCACTTCTCCCACTTGACAAAATAGAGAAACATCCTTAAGCCACCCCAAGGGGCACAGCCTGCAGATGGGGAGCCTGTGAGGGTGGGGGAGGAGGGACATCAATGAGATGATTCCAAATGTTGGCAAGCAGAATCCTTTAATTAGAACACTACAACCCTAAACCCCTCCATCTCATTAAAATATTTCCATTGATTGTCCTTTTTTTATATTTACTAATTAAAATGTTTTGATCAGTGGTATCTTAAAATTAATTGAATTAATGGCTTAACTCCAAGAAAGGATATTTACCCTTAGAACATTATAGGAAATATTTTTTAAATGCTAAATTTCAACTTTGAAGCATATTTTTGATTTAGAGACTATGCTAAGGTGATCCATATGAGGCTTGCAAGCAGAAAAATATATTACATTCCTATAAAATTCTGTGAGGGAAATGGAATGGAAAAAATGATTTAAAGAAGAAAGAAAATAGTAAAATTTCTAACTGTGAAAGAAGAGTTTGTTCATTTTTTTAATGCACGATGGAGAGTATAAAACCACTATGATATTTAAATTTCATTGGACATATTTAAAAGAGTGATGTAACGGGTTTTATTTTTAAACGCTAATGTTTACAATATGAAAGACATGATGTGCCTTACAACTCTTTGAAATTATGAAAAAATGGATTCTATAGTTTTTCAAAATTTCAGTAACCACAAAAATGCGATGGTCTCAAATCTTGTGCCAACAGTATTTTTCCAGAAGAATTCAAAATCCAAGATAGAAAGGATTTATCCAAAGTCACATTCCAAATTTGTAACTTGAGCTTTTGAGATCCAAATAATCTATCCTCATTTCCTTATCTCTATGTCAACTTGAAGGCACACTGGTGGCCCTGTTGGGTAAATGTTAAGACTGCTAATGGCAAGGTTAGAGGTTCAAGTCCAGCAGCAGCTCCTCAGGAGAAAAATGAGGCTATCTGTTCTCATAAAGAACTACAGCCTTGGAAAGCCTATAGAGACTCATGATGAATCCGAATCAACTCAGTAATGATGATCTGAGTCTGTACATTTGATGGCAGGGAGTTCGTGATGTCTTCCTGTACAAGACTAGGAGGGTCCCCTCCGATCCTTGCACCCAAAGCAACGAAAGTTAATTAAGTGTGTCTTACACAGGTGAGGGCAGAGGTAAAACAGCAAGAAGGGGTGGTGCAGCACCAGGGACAGGTGGCAGTGACAAGCCATTTCCTCCTTTAGGTATGAAGAGCCACAGGGAAGGAATCCTTCCCTGGCCCCTTGAGATCTATAACCATAGGAGAATGCCAATTACAGAAGCTGCGTCTCAAGTCGTGGAATATCCTAACGGCCAAACCACGGCTGGCAGGGTGACAGCTGGGGCAATGCGTCCCCTGCCTCCTCTTCCCTTCTGTACTCTGTTACTCGCTGGTCCCTCCCATTGATCTCACCAAGCGGAATCCAGAGGGCTTAGGGGCAGGCTGCTCCAGCCATAGTGGCCAGTCTCTTGGCACACAACGGGAGATGGAGAAGGGTAGAGAGTGGATCTGAAGGGCCCAACCAGGTCATGCCCACGGCAGTTAAATGTTTGACTTGGCATCTGTGTTTAAATAAAAAGATCAGGCTTAACAGTCGAGGCAAGCCACGACAAAATAAAGAGATCTCTTGCAGAAGAATCAGACAACCTGTGCTTAAAAGCAGGGGGAGTTTCACAGCACGCGTTAAGAGAAATGTTCATTTTCTGTGATACGGAACCTTGGTGCCACAGTGGTTAAAGCATTCAGCTGCTTACGAGAAGGTTAGCCATCCACACTAGCACCTGCTTCGTGGAGAGTGACGTGGCGGCCGCTCCCAGGACGATTCCAGCCCTGCCCACATTGTGGAGCGGGTTTGCTGTGTCCTCTGGGGTCACTGCGAGTCGGAGTCCTGTCAACAGAAAAGGGTTTTGCGCTCCAGCTCTGATTTGGAAACTCTTGCTGAGATGGACTTACTCCGTGGCTGCAACAACGGGCTCAAACATAACCCCGCCGTGAGGCTGGTGCAGGACCCGGCTGTGTCTCCTGGCACATGTAGGGTCGCTATGGGTCAGAACCGACTCTGACAGGGCATGAGATAAGGAGCTCTGGTGGCTCTGCAGGATACTCACTGGGTCACTGGCCACGATGCCAGTCCGTGATTGAAACCCACCAGCTGTTCTTCACGAGGCCTGTCTGCTGCTGTACAGATTCACAGCCTGGGTCAGAATCGACGCACTGGGAGTAAGTTTGGATGATGCCCAGATGTCTACTTATTTTAAGATTGTAATTTTTGGCATCTCCCTCTCATTGGGATCTGTTCATTTTGGTAGAAATCACCTGTTTAAATGCCGGCTTGTGGATGCTTTTAAAGAACATCACAAAGGCCAATTCAAACGCAGGGGTTAAGGAAAATTCCCAGAGACAAGTAATGCAAGTTATATTATTGGATACAATAATACAAATTACTAGTACTTGTCTTCTAAAGACAGATTCGTCCTGCTATTTGTAGATCAAAAGAATGCACACAGCTGCCATACTCTGAAATGCTATCCCATTGACGTCACCTCCCTAGGCAACCTACCCTTTGATGGTATGTGGGTAGAGTACTGGGCTGCTCATTCAAGGTCAATGGTTCAAATCAGCCAGCCCCTCTCAGGAGAAGAGCCCTGGGGATGGGCTCCCAAGAGGAGTGTCATCTAGGAAACCCCACGAGACCTGGTGGTGTAGTGGTTATGTCTCGGGTTCCCATCCCCATGGTCTGCAGTTTGAAACCACCAGCAGCTCTGCTGGAGAAAGAATGGGCTCTCTGCTCCCTTTCTACAGTTACATCTTGGAAACCCACAGGGGGTCGCTATGAGTCAGCACTGACTCCGGGCAGTGGGTTGGGTTTGCTTTTCAGGTTTGTGTTCACATTACAGAAAGAGCAGTGCCCTCTAGGGGCCGGAAACTCCAAGGACCTAGCGACCTTTTTCAGGAAGTTTTTCCTTGACCTCTATAAGGCTGTGATGGGGCTGTGGAGGAAGGAAGGAGACTTATTCCCAGTGTTTCCTGAAAGGAAGGTAGCTGGATAGTGTACAGAGTCCCTCAAGTAGGCACTGTGGATCCGGATTCAGATGCCAGCCCTGACTCCTTGTATACCCTTGACCCACCAGGTTTGCTGGTCGGAACATGTTCATGCCCTGTGTCTCACATGCCTCAACGGTCTCCACTTTCAAACTCGAACAACAAAAGCAAACCTTCTGCGGGATGGTCCCAGCACTAGGTGACACAGTGCTTGGGGAAAGGGCTTGGGAAATAGCCCTGGTGGCGCAATGGTTAAGCGCTTGGCTCCTCGCCTCAAGGCCGGCAGTCTGCCTAATGAGCTGCTCCACTCTGCAAGAGAAGAGATGGGGGATCTCCTCCCACCATGACGAAAACCTAGGGGAGGAAGTCAATGAGATAGCTCTACTGTGCCCCGCCGGCAGGCTACGAGCCGGACACCAGCAGTGCCCAACAACACAGACGGACAGACACAGTGGCAGCAGAGAAAGAGTCCATGCGCAGGATCAGTTCTCCTAGGTTGAAAATGAGAGCCTTAGACTGTAGACTTCCAGATTTGGACATATAAGGTGTTCGGCCAGCAATCTCCTCCCTGCTCCCCCACCCCCACACACTCAAAACAAAACAAAACAAAACTATACCTCTGAACCACACTGATGAAAACAACCATGTCAGTGCTCTCTCTGCTCATCAACTAAAAAACAAACAAGTAACAGTCAAAAGAACGTATGCCTGAAAAACTGTTGAACTTAACGTTAACTCAGAAGACTGGGAGTGTGGTGTTCTTCCCTAGGGCGGCACCCAATCCCCACTCCTCTCTAAACTCAGTTTATGCAGCAGCAGGAGAGGAGCCCGGAGCAGCTGTGCTGCTGAGACCAAAGAGGGGCTCACTCAAGGTGGAGCACCAGACACCTCAGCACGGACGCCCATGGTGAGCGGGGAGGCTATGGGAGTCTGAGAATATGGTTAGTCCTGGCTGAGGCTGCACATATGTAGGACACAAGCTATACCCACAAGGCAGGCTGGTCCAGAATGCTGCACACATGTGCACAGCCGACCTAAAACATCCCAACAGAAAGTAAAAAGTTGGGCCAACTTAGAGGTGGCCTGACCTCTGAAGGATCTGCATTAGCCACACTTAGATATTAGCAGCGGTTGGAAGTGTCACTTACACGAGACGTCTCAATGCGACATTGGATCAATCCTTGGTTGACTACTAAGCTACACGGGCACAGAAGTGACCTTAGGAGGCTAGTCTCAAAAAGAACGGGAAGGATAGGGAAAACTCAGTAGCTGTGCGAGCAGCTGCATACCGCAGAGCGGGCAGAGTTTACAGATTAAACTCCGCCAGGTTACTAAGCAGAAGAACAGCACCCACCGTCAGGGGTCTCGAGGGTAGAGGGGAATCAGAATCCAGACTTGCCACAACATCTTTATCTGAAAAAAATATTGGGACAAAGGAGCAGAGAAGTGTGACTCATATGTGGAAAAACAACGCACAATAGCAACGGTCTCTTACTTCTTCCAGCTATTGGATTTATCAACAACAACAAAACCCGAGTGTTTAAGGATGTTCAAAGAACTAAACAAAATCACAGGCGAGTATTGTTGTAATAAGAAGTCTTGGTGGTACTTTAGGATAAGCATTGGACTTTGAGGTTGGTGGTTCAAACCCAGCTGCTTCTCCCTGGGAGAAAGAGGGGCTATCGGCTCCTGTAAAGATGTACAGGCTCAGAAACCGAATATAGGGGCGCTTTGTGTCAGAACTGACTTGACGGCAGGGGATTTTGTTTTGGTGATTCTCACAGACACAAGTAGTTTGTAAATGGCTGCTAACCTAAGGGTTAGTGGTTTGAACCCACTATATATATATGATTATATATGCACACACACATATATGTATATATACACACGTATGATATCATGTGATGAACTGTATGGAGAACATGAAGCAGAGTGAAGATGCAGAGAGATGTGGGGGATTATTTTAGCCTGAAGACCTGGTAGGTCCTATCTGAAGAAACAGTATTTGATGAAAAGCTAGAGAGACGTTTGGGAGCCAACCATGTTGTTTTGTGCTTATCAAAAGTATTTTGTGATGGACACATTGCACTGGGCTGCCCCAAACCTCTTTAAAGGGTTGAAGAGTAAGGAGGCCACTGTAAGGGATAAGAGGTGACTGACGCAAGCTGTGGGATTTCTAATGACCTCATACGCACGTGAAAGTTGGACACCGAATACAGAAGCCCGAAGAATGGATGCATTTAAATCATGGCAAAGAATGCTGAAAACATTATAGGCTGCAGAAGAACAAAACTGACCTGTCTTGGGAGAAGCGGGTGGCAAGACTTTGTCTCACGTATTGTGGTTGCGTTATCAGGAGAGCTGAGTTCCTGGAACAGGACGTGGCGCGTGTTCAAGTAGAAGGGCGATGAGGAAGAGAGAGCGCCTCCTGGAGATGGATCGACACAGTGGCTGCAACAATGGGCTCAAGCATAACAATTACTGGGCAAGGTCTCATTCCATTGTACACAGGGCCACTAAGCATTGAGACTGACTGAGTGACATTCTAACATCAGATGGATTTGGAGAGCACGAGATAAAAGTAGCCGACCTGTTCTTTCCTGAGCACTTTTCAGGGCTTACATTATGCTGGTTTCCAATGAGTGTCTCTCATGGGAAAAAGAGTTGGCATCCTCCCACCCCCCCTTTTTTTTGTATTCCTGATCAGGGGACCCTCTCTCCTGGAGTTCGTGTCAACCACTATTCAGGAGGCAGGGGAATGCGGGATTTGCGTCGCTGAGAATGGCGATCGCCATGATCCTTCCCATCTGGTGGCGCGGTCTTGCTGGGCAGGTGCTGGCCTTCGCAGGCACCAGTGTCCTGTCTCTGTGCTCAGGAGCCACGTGAGGGTCCCCGCGGATGTCCAGCCAACGTGCGTCCTTTCCCAGAAGAGTTCTGCTCTCCAGGCTCTCCTGGGCAAGCCTGTTCTGATGTGTGCGTCCGTGTGCTGAGTCTGCGCAGGATTTAGCAAGTGGAAAGAAAAGACCACGCCAGGCTCACCACCCACCGACAGCGCCAAGAGAGGATCAGGGAAGCGAGCCTCAGTCAGGAATAGAGATGGGGAGAAATGTCAAGAGACTCTGTACGAGGGTTCTTCGGAAAGTTCTTGGGGGGAAAATCCATTCTCTTTTAATTCTATGTTTCCCTACACTTAAAATTATTTTTCCATGAGTATTTTTTTTCATGATTTCTTTCTTACAAACATAATTTTATTGGAAGCTCTTATAGATATTATAACAATACAATTGCTGCCAACATTATTTTCAAAATGTTTTCTTTCTTCTTGAACTCTTTGATATCAGCTCCCCTTTATTTCCTCCCTCCCCTCCCCAACCACCCCAATGAACCCTTAATATCTTACAGTATTATTTTTGCCATATCTTACACCATCCAATGTATCCATTCACCTACCATTCTGTTATCTGTTCTCCTCGAGCGGGGTTATACAGTCATCATTGGTAGAAGTTCCCACTTTCCCGCCCCACCCCTCTGCCCGTACTGTCAGGGAGTCATTACTTCCATTACTGTTTCTGAGGGGTTTCTCTATCTGGGCTTTTTTTTGATGCTCCCTTTGGAGCTGAGTGGAAGGTGTCAGCCTGGGAGGTAGAGGATCTGGCTTGACAACAGGCTCACTGGGAAAACTTGGCAAGTCACAACTTCCCTGGGCCTCAGTGGCCTCATCTATTATAGAGACTGAAGTTTAAGGAGAAGGCAGGCAATACTGGGTGGTGGGATGTTGTCCTATAGCCTCACCAGAGTCCGACTCTTCTCACAGCTATTACAATACTAAGGAAAATCACAGAACTTCCTCTCCCCCCTATCATGATCCCAGTTCTACCTTAAAAATCTGGCTAGACCAGAGGATGTACACTGGTATAGATAAAAGCTGGAAAGACAGGGAATGCAGGGCAGATGATCCCTGGAGAGTAGTGATACCAGGAGGGGAAGGGGAAGGTGGGGGAAGAAAGGTGGACCTCATCACAATGATCTACCTATAATCCCCTCCCAGGGGCATGGACAACAGAAAAGTGAGTGAAGGGAGACATCGGCCAGTATAAGACATGGAAAATATTATAAATTATCAAGGCTTCATGAGGGAGGGAGGGTGAAAACTGAGCTGATACCAAGGGCTCAAGTAGAAAGAAAATATTTTGAAAATGATGATGGCAACATATGTACAAATGTGCTTGACACAATGGATGGATGTATGGATTATGCTGAGAGTTGTATGAGCCCCCAATAAAATGATTTTTTAAAATACCATTTTTGTTAACTTTTTCAACATTGCTTTGACCTGTACAGGTCCATTTGTATAATTAAGATCATTGGATGCATGAAAGCCAAGATAGATAACCCTTCAGAAACAGTAACAGGAGCAATGATTCCCTGAAGGTATGGGGGCGGGGTGTACTGAAAGCAATGAGGACTGTATAACCCCACACAAGGGGAACGAACCATGGAAGTTCAGGTGAAAGGATAGATTGGAGGATGTAAGATGGACAAAATAATAATAATATATAATTTATAATTAGGGATCCTGGGAGGTAGGGTGGGGGAGGGAGGGGATAAAGAGGAGCTGATATCAAGGAACTCAAGAAGAAAGAAAATGTTATCAAACTGATGGAGGCAGTCATTGTACAATTACGTTTGATCTAAGTGAAGTAGGAGTTGTTACACTGCCTTTAAGAATTCCCAATAAAATGATAAATAAAAATAAATAAATGAATAAAAATTTAAGGAAAATCATGGCAATAACTAAAGCGCCCCTTAATGAGCTATTCTATGCCCCTTTGCATACATTATTTTACAGAACAAGCAACATGATTCCAAGAAGTACACACTATTTTTAGCCCCAAGTTTACTGGCAATTAAATAGATTCAGAGAGGGCAAGTCAATTACCTTGGGTCAACACAGCTTCTAAGGGGCTGAACTGTCTTTTGACCCGAAAGCCATGTCCTCTTGGAATACTTTGCCCCAATCCTTGGCTTGTTCTCAGTGGGAGAGCACAGTGGATGGAGGGAGAGGAAGGCAGCCAGTACTCTCTCCCGATGTGCCAGAACCCCAGTCACTCGGGTCTTCTCCATATTCACTGAGCGGATCTTTCCCTGTTGCTGTTTAGACAGACCATCAGTTAAGTGTCAAGCTGTGACTCAATAGAAACTTGTTAAGTTCATGAATACAAGGGCAGAATAATATCACATTCCAAATTTCTAAAGATCAATAATAGGTTTACTACACCTAAGTGCTAAGGTTGACTACACCTAAGTGCTAGAACACAAGGCGCGTTCTTGGGCTATGAAAGACATAGGCCCGTAAGCAGATAATAATGTGAGGCCATATATCCATGACTATAGTAGACCACACAATGACAAAAGTGACGACAACTTCCTAGCTATAACCAAATAACACCTTGAAAGAATGTGTTGCTCAGAAAAGTGGGGGAAGGGGGACATTGGACCGTGTAAGCCATGACAACATAATAATAATTTATAAATTATCAAGGGTTCATGAGGGAGGGGATATGGGGAGTGAGGGGAAAAATGAGGAGCTGATACCAAGGGCTCAAGTAGAAAGCAAATGTTTTGAGAATGATGATGGCAACAAATGTGCAAATGTGCTTGACACAATGGATGGATGTAGTGATTGTGATAAGAGTTGTACGAGTCCCCAATAAAATGATTTTAAAATATCATTACTCTTTTTTTAAAAAAAGAATGAGTTGCTGAGTTTGGGAGCTTAGGGCCATAGTCGTGGGGGACTTCAAGGTCAAATGGCACAATTGCATAGTCTGCTGTGCTGTACCTCTTACTTTGATGCGTAGCAACTTGGGTCTTTAAAGCTGTGAGCAGCCACATGAGGAGCTACTGGACTCTCCCTGTCCAGAAGAAAGAGGGAGAGTGAGGAAAAGTGAAGGCACAAGGAAACAATTTATCCAAAGACCAGTGGACGCCGTGAACATCAGTCTTCATGACCCCAAGGCCAGAAGAACTAGCTGGTGCTTCCTTACCACGACCAACTACTCCAAAAGGGATCCCATCAGGTCTTGGATGGAGAGGGAGAAACACGTGGAACGAAACTCAAAATCATAAAGGAGGCCAGACTTCCTGCTTGGATAAAGATGCCCCTGGAGACTGGAACGGAACAAATGTTTGTGGAACAAGTTGCCGTCAAATAATAGACAGGCCCCGAAAGTGAACCTGATGACCAGGGAAGCGTGCGCTTCTTTGAACAACACCCACGGGAGATTAAAAGGCAGTGTTCCCCCAGGGAGAAAGCTCAAAAGCAGGAAGGGGCAGGGAAGAAAGGTAAACACAAGGGGAAGATGGGAAGAATGCTGTTCTATTGTGGGAATAACCATCAATGTCAGGAGACAAATAGTGTGTGAACAGTTGAACTGAAAATGAGTCTGTTACACAAGCTTTTATCCAAATCACTGTAAGGAATTTAAAAACAAAATGGATGGAATCAGATCCTATGTCGCCATGCTGCCTGGGATGGTGCTTTTACTAAACATTTGTATCATGAACCCGTCTCGACGTCAGTGTTTATCTGTCTATCTGGTGTACTGTGATGCGGAATTTCGTCACACGGATATTCTTGCTGGCTGTCAACAAGTTGGCCTCTGACGACTGGCGGCCCATGTGTTACAGAACCGAGCCACCCCACAGGCTTTCTTCGCTGTGGTCTTTGCAAAAGCTGGTGCTCAGCGCTCTTCTGTGGAGTGGCCGGGCGGGCTCGAAATGCCCACTTTCGGTGAGTCATCATCACAAACCACATCATCACCCCGGGGCCCCAGGGTGACACCATGGTACCGCATATTAGAGACAGCACGCAGATGAACATGCACAGTGATTATCATAGATCATTTTAGGGCTTACATTTTTTTTATCAACAGAGACCTTATTATGAAGACCCTCTTGTTATGAGCCTTCATGAACATTTCCTTAGAAATGGACTTGCTGCCTTAAAGATTAGGAGCCTTTTAGGTACTTTAATATTTCTACCTTGTCACCTCCCATGCCAGATTTCCCCTTCATCCATACACTAGCCCAAGAGGGGTAGATTCTGTTTTCTCTTGACACATGTGATAAGTGAAAGCTGATATCTAGTTTTCATGTATGCTCTTTGACTACAACTCAGTGGATCATCTTTCTTATGCGTATCAGTCATCTGTGTTTATTCATTAATACGCTTCTGCCCATTTCTTATTGGAATGCTCCACCTCCTTTTATTATTTTGTTCTTTACTTTTTTCTCTATTCATTATTTTTATGCAGTTATTTTATTTTGATGTGCCCAAATTATCATTTTTTCCAGGCTGAGAAGAGCCTTTTCTATTTCAAGATTATGTAAATAGTCTCCTATATTTCTGTCTAATTGACATTTAAATCCTTAATGTTCCTGGGATTTATTTTGGTGTGTGCTGTGAGTTAGGCAGCTATATATTTTTTTCTTTTTCAAAATGACTAGCCAGTTATATCACCATTTATTGAGCCACCCTTCTTTTGCTTTTGAAATTGAGATACTCAATTTCATTTAGAATTAAATTGGGTAGACACCTTGTATTGTTCTTGGGCTTCTGTTCTGTTTCATTAATTTGTCTATTTATTCTGATCTCCGAACCACACTATTTTCATACTGCAAAATCTTAATACATGTTAGAATTTAATGAAGCAGGCCCAATACTCCTCCATATGATCCTTTTATAAAAGTTGAATTTATTTTTCTCTATTCTTAATTTTATCCAATTATGAAACAACGGCATTATTTTGGTCTGTGTTTTTACAGTCGGTTACCATTGAGTCAGCCCTGGCTGACTCCTGGCTACCCCAAGTCCCAAGACTGAACATTGCCTGCACCTGCTTTATCTTCATAATCCTCGGCGGGCTTCCGTCTGTCCGTGCAGCCACTGTGTATCAGGAATACCTTGCAGACTAGTGGGCTCACCATCTAGCGCCGGCTCACAGTACTCGGTTGTGATCCCTAGGATGTTCAGTGACTACTTTTCTGAAGTAGATTGCCCGGCCTTTCTTCCGGGTCTCTCAGGAAGTTCCCCGGAAAGCTGTCCAGGACAGGTGAACCTGCTGCTCTGTGAAATACCTGTGGCATAGCTGTCAGCATCTGAGCAATCAGTATGTCAGTAGGACACCCTGTAGGGAGGAGCTTTTGTTAGAGGTACTGCTAATTCTATGGATTCATTTGGGGAGAATTTCAATATTGAATTCCCCACTTAGGGTCATGATATCTTTTCTGTCTGCCATTCAAATTCTGCTCCTCCTATACATTCTGTATACCTCTTACTGCTTGTATTTTTGTTGAGATGGAGATATAGGTATAATTATAAAAGTTGGTGCAACAGATTTTCCGACTAACTGACCTCATTCGTTTGAATTTGAGTATTCTTTCATTTGATCTTCTTGGCCTTTCTATGTCAAAATATCATCTATACAGCATGACAAGTACAACTATCCCTTTCAAATATTTCTAACTCTCAGTCAGGTCTGATATTCCCTGGCTTTGGTTTACCAATCTGAACTTTGGCTTGCCAATCTGAACGATTCTGAACTATTTCTAGACCAGTTGGTAAATAAGGTTAATGGTCAATATGCTCTGCTGGGAACTGAACGGTGGTAGGTTTGAATCCACCCAGGTGGTCTCAGGAGAAGGACCCTACAATCTGCTTCCTAAACATCAGTCACGAGAGCCCTGTGGAAGCCACTCTACTCTGACGCCACAGGCTCACCATGAACCAGAATGGACTCCACTGCTCTGCCAGCCAAGTACAGGAAGATTAGTTAATGATAGATGAGTCTTAAGGGCTCTAGGAGGTGACAGCTGCCGATAAATTGGCCTCCCATTAGAGAGTGACATCTGCGTAATTTTCTCAGGATCACCTGCCTGTCGGTCCTGTTGCCCTGGGGCACCGTAGCTTCATGGTACACACTTTACCAAGCACTTGGCACTTCCAGGACGATAGTTCCCAAATGTGGCTGGTGATGGTTGCTGGCAGTCGCTAGACCCTTTTAGGAATCCACGCGGACACCACTCATTTATTGCTGCCGTCCAGCCCAACGGTCTCCTCTCGTTACACAATTTTTAAAAATAAGCTTGATATGATTGCCAACCACGCTGCATCCCCAGCACCACAGGCTGCCCGCAGTGGCCTAGTCCCTGGGAGGCGCGCTCCTCCTCTCCTCCGGGGACGTGGCTGCGTGGCGCGTGCTGTCGCAAAGGGCTCAGTGCAGAAGGGGGCAGAGAGGCCGGCTGAGGTCAATGAAAGCAGGCTTCACGCGCACCACCATGGCGCTCTTCGCGCTTTCCGTTGTGTAGGCAAACAATGACTTCTATGGAAATGCTGCTTATGAGACGTTCCATTTTATTGATGCTACTTTTCACCAAGTAACTCCAAAGTTTTAAACATCTTTGCTGCAACCTTGAATCAATTAAGTATTGACGGAACTAACCCACATCCGCTGACGCTCAACGGAGGCCCTGAATAATTGTGAGCTCCATGAAGTGGTGCGGAAACAAACAATTGGAGAACCGCTGGGTTAGGAGAATTTCAAGTCTATTGCTAGGCCTAAATGTTGTTCTAGCTTCTTCGAAATAGTGACTTCGGTTTGGGGTCTGACGTTGCTTCAGGTGAGTAGTCGTTGTGCACTGTTTTGATATTTATAAATTCAAAATTTTATGATAAAATATTAAAAATCTGGCTTAGGTTGGATAAGTTTCTTAATGTTCGTTTTAAGTATTATAAACATGAATCTTCTGACTGTGGAAGAACAAAGAAGACAGGATACTAGTCATGAAGCACAGTGGGACACAGCTTTTGAATGTGGTGGCATCCAGAACCAGGAGACTGCGAAGCAACAGGGCTGAATGAAAGCAGTGTGTGCCCGTGGGGCGAAAACCACTTGGTTATGTCAGCAAAAATAATATGAACGATGCTCTATTGGTAGTGTGCTGAGGTGCTTCATAGGATTCCAAGAGTACTCAAAGCCTGTACAATTAAAAGTTGACTCTACTTTCAGATTTTACCAGATTGGCAAATATAAAGAAAACTTTTTGTCACCAATGAAGAAAATTAAAATTACACGATAAGCCAGTTTCATATAAAAGACATTAGCATTAAGTTTTCAAAGTCTGAAAATTCTATAGAACAATAATAAAGCAAATAAAATACATCTAGAAAATACTATCGTTAAAAATAATTGAACATTGTCAGACATAGAATTTTTAATATAACTTCAAAAACACAGTATCAATACGGGCCTGTGGTTGGCATCTAAATTTATGGACGTCTCTGTAACAAAATACGTATCTATTGATATGAGAAAATAACTTTTTGGAAAATATATAAATCAAGAGAGTAAAATTTCAGTCATTATTGATGAAGACTCAACTGGTTCATATAAAATTGTTTTAATAATTTACTTGAAATGTGAAATTTAAGACTTTGAAGATAATTTAATGGTTTTGTTCTCTTGAAGCAGGAAGGAAACAGCATCTGAAATGATTTATCAAAATTTATTGTTGATGCTTGAGAAAAAAAGTGGTTTCAACGAGAAATATTTCCATGAAAATCTTACTGGATTTTGCACAAACAGTGCCTGTAAAAACCAGAGCGCGCCTGCAATTTCCGTCAAAATCCTGAGGAGAAGTTTTGGATATTTTAATTCAGCACCGGACAAGTTGCTGAATTTAATGATGTCTGAGTGATGAAATAAAAATGTACCAAACAAGTAAAAAATTAAATGCTTCCTAAAATGAACTCTATTTATTACCATCCATCATATGAACATCAAGGAGAACTTAATAATAAATCTGAAAATTGATATCATGGAAATTAGAAGAGCCTTTGGCCTGTGATTCAAACCCAAACCAAACTGCCTGCGATTAGATTGCGTCTGACCTGAAGCGACCCTGCCCAGAGCTTCCAAGACTGTCACCCTTCTCAGCAGCCGGCAACCTCATTTATCTCCTGCATTGCTGGGAATGACGCTCTCGCCTCCTGGCCAGCAGACCACCACCTCGCCCACAGCCCCACTGGCAACACACTGCTAGAAATGCAAAAGAAGTTGGAAATCCTATTTTTTTAAAACACGAGGTATGCTTTATTAATGAAAACATCTAAATTTCTTTATGGAAAATAGTTTCAACGTTTGTACACATAAAATGCTGAATCTCTCTCTTGCACAGCGGCTCGTTGGTCCATGACCTGTCCATCAGGCCCCGAGCACTTAGACAGGGCCCCATCAGGGATCCTTCTTGGATCGGGAGGTCCTAAATGCATCGGAGGTGAATATTTTAAAGGCTAAAGTAATCCAAATTAATTTCTACTCATCTCCGCTGAAAGGCTGAGAGATGGGTCAGGACAATGAACAGCACTATTGACGATAAAAGATTCGCTTACTGAGTTACCTACTGACGATCCGTTAGTTAATGGAGTCCTGGTGAATTGTGAGTTAGGATGCTGGACCAAATGAAGCAGTTGGAGACCATCTGCTGCTCCAGGAAAGAAATGAGGCTTTCTATTCTTGTAAAAATCTCCAGTCTCGGACACCCACAAGGGCAGCTCTGCTCTGTCTCCTAGGGTCGCTGTGAGCCGCCATCGACTGACGGCAGTGAGTCTGGTTTGGGTTTTGAGTTGGAAGAGCGTGGTGCCATTCTTAAATCAGACTGCAGTTCAGACAACAGGAACATTTCTGTAGTGATCGTTATGTCAGAACGACAAAGCGAGGAAAGAAAATCATACTCACAATTTTGAAAACTCAATCGAGGATTTGAAAAGACTTAAGAGTTCATTGTTGAATAATATTCACTACAACCTCTCTTAATTGACCAGTAATTTTACAGAATTTCATTTCCTTAGGGGATTAAAGGGACTACATTTTTATATTTTTATGTATGCCTTAGCTTATATTATGAAACAGTTCACATTGAATTGCATTGGCAGGCACTGATAGGTTGGAGCTAAATAGCATTGATAGATGCTAAATAACAATGATACCATTGATAGGGGCGGGTCTTGTCTTCTTTTTTATTTTAATTACAGTGTTCTAGTGCTTTGCCCTTAAGGATTGCTTGGATATAGGTTTGTTTGTTTTTAAATGAAATTTTAGGCAAACTAAGTGGTTATTTTCTAGATTTCTGAATAGCTTATTGATACAACTTTTGTAAAATTCCTCAATGCTTTTAAGAAGGAGAGAAATTTTGGAACTGCTATTCTACTGTTTAGGTTTTTTAAATCTCATTTTCTTTTCTTTCCTAGTTACACCAGAAATATATCTTGTTACTAATATTTTTAAAGAATCAGATTAGAACTTAAGACTCCTCTCTTATTTTTCCAATTAATTGTAATCTTATAAATTCTTTTCTTCTTTACTTCCATCTATTTTGCTCCCTTTTTTCACTTCTTTTAAATAAAGATTTAGTTCATTTAGCTTCATTCTTCCTTGTTTCATAATAAACAACATTATCTGTTGCCATTAAGTTTATTCCGACTCACAGCAACCCTACAGGACAGAGTAGAACTACGTTGTATGGGTTTCTAAAGTTGCAAATATGGGAGTTGAAAGCCTCGTCTCTCTCCTTGAGAGCAGCTTGTGGGTCAGAACTGCTGACCTTGAAGTTAGCAGCCCAACTTGTAACCCACTATGCCACCATGGCTCCTTTCAGCAACATTAGGAACTATGAATTATCTTCTGCGCATTACCTTAGAGTCTCCTGTTTTGATACACTGTATCATTATAATTATTTTCCAACCTGTATTTGCAGTATGATTTTATATTTGAATTAGGCTTTATTTATGAGGATATTTTTAATTTCCAAGTGATATTTATTATTTTGCAATCCATTTCTTATATTTTTCAGTGTGGTCTATATGGAAGTAAAGTCCTCATTTTTATCAATTTTTTCTTTGAACTATGAGGTCACCAAGTTTTAAAGTATTTCATGAATGTATGAGAATGTTTGCAGAGCATTCTGCTATCTACCTGCCTGTGCTAATTAAATATGATTAAATTAATCAATTTCTTTATTTGATCTATCCAAGACTGAGAACCCTAGATCAACTTTTTGGATTTAATGATAACTTATTTATGTGGCAGCTTTATTCCTAATAGCCAAAAAAATAGGTTATAAATTATGTAAATTAAAATGTATCATTTTAAGGGTGTATTTTGATTGATTTGATCCATACCATTCAAACATAAAACATATCTATCATACCAAAAAGCTTCATTCTGCCTTTTCCTAGCTAACTCTGTCCCCCAACATTTGGCCCTCAGCGGTGATTCTGCTTTTTGGTGCCTGAAATTTACAGTTACCTCTTTAGAACTTCATGTTGAGGACACACTGCCCCCCCCTACACACACACACACACACACACACACACACACACACACAAAGAACTTCATGTACTGGGAATCATACAGATGGAAGTCTTTTGTATTTGACGTCTTGAGTTCACATAGTATTTTGAGATTCAGCCAGACTGTTGGTCCTATATGTAGTTCATCCTTTTTCATTATTGACCTGTGTTTGGTTGTAAGATATACCACATTTTTCAATACATTCATCAGTGCTTGGACATTTCTCTTCCTAGTTTGTTGTTTATTAAGAATAAAGCTGCTATAAATATGTGTGTACCAGTCTTTGTGTGGGCATATGTGCTCATTCCTCTTGAGAAAGAAAGTGGTATTATCAGGTTGTATTAAGTGTGATTTTATAAGAAGCTGCCAAAGGTTTGTCCGTTGTGGCCACACATTTCACATTCTTACCAGCAATGTAGGAGCTTCATTGCTTCCATATCCTGACCAATATCAGTCTTCTTAAAAATATGGCCATTAAAATGCGTGTGTAGTCATATTTCACCATGGCTTTAACTTACATTTCTCTGAGCATCTGTCTCATTAGCAGTTTACCAATTTTATTGATCTTCTAAAAGAACTAACTTTTAACTTCATTGATTTTTCTCTTTGGGGTTTCTTTTCCTATTTCATCAATTCCCACACTTATCTTTATTACTGTCTTTCTCTTGCATTCATTGGATTCCATTCGCTCTTCTCTTTCTAGTTTCACAAAGTGGAAGATGAGATGCAAAGCCAGTGACTCTTGCATGCACTCATTTATAGAAAGAGGTTTCTATTGAGAGATGGCTTACACGGTTAGAGAAGTAGGCGAGTCCAATCTAGGTCAAGCCAGGCTTCTCTTAACTTTTATAGCTGTGGAAGTGGACTCACAGGAAGCAGGCTGACAAAGCAGAAGGGGGCCACAAGTTGGTGGATGCAGAGGTAAATGAATCCAAGATCAGCCAGATGAATCCCACATTGGTTGTCCACTGAAGGCATCTGGGTTGCCAGGCAACACGACAAGAAATCGATGAGCTAGGTGCACAGTGCAGCCAATGAGAACTCAGCCCTGCTCTGTCTCACTCTTCTACAGACAGCCACGCTCCAAGGAGGTGTCATCTGGCTGCCAACCGATGGGTAGCTCGGGCTCCACCTCTATCCTTAGCCAGGAGTGTCTAGTTGGCATCGTCCCTTACCATCGCAATTACTAAATTGCATCCGTAAATAATGTTGTATTTGCAAATGCTATGTTACATATCCTGTTATCATAATAAAAATTAAACAATAATAAAGGTGAAATATTTTTAAGACACACAGAACTGGAGCAATTCATCACCCATGGACTTGAACTACTGGGAATGATAAAGCACATACTTCAAGCAAAGGAAGAATGAAGCCAGGTGGAAATGTGGAGCTACACATAAGAACAAAGAGCCCCCAAACAGTAACTATTAGTTAAGTGTTTTTAAATAGTTTTCTTATCATTTAAATATCTTTAAAAGATAATAATCTGTTAAAAACAGAAATAGTAACAGCAGCATTGTAGCCCTGTTATAATAAAATGTATGCATAGACTAGAGTATATATGCCAATGACGTGGATATTTACATTACCACCGACGGTAGATTGATCAATTAAAGATGCCTTAAACCTACAAAACCCAAACCAAAGCAACTTACTGCTATCAAGTCAGTCCTGACTCACAGCGACCGTAAGAAGAGGGTAATTGCCCCTTTGGGTTTCTGAGATTGAATTTTTACTGGACTAAGGATTTTCTCCTGTGAAGCAGCTGGTGGTCTCAAACTGCTCACCCTGCAGGTAACAGGCAAATGCATAACCCATTATGCCACCATCACTCCTGAAAAATGTATATTATAAGCCTCGAAAGTAATAAGAAATAAAAAAGATATAGTTAATGGGACCACAATGGTTATAAAATGTAATCATTAAAATATACTAAATTAAACTAAAGTCAGGTGAAATAAAGAAAACAAAAAGAACACATGGGACAGATAGAAAACGCATAGCAACCTTATAGCTTGAAACCTGACCATATAAATAACTACATTATATGTAAATTGTCTGGATTCCTTAATTACAAAGAGAGATTTTTGAGCTGGATTTTTTAAAGAAAGAAAAGAACACCTCCAAAACAGAGAAAAAGGATAGCAACAATGCCCATCCCCAGCCCACCCCCTAAAATATTTAAAATATAAATACAGAAATAACTTTAAAGTAATTGAATGGAAAAAGATACACTATGCTAATAAGAATAAAATGCCAGAGTAGGGATATTAATATCTCACAATGTAGATCTCAGGGCAAAAAATATTCTAGGGATAAATAGTCATTTCATAATGAAAACAGGGTCATCTCCTCGAAATTGTGCATCGTCCTAAAGGTTTATACAGTTTTCTTAAAATGTCTGAAGCAACTACTGATAGAATTTCAAGCAGATAGAGGTCAGTGCACCACCAGTGGTCTGTCCATTTACATGGGGGCTTGCATGTTGCTGAGATGCTGGAAGCTATACTACTGGTATTTCAAATACCAGCAGGGTTAACCATGGTGTGCTAGTCTGGGTTGACTAGAGAAACAAATCCAGAGACACTCACATGTGTATAAGAAAGAGCTTTATAAACAAGAGCAATTGAATATTAAGAAAGCATACCAGCCCAGTTCAGATCAAGTCCATAAGTCCAATATTAGTCCATATGTCCAATACCAATCAATAAATTCCTCTTCAGACTCACGCAACACATACAATGGCACCAAATGCAGGAAGATCACAAGCCAATGAGTGGAAAGTCTTGTGGATCCAGTGGCAGTGGAAGCATCTCAGCCCTGGCAGAGGTCTCCACGTGGCTCCTTTAGCTCCAAGGTTTTAGCATAGCTCCATGTGTCTTGTCAGCAGGCACGTCTTGCAGGGAGTGAGCGTGTGTCCCGCCTCCAGCAAGCTAGTTTTCTCCTTAGCATCTCCAAATGAGGTCATCAAGCTGTGATCTGACAGGGTAAACTCCACCCCTTCAGTCAAATTAACAACAGATTATATAACTACCACACATGGTAAGCAGGATTCAGCAGAGCTTTCAGACTAAGATAGGCTAGGAAGAAGAATCTGGTGGTTCACTTTGAAAAAAAAAAAAGTGACCAGAGGAAACCTTATAAATAACCGCAGAATGCTGATTCAGTGCCAGAAGAATGGCTCCTCAGATTGTACAGCACTCAGAATGAGACCGGGGAAGAGTTGCCTTCTCACAGGAGAGTCAACCTGAATGACATGGTTGGAGCAAAGTTTTTGAGACCGTCATTTGCTGATGTGGCTTGACTCAAAATGAGAAGAAACAGTTGCCCGCATCTATTAATAATCAGAGCATAGAGTGTGCAAAGTATGAATCTAGGAAACTTGGAAGTCATCAAAAATGAAATAGAGCACATAAACATTAATATCCCAGACATTAGTGATAATGAGCTGAAACGGACTGCTACCAGCCATGTTAAATCTGACAATCATATACTGCACCAGAGTGACAAGCAGAAAACAAATGGCATGATATTCAGTGTGAAAAGAATATTTAAAGATTCATCCTGAAGTACAACACTATCGTTAACAGGATGTTATCCATAGTCCTCCAAGGAAGATCAGTTAGTACAATGTATTATTCAAATGTAGGCACTGGTCACTAATCCCAATGGAGAACTTAAAGGGTCTCAACAAATTCTGCAGTGTGAAATTGAACAAACAAGATGTGTTGACAATTACTGTAGGTTAAAATGCAAGCATTAGCAACAAAGAAGGATCTGCCGTTGGAAAATATGGTCTTGGTGATAGAAAGGAAGCAAGGAATCTCACGATAGAATTTTGCATGACTAACCCTATTTATTGGTGCTACCTCTTTTTTCAACAGCATAAATGGTGCCTATAAGTGTGGACCTTTGGGGATGGAATACACAAGAATAAAGTAGACTATCCCTGTGAAAACAGACAATGGAGAAGTTTGATATCATCAGTTAGAACGAGGCCAGGAGCCAACTGCAGAACAGACCAACAATTGCACATATGTAAGTCCAAGTTGAAGCTGAAGAAAATTTAAGCAATATCATGTGTGCCAAAGTACAACTGTGAGTATATTCCACTAGAACTTAAAGCCCATAACCAAAATAAACTGGTGGCATTGAATACTAATGACCGAAGGCCACACACATTGTGGAATAGCATTGAGGACATCATACAAGAAGAAGCAAAAGGCCATTAAAAAGGCAAGCAAGAAAGACTAACCTGGATGTCAAAAGAGGCTCTGAATGAAAGAAGACCCATACCTCTCCCAGGCACAAAAACAAGCTCAGAATGGATTAAAGATCTAGATGCAAACCCCAGAGCTATCAGGACCATCAGTGAGAAAACTGAAACAAACTGTAGAGCCCTATTGCAGGGCACACATAGACTACCAATATTATGAAGGAGGCACACAGTGGGGGACAAGATAGATGACTGGGACATGACAAAGTTACATCACTTATGCACATAAAAAATGCTTCATCAGGGGAGTAAAACGACAGCCCACAGATTGAGAAAAAAAATAAATTTACCAACGACACCTCAGACAAGGGTCTAATTCCCAAAAGATATAGAATTCTACAACAGCTTGATAAGAAAGTAACAATTGACCCAATTAAGAAATGAGAAGAAGACATTGGCAGTTCATAAAAAATGAAGTACAAATGGCTAGCAAACACATCTAGGAGATGCAAATTAAAACCACAGCAAGCTGCCACCTCACACCCACAATGGTAGCCCAATTTAAAAAAAAGAATAAAGAATTAAAAAAAGAAAAAAGAAAAAAACAATTGATGTATGTATATGTATGGACTGTGGTAAGAGTTGTTTGAGTCCCTAATAAAATGTAAAAGAGGAAAAGAGGAAAAAATGATTAGGGCAAAGACTGTACAGATGTGCTTTATACAATTGATGTATGTATATGTATGAACTGTGAAAAGAATTGTATCAGCCCCAATAAATTGTTAAAAAAAATTAAAAAAAAAAGAATAAAACATAAAATGCTGGAGCGTTATGCTGTTGGTGGAGTTGTAAATACATACAACCGCTGTGGGAAACAATATGGCGAGACCCACATGAACTGGATTGAAATCCCATACAATCCAGCAAGACCACTGTTGGGCATTCCCTCAAAGAAAGAAGAGACACCACATGAGTGGATGCATGCTCTCCTATGTTTACAAAAGCCAGTTCACAACAGCAAGAAACTGGAAGCAGCGCACATGCCCAACAGTGGAAGAACGGATGAAGAAACTACGGTGCATACACACAACGGAATACTCGGCATCCCTAAATTAAAAAACAATGATGAAGGCATGCAACACTGCATGATGCGGAAGGACCTGGTGCCAAACCAACATGCTGAGCGAAGTAAGTCCATCACAAAAGGACAGATATTGAGTCCACTATTCTAAGGAGATACACCAATTAAACACATCGTAGAGACTAATTTCCAAACAAAGGAGTCAAAATCTGCCTACCAGCCATGAACCATACATCACCCCCTTTATATGCACTTCATAGGAACCACCTTGAAAGAGGAGACCCCACATTGGCTGGGGCCACTCTTTCAACAAGGGGGAAAGGGAAATGACCACCCACTTGATGCCGTGCAGCGCTAAGACAAGGCTGCAACAAATCAGCAGCCGGAGAGCAGAACCTTACTGGGAAATCAAGTGAAGACCTGGGGAGGGAGCGTCTACATTTCAGAGCGCTATTTCTGATGGTGAGGGTGGTGGGTCAATGGAGAGGAACAACCTCACATCAGGAAGGGGTGCTAAACAATCATTGTAGGGAACCTAAGGGGAGAAAAAGCCAGCTCTATGTTCCTGGGGAGACACTTTGAATAAGCTGCTACCTAACCCTCTGAGAACCAGCCCATGGACTCAGTTTGATGATGACCTTAGATGCTGGCCTTAAAGAGCCACAGCCAAAAGACTCGACATGGAAGCCAGACCGAACGAACTGGGCCCGACCTCAAAACCACCTGTCGTCCTTGGAGTCAGGCCTGAAATTCTCTGAAGGGGAGAAAGCAAATGATGGCCACCCCAAGACAGTGGAAACAGTGATTGATGGACCTTGCGTGAGATCCTCGGCTTAGTGGGGGTTCCATAAAAGGGGACCCAGAAGCACCATATATTTAGTATCTCAATGCTCCCCTTGCATTACTATGACAGGTATTAATCTGAGAGGCATGGATCTGCCCTTGTAGGGGATGTTACAGGAAACTTTTCCCTGGCACCAGCCCCCAAGCTCAAGTTAAACAGATCAAGCAACAACTCGTGGACTGCAGCATGCACTTGGCCTATCCTCACCTGCACCCCTCATGTCAACAGTACCTTCCATTCTCTGCCATTGGACACATCACTGATATTATGACGCAATGCCCAAGGGGGACGAGTGACAGTGATTTTCTTCCTTTCTTTTTTATAATTTGGTTTGATTTTTTGGTTATTGTTGGTTTGGCTTTTATGTTGGCCATAATATGACCGCCAAAGTAAACCTGAGCCATTCATAATCCATGCACATCAGATGAATTCTGGGCTCCTATGTAATTCTAGCACCAATCCAAGAACAGTTGGTTCTTATAACGTGGCCATGCCGATACCTTCATGAAGAGATCATTGAAGATTAGGGTGAAGAAAGCAGATGGTGCCCAGTAATCAATTGGAATAGTGTCTGGGGTCTTAAAGGCCTGTATTCAAACAAGCAGCCATCCAAGTCCACGTGGAAGAAACACACCAGCTTGTGTGATCCAAAGATGATAACAAAATCCAAAGATGACAAAGGGAAAAGTATCACAGCTCCAATTGTGAACACTCAATATATAGAAGGCTACGGAGGCCAGTGGGAGCCCAAAATTCATCTGCAGAGCGTCGAGTCAGATTAAGCCTCTGGCACATCCACTCGGGTCACAAGCGAGGGGCGCAAACAGCTTTAGTATCAGAGAGGATTATTGTAAACGTGATGATGGTGGATCGGACCACAGTATAATATGATACTTGCTCAGTTGACCTCTCTTGAACCAACCTGAAGTTGCTCTAGGCTGAAATATTTCTGACTTGTTCCATGACAGAAATTTCTTCTCCAGCTTTTTAAATATTGTCTGTGGTCTTTTCTTTCTTCTTAGTTTTATTCTTGTCTTTCTATATTTCTTATTATTTTATTTCTGTTTCATTTTTGTTTTGTTCTTTATCATTTCTGCTAGATTTCCCAGGTTATAAAGCACAGAAAGAGTGAATGCATAGAGATAGTAGCTGATACAATGGTTTACTGGGGATGGGTGTGTGTGTGTGTGAGGGGAATTGGGGAGCAAACGAATGCAGGAGGGAGGAGGAAGCACTAGAACTAATTGGAATGATGTATACACGGTGATTCATATGTGCACACTTTTTAAAAGCAACTAAACTATGGAAGTGTATGATATGTCAATTCTATATCAAGAAGACTACTTAAAAAAGAAAGAAAGAAGCTAAGTTGACTAATGGTTGTCATGGGTGAAGGAGAAAGAGACTTTTATGTAGGGGGCATTGAGTTTATGGTAGGGGAATAATTTGGAAAAGGAGGTCAATAAGGTTTGCACAACACAAAGAGTATAATCAATGGCACTGAATGGAATTGGAGAATATTTTGCTGTGTATTTTTGCCACAAATAAAAAAATACACTAATAACAAGGAGTACAAGGAAGATGAAAATATTCTAAAATTGGTTGTGATGATGATTGTACACTGCTTCTTGATATGATGGAACTATTGAATTGTTAAACGAGGCTCAGAAACATGCTGTAGAAGATAGAGAAACTCGAGTTAATGGGAGAAATGATGATTTCAACAAAGTTGCTTGAGAAGACAAAGTAAAGGATTATTGTGAGAGGTACAGACTTGGACTTAGACAACCAGCAAGGGAAGAACCCTTGGCATTTCTCAAGATGAAAACACTGAAGAAAAAACTTCAACCTTGAATTGTAATATTAAAAGATGCTATGAACAAAATATCAAATGATGTGGGCAGCATTAAAAGATTACAGAAGGAATGCTGTACCAAGATGAATCGGTCAGTGTCCAATCATTTAAGGAGGTAGCATATGATCAAGAACTAATTATATCGAAGAAAGAAGTCCAAGGTACACTAAAGGAATTGGCAAAACACCGAACTCCAAGAATTGAGGAAATACCAATGAAAATGTTTTATCAAATGAATGCTGCACTGAGAGGGGGGGTGCTCATTTGTCTCTGCCAACAAATTTGGAACACAAGAAATAAATCCAGAGACACTCATACAGGTAAATGTGTTAGAGAGAGCTTTATATCAGAGCAATTGTATATTGAGAAAACAGCCCAGCCCTGTCCAGATCAAGTCCATAAGTCTGATATGAGCCCATACGTCCAGTACTAGCCCATAGCTCGCTCTTTAGACTCACACAGCCACATGCAATGATGCAGGATGCAGGAGGACCATAGGTCGGTGGGTGGCAAGTCTTGTGGATCCAGTGACGATGGAAGCATCACAGGGCTGGGCCAGGTCTCTGCCACATGGCTCCCTCAGGTCTTGTCAACAGGAAGGTGAAGCAGAAAGGGAGAGTGTAGCTCTCCTCCAGGGAGAAAGAGAGGAAGTTCCCAGAATCCTCATGTGAATGCCACACTCACAAGGAGGCATCATCAGGCTGCGACCTGATTGACAGGCTAGACTCCACCCCTACACTTATTTATCAAGTTGACATGAAATCATGTAACTACCACCCCTGACCAACCAATTGGAAGAGACCCATGTTCTTGCAAGTTCCAAGGAAAAGTGATTGGAAGTCATCAAAAATGAAATAGAGCACATAAACACCAAGGCAGAAATTACTAGACAGTATTATTATTATCATATATAAGTAAATTTCTGCTGAATATCATTCAAAAACAATTGCAGCAATACATCAACAGCGTTAATGTATTAACCAGAAGTTAAAACTGGATTCAGAAATGGACATGAGTAAGGGATATCATTGCTGACATCGGATGGATCTTGGCTGGAAGCAGAGACTACCAGAACAATATTTACCTGCATTTTAATGACTATGCAAAGAAATTTGGCTTCGTAAATCATAACACATTATGGATAAACATTGCAAAGAATGGGAACCTTTCATTGTGCTCGCATGAGTTCTGTTCACATGAGATCCAAAGGCAGCCATTTAAACAGAACAAAAGGATCTGGCTTTTTTTTTTTAATGAGGAAAGGTCCATGCCAGGTTATACCCATTCACCACACTTGTTCAATCAGTATGCTGAGTCAGTAATCTGAGCATGGAGATTGGAGGAAGATTCATGAACAACCTGCAATGTGCAGATCACACGATCTTGCTGGCTGACATCAGAGAGGACTCCAAGCCCTTAATGATGAGGATCAAAGACTACAGCCTTCAGGATGGATTGCGACTCAACAGAAAGAAAACAACAATCCTCACAACCAGAGTAATCGACAAGATGATGATAAATGGAGAAAAGACTGAAGTTATCAAGTATTTCATTTCATGTGGATCTACAATCAACACCCATGGGGGCAGCAATTCAGAAATTAAGTGATGTATGCCACTGGGCATTCTGCTGTAAAATATTTACCACAGGGATGGATCCAGCTCCAGACCCAGAGGCTGACTATGGGCTATGTAGTCTCAGGGGTGAGTTAAATGTTTTATATGAATATCACCCACATATTTTTTTTGTATACTCTACTTTTTATTAACTTGTCTACTTCTGTTTTGTAGACTTCCTTTATTATTTTGGCTGAAATCGTGTTTTCATTTTTGACTCCATTTTTGTCTTTTGATAGAGAAGTCTGATCTGTTTATATTTATTGTGATGACTAATATCTATCTTCTTAATTCTACCACTTTAATTTCTTTAAAGCACTTATATAGTGTTTTAATTATCCTATTCATATTCCTGAATCCTCACTTCAAAATGTAAATTTAACAGAATTTGTAAATATGATGTGGCCCGCGTCAATCTTGCCTGTTGTACCGAATGGCCGTATTTTTTAAATTATTTTTTTAATTATAAAGGTGTTTTTGTTTTTTTATTATTTTTAATCTTTTTATTGGGGCTCATAAAGCTCTTATCACAATCCGTACATACATCAATTGAGCAAAGCACCCTTATACATTCGTTGCACTCGTCAGTCTCATAATTCACCTTCCATTTGGGTTCCTGGAATCAGCTCGGTTTCCCTTTTTTTCCCCCTCCCCCTCCCTCCCCGCTCCCCTTTTCCCCCTGGTCCCTTGATAGCTTATAAATAATTATTATATCTTTTCTTACACTCCCCGGCGTCTCACCCACCTCCCCATTGCCCATCTCCCAGAGAGGAGATTACACATAGATCTCCGAGATCGGTTCTCCCTTTCTACACCCCCTTCCCTCCTGGTGTCGCCACTCATATTTTCTTAACCAATCTTAGGCCATCTTGTTCAAGTTTTCCGCATTCATTTCCCCTAATCTTTCTTAAGTTCCATAGCTATTCTATACTTATTTTGGTTTGGTTTGGTTTTTAAAATTTCAAGCCCTACTAATTCTTGACTCTGTTCTTGTGTGCTTGATATTTTAATATTTCACCAGGATGCATCTGTGAGGTTCTTCTAATTAATCATCTCTGTCTTGGTGAGTTCATTTTCATCAAACTGATACTGTTGCTCTTAGCTTTATCCTGAAGTTTCCCCTCTTTTTCTTTCATCTCTCTGTGCTTCTCTCTCTGACTTCTGGGAGGATTTTCTTTTCTTAAGCAGGCCATTTAAATTATTAATTTGATTTTCTTCAATGTTTAATATGCTTTTCACTATCTCTACTGCATGTGAAATTTCTGTAATCACGGTTTTCAATTTTGAGTAAAATTGCCTTATCTCAGATGATTACCTTTCTATAAATCCAGTAGATATATGTGTGTATCCTCTAATCTCATGAAACTAATAAATTCAACATTAATTTTTTTCTTCCGTTTCTCAGAGTAGTGTTTCACAGGTGAATCTTTGTTCTGATCATGTACCTGACGTGGTGCAAAAGTGCTGTGAAAATAAACATCGGTCTGATGATTTTTCCTGTTTTGCTCAATTGCAGAGGAAGTGCGCCGGCAGGATCTTTTCATCTCAGACAGGGAAGGAAGAAAGTAACCATCTCTGAAGATCTGGTTGGGCAGGACATCCCATGTACCATGAGATGGAGATTACAACTACTGGCAGGGAAGATTACAACACCTGACAAGGAAGTTGCCTTTTTCGTAGAATGTCCTTTCAGTTCAGTGTGGCTGAGTGGACACCATTCTTCAGTTTGGGGCCTTGAAACGGATCCATCCTGCATCTTTAATGCCAAGACCCGAGCCTAGTTATCTGGATGAGGTCTAAGTTCCAGATTCCAGTAAGATTGGGAAGAGGTCCCTAACAAAGGAGCTGCGCAGACTGGGCACATTGGGGGTTCAGTTGAGCAGTTGTTGCTTTTGTTATCTGCGTTGGGGACACGATGCCCATTTTTAGCCTGTCTCACCACCCTTTTCAGCAGAATGCACCATCTCTTAGTGCATTAGTGCCAAGAAAGAGGAGACTGAATACTGGACCCAAGCGCTCTGAGTGTGGACCCACAGCACTTCCTAACCTCGTTATTGCTTCTACTGGGCATCACGCGGACTTCCTCACAGCCGTGACCCACTCAGGGCTGGCTGGTGCGCGATCTTACTTCGCTTTGCTTCTCAGGTGGGTCCTGCTTTTCCTCAGCCCTTCATTCATCCATCCACTACCCACTGAGCACTTACTCTGTCTCAAACCCTGGTCTGGATGCCCGAGGCTCAGATGCATCCGGAGAGTAGATCCGAGAGGAGGGCGGCCATTTGTTGTGTGGGGGGTGCTTTCTCCTTCAGTCTGAGCTCACTCACACCATTTAGCTTTATAGTATCCTGTCTCTCAGCGCTGATCCAGATATTTGGAATGCCTTTTGATTTTGGTGGGATTTGGCGAGGTAGTAGACACAAACCGTAGTCATGAAGTAGAATAATCTCGACCATCTGTACCTCCACCCCCCAAAAGAGAGAGATAAAAAGATGGAAGAGAGAAAAGGATAGGAGAAGAAAGAGAATTCAGAGGCTCTCACAAAAATCCTCAGGATCCTACTAGTTTCAAATAGCTCATGCACACAATCAGATTAAGTCATGGAGCCGCAGCCCCTACGTGCTCTAAGATCACTCCTTTTCTCAGATTCTCTTATAGTATGATCGCCTCCATGCACAGCAGAAAATAGAGCACTAGATGTCTAAGGGAAATGTTCAGATCTACGTTCTTCACAATAAAAAATAATATTAACCATAAAAGTGGCATATGAACATCATCCGACTTTCTTGTCTAACTTCATGAGGGGAGTGGCTAGTCAAGATTAGCGTCAGTCCAAAGACGATTCTTCAGAGTAGAGGTCAGACACACCTCCACTCGCCAAGCTTTTGCCTAGTTCAGACACTCCCATGCACTCTCTTCCTCTCCTGGGTTTGATCGTTCATTACAACGGCCGCACAGAGTTCACAGACCATAGTCATGACTGTACGGGTGATGACGGAACAAGATCGGGGTCAATTTGGAAGTCACAGGAAGGACTCGGGATACAGTTCTTCGATGAAGAGAGCTTCTCCGGCATTTCCACAGGCAGTCCCTGTAGCCAGGCACTCAGTTCCCTTGCACCATGGGATGTACTGCACAGTTAGGACCCCTTTCTGGGAGCGGTTTCACACCGGTCTCCTGGTCCTGTGGCTGCCGGACTCTGATCGAAACGATCCACTCTGCTCCTGGCTCTTCTCCCTTTGGACTTTGGGATTACACAACATTCTCAGGATCCCAATCCTTTCTAAAACCTAGTGAGAAGGCAAAACTGACAAATGCCTTACAAGGTTTTCATGTTGTGTTTGCATGGTTCCACCCTCCCACCCCACCCCACCCCCACCCCCACTCCCACCCCCACCCCCACCAGGGGTTTCACAAACCTTATTTGCATTATAAAATCATCCAATCCCCTTGATGGTCTACAAGCACCTTATTTGCATACTCTTACCCAAACATGGGGGTTACAGGACCTTAGTTAAAAAGGTCATATGATAGTAATTTACTACACCACATTAACTATATGACCTTCTTTTACCTTTTAATTTAGCTCGTACAACTCTTATCACAATCCCCCATCCATCCATTGTGTCAAGCACATTGGTACATGTGTTGCCATCATCGTTCTCAAAACATTTTCTTTCTACTTGCGTCCTTGGTATCAGCTCCTCATTTTCCCCCTTCCCTCTCCCTTCATGAACCCTTGATAATTTATATATATATTTTCATGTCTTACACTGACCAATGTCTCCCTCCACCCACTTTTCTGTTGTCCACCCTCCTGGGAGGGGTTATATGGAGATCATTGTGATCAATGTCCCCTTTCTCCCCCACCTTCCACTTCTCCTCCTAGTATCACTACTCTCAATATCGGTCCTGAGGGGTTTATCTGTCCTGGATTCCCTATGTTTCCAGCTCTTATCTGTACCTGTGTACATGCTCTGGTCTAGCCGGATTTGTTAGATAGACTTGGGTTCACGATAGTGGGGTGTGTGTGTGTGTGTGTGTGTGTAAGCATTAAAGAACTAGAGGGAAGTTGTATGTTTTGCCGGCGCTATACTGCACCATCAGTCTTTTCTTAAGGAACACTGGTGACAGCTAAATTTTGGGCTGCTAACCCAAATGTTGGCTGTTCAAAATCACTCAGTGGATCCAAGGGAGAAAGACCTGGTGATCTATTTTCATAAAGATTACATTCAACCTTAGAAAACCCTGTGCGGTGACTCATGGGGCCATGTGAGTTGGAATCAACTTGACAGGATTTAACAACAACAATGGTTTTTTTATGTCCATAATGTTGATTTCAAATTTTGTTTTCCTGACCCCTCACCTTTTCTTTGACTATTGACGAGATTCTGTGTCTTCATCAGCCCAATTCAGCATGTTCCAGTAGCTTCATCGCTCAATGTCTTTCCTGGATATGAATTCCCCCAAAATAGCAGATTAGGTTAAAAGATATTGGCATTCTGGGTCTCTTATGAGCGTTCTAAATTACTTTACAAAAGGACCGCAACGTGGCAATTTTCCTGAGACCTCATCAGTGTTCGTTTGCTTTTTAAAATCAGTTCTCCACCAATTTGAAAATTTAGTACACACAAAATGCCTATTGATCATTTGTCATTGTGTTTACTATTTCTGTTTACTTCCTAGTGGATCTTAGGGATGGGCCTCTTGTTTGTTTTCTTCTTTGGCTAGCCTTAGGGTGTTCTATGTCTTTCAGTGCACTCTGGTCTTTCTCAATGAGGTCATCCTTAAATTGGGGTCCAAGGAGAGGCTCGCAGAGTCCACCAGCCCTCTGTGTAGACACGTGTGTGTCTGTATGTGTCAGTATGAATGCACAGGCTCCTTGTGTGTTTGTGTGCATGTGCGTCTGCATGCTTGTGAAAGATGTCCTAACTTTCCCAAAAGCTTTGAGTCTTAAAAAATAAGTTAAGAATGTATTTGATGTGATATTTTGATAAGTTTTTAAATAATAATAAAAACATCTAACATTTTTCTTTTAATAATCTGTCTTATATAGTTTCTGTGTTTATGTATGTGAATACATTTAACGTTTATATATAAAATTTACCTTTCCTCTTTATAATTTCTTCTTTTTCCAATTGTGGCCTATTATTATTTCTTAGATGGGATGAGTACACAATATTGTCTTCCACTGGGATTTCTGTAATTTAATTTTAAAAAACTCATCTCTTCCAAATGTGGGATTTATTTTTAGGTGCCGAGCTAACTACATTTCTCTGCCTATCCGCTGTCCAGTGGCTCTAAGGCCTTTGTTACGTGGTGTCCCCTTCCCTTGTCATCTTGTGATGCCCCTTCTTGTGTCTTCAGTGCTTTTATCTCATCAAGTCTGTCCTGGGCTTCCAGCCTCATTGATTGATAGTTCTAATTTGGCTCTACTACCACCATTTCAGCTATTGTTCTTTGATGATTTATTTAAATGTTATCTGATTCCATTGCTCATTTCCCCAGAATATTATTTGCTATTTTACTTGTTCATATCCAAGTTATTTTAAAATGTCTTTTATCAAATTTTGTCTTCTGTAATATTTTGAGATTAGGTTAAGTAATTCAATCCTAAAATCACAATATTTAGACTCTCCATTTAGACACAAACCAGAAACCAAACTTTTTGCCATAGAGTCTATTTTAAACCACAGTGACCCCCATAGGGTTTCTAAGGCTGACTCTGTGAGCACAGACTGCCTCATCCTTCTTCCGTGGCACAGCTGGTGGGTTTGAACCACTGACCTTTTGGTTAGTAGCTAAGTGTTTTAGCCACTGCACTACCAGGGACCCATGCACTCAGAAACATGACATATTTTCCCACGCATATAAGGTTTACTATCATACATTCCAGGAAAAATTGAAATTATTTTTAATGTGCCATTTTTGGATCTTATTGTTTTTTCTAGTCGGTGAATTGGATCTCATGTTTTATTTCATTCCTCTCTTGTCATTGCATGTATTTAGGAATGTTATTGATTTTAAAACACTTATACTGCATCCAAGATGTCCCACCTGTTCTTGAACCTTTCGTTACTACTAATAGGAGTTTAGCTGGTGGTCGTTTGAAGTATATAGTCATTATCACCTGCCTTCCTACCTGCCCAGCAATCATTGCTGTACTTTCTTTTTCATGTCTTATTACCCGGGCTGGAAGTATCAGTATAATATTAAATAATAATGGTGATAAGATGCTTACTTATTTTGTTCCCCTCATGCGTGCTCTCCCCCACCCTTCACTCACCACACGCACGCACGCACACATACACACACACACACACACACACACACTTTTGTTCCCTTTTCTAATGGGAAAATCTTTACTGCTTTTCCATTAAGGAGGATGCTGGTTTGGTTTTAAATAGATCCTTATTGTGGTAAGGAAGTGCCATTCTATTCTTATTTTTAAAAATGTTTTGACAACCATTGAAATGCATTTTGTTGGCATCTCCTAGGATGATCATATGGTTCCTATTATTTAATCTATTGATCTGATGGGTTACATTAATAGATCCCCTTATGCTGAACTTTCCTTGCATTGCCAGATAAACCCTGTGTGGTCATGGTGTTTGAGTCTCTTAATGTGCTGCTGTACACTATTTGCTGGGACCATATTCTCCAGTGAAACTGGATCCTGTTTTGCTTTTAAAAAGAAATGCTGTATTTGGGTTTAAAATCAGAACTGCATTTGCCTTGAAAAATGAATTAGCAGATTTTTAAAAACCGTTTTTGCCTCTGCGAAAAAAGAATTTGTGTAGCATGAAATTCATTGTTCTGTAAAAGTTGGACAGATTTCTCCAGAGACTCCAGGCCAGGTGGGGACAAGGACCCTTTCAGGGCATGGGGTAGCTGTACATTCCTCCCTCTCTCGGATTCCTCCTGGCTTGCTGACCCCGCCTGCATTTCTTGATGTACAGTCGCTATTATATTTTTGTGGATCATTCAGGCAAATTTGTGATAGAATTATGCAACTTCCCCCTCAATATTTTTAATCGTTTAAAATTTGTTATTATAACCACTTCCTCATTCCTGACTTCACCAGGGGACCTTTTCTTCCCTTGATTGTACTTGCCAGAGATCGGTCTTTTTTACATTGGTTCTTTCAGCGAACCGGCTCTTGGTGTTATTTATTGATTCCACTGTGTTTGTGTTTCCTACTTTGTTTATTCTTGCTGGTATCTTTCCTTCCTGCCTCTTACCTTCCTTAGGGTTTGTGAGTGTGTGGTGGGGGCAGGGGATACAGAGGGCTGTTTTTCAAGGTCTAAACAATAAGCTTAGTAGAGGAGGGAAATGAACATTCATGTTAAAAATAAAAATTCATCTAAAACAAAATTGACCATTCGGGTCCTAGCCGAGATGCTTCCATTGGTCTGGAAATGCTGTGTTTGGGACTAGGAGGTGGTGCTGGAGTGGCTGTTGAGGAGCAGGGGACCCAAATGTACACACACGTGGGGATCTACTTATGCCACACCATCCTCCCTCCTCTGCCTCCCATCCCCCCCCCACCCCCCGCTCCATACTCCCGCCTTCTCCTTGGATTCCACGGGCGGCCAAGTCTTGTGCACATTTGTGTGTTGGTTAAAGGAACAATCTTTTCTGAAAAGACACAGTGGCGATGTTATAGACCACTTTCTTGTCAATTAAAATCGCCAACACCTGTAGGACTCCTGACCTGAGGCACAGTTAGAATTCAGGAGGTCTTAACTTAGGTGGAGGAAGAAGCATCGTTTGGTGCCCTTTATTCCCAAACATATTTTACTTGGATTTTAGTAATTTCCTCCATGTTGGATGCAAGCCACCAACTTGCAGCTGCATCAGCAGCACCACAACCACGTCGTCCAGCAAAACCCACAGGTGCTTTCCCAGCACCAAACCCAAACCAAAGCCCTCACTGCCACGGCGGGTTCTGACTCACAGTGACCCTGCGGGATACAGCAGAAGTGCCCTTGAGGGTGTCTGAGACGGTAAATCTTCACAGGAGCAGACAGCCTCATCTGTCTCTGGTGGAGCTGCTCATGGTATTGAACGGCTGAACTTTGTGTTAGCAACTCAAGCCATAATCCGCCATCCCACCAGGGATCCTTTATCACCATGCAGTTATTGTCAACACCTGAAGTACCCTTGATGATCAGTGTTGTTTCCAACTTACCTTGTTATTAAACGTGACACCTGAGCTCCGTATTGAACTCGTTGATGAAGAAGCACACCTATTACATTTCCCATAGCTGGTCTTTTAATATTTTGAGAACCTTATTTAAATGTATCTATTTTCCTTGTAATCCTTGGAAATATTTCATCAACAATGTATGTACATTTTAATATATGTGCAGCATTGGCGTGTAGAAATGTTATTCTGAGAAGGGGCTTGGGGGCTTCCAAGGGACAAAGGGCAAAGCCTGTTTGAACAAGGTGGTAGCCTGGCCTCTGGCATCTCCGTGGGATCCCAGGAAGAAGCAAAACCTCTGTCAACTTTCCACAGATGTCTATGACAGCAGGGGGTGCCGGGGGGTGAGTTTCTTCCTAAATCTGATTTGAAGAGCCCCAGAGGTGTAGTAGTTATCTGTTGCACTGTCAGCCTCATGGTCAGCAGTTCGAAACCACCAGTAGCCCCTCGGGAGAAAGACCAGGCTTTTTACTCCTGTAGCCAGTTACAGTCTTCTTGGACACCTGCAGGGGTTCGCTCTGAGTCGGCACTGACTGGACAGCAGTGAGTCAATCCGTGGTGGTGTAATGGGTTATGAGTTGGAAGAAAGAGGAGGCTTTATACAGCCTCTGACACCCACAGGGGGGCATTCTACTCGGTCCTATAGCGTCGCGGCGTCTCAGAATGAACTGGATGGTGGTGACCTGAGTGGGTTGCTACTTTCATGTAATCGGTCGCTACTCTCGAGATGCCTGGCCCAGCCGCAGTCCCTCCTCTCTCCGAGCGAACAGGCTGGCAAGGAGTGACTTGAGACTCTCCCCTCCCACCTCTGCGCCAATCTTTCCCTAAGTCAGATTGTACAAGTCACAACGGTTTTCTTCTGCCTGTTGATGGGCCGGTTGCGTCTCGTGGTGCCCAATGTATCTTCTGTGCTCCAGGCAGGGGATGGTGCGATGTGGTCAATTAGCGCGGCCCTTCTAGCCATAACCCCTTTCCCTTTTGTGAGGTGCTCGGCCGTCTGGCCTCTACGCCTGTGGCTGTGCTCCCAATCTGAAGGGAGCTCTCTGCGGGGCTATTGGACAGAGAGAGGTCGGGTCCATGTCTCAGTCTTCCCCTTCCGGGACGCCTCCTTTGTTTCCTGGGGAATACGTCTGCTGGAAGACAAGTTGACACCTCAAAGCCACACCTGTGTGCACTGGAGCCGTCTAAGGAACAAGAGAGAGACATCCCACGGCTGTGGGAGGGAGACACATGCGAGATCTCTGTCTCAAGAGGAGAGACTCCAGGGCCTGTGCAGCAAGCAGCCCCTGAGACAGACCAGGGGAGGAGAGCCAAGACCATGGGACCGTTAGGCAGAGTGACAGGTGGGCTTCCGGGCCCGCAGATGACCATGGGGCTGACAGCCTGAGGACCAGAGAGAGAGAGTTGGCTGCTGGCTGAGGAAAGGCTGCTGGGAACTGATGCCTCTCTCTTTCCTGCTGACTGAACCTGACTTACGGAAGCCTGTTCACTTCCCTGCTAACCGCCCGTGATGGAGAGTTTCGCTGGTGAGTCCCGTGTGGCCCCTGCAGTGGCTTGTGGACCCCAACCTAGAAGGCGATTGCCATGGGAGGGACGGTGGCTGTCAGGAGGGGCAAAGAAAAACAAGGTGGAGGCATGCCTGGCTCCTGCCTCACGGCAGGGGCAGCCATAGGAGGCCAGACATGGCCCCTCCACATTGTTGTTGCGGTTGGTGTGTTGTAAGTACTGCAGCAAAGGCTATTTAGATCTCGGGAAACAGTTCCCCAAATGCAGTCACAGCATCTCACCCAATGAACCTTTTAAAAAAATCATTTCATTGGGGGGCTCATACAGCTCTTCTCACCATCCAGTCATCCGTCCATGGTGTCAAGCACATTTGTCCCTGTGTTGCCATCATCCTTCTCAAAACATTTTCTTTCTACTTGAGCCCTTGGTATCAGCTCCTCATTTGTTCCCTCCCTCTCTCTCTCATGAACCCTTGATAATTTATAAATGATGATTATTTTTTCATGTCTTACATTGACCGATGCCTTGATGAACCCTTTGAGGCGTTGGTTACTCTTGCCTCATAGCCCAAGGCACTGAGCTTCTGAGGAGTTAGACGTCTGCCTCGTGTCCACCCTGGGAGTGTAAGGAAGGGAGGCCTGGCAGTGTCCTGCGACTCTGAGCTGATGGCTTACCCAGCTTGGGGTTAGTGTTGATGTTTCTTTAACCACCTAAAGAACAAGACAATGGTGGGGAGTCTCCTTCATGTTTCAACACCCTTTTAACAAGGCCGTCATGTAAGCTCGCCACGTTTCCAGGGGTGGAGACGCCACCCTCCCACCCACACGCCTTCCAGCGCCACCCCTGACACGAGTCTGTAAAACACGAACACAAAAACTTAGGACTCACGTGCTGCAGTGGAAAAGAGAGCCCACCTTCAAAGAGAGTTTTGTGGAGACATGTTCAGAAAGCCTTAAACTGGAGGAAGACGGAGAGCGTGCGTGTGCATGAGGGAGACCATCAGCTCCTGGCCATGATGGTGTCTGAGGATCCACAGAAACTCAGCCACTGGAGTAGGACATGGAAAACAAAGGAGACCAACCCACGGTGGGTACTAAGGTCCGAATGTTGCACCAAGCATGGGTTTGTGGTGGATTCCTCTCCACGCTGCCTCCCACCCCCCAGTTTCATGGACATATAATTCACGTATCAAACCACCACAAACCCATGCTTGGTGGCAGAGCAATATTAAGACCTTAGTACCCCAAATTCCATCAAGGACATACACAGGCCAGTCTTCTCCCCCTGCTGGCTAGGGAAGTAGTAGCAATTCACCTTCACGTTCACCCTGTCTGAGGGCAAAGTCTTCTTGCTGGTCAATGGTCAGAAAGAGCCCAAAGGAGGCTGAATCTACCAAGAAACACAACAACGTGCTTAGGGCTCCCCCTGTCCTTCATCTCACTCACTCACTCACTCACTCACTCACTCACTCACTCACTCACTCACTCACTCACTGCCACTGAGTTGATGCCAACTCATAGCGACCCTTTAGGACAGGTAGAACTGCCCTGGTGAGTTTCCAAGGCCATAACTCTTTATGGGGTGGGGGGAGGGGATAACAAGCTTAACGGGAGCCAGTGGTTCTGAGCTACTGACCTTCTGGGCCGAAGTCCAATTTGAAGCCATCATGCCACCAGGGCTCCTACTGTAAGCTAGAGCCCTCCCCAAGCAGTGCTCAGAATTTAAGCCTGAACACACTCATCACCTATTTGTTAAAAAAATTTTAACCAAACCCCTACTATGCGGCAACCATTTCACCTGTTTGTGGGAGAAAACTTAGAAAATGCAAGAAAAGGCAACACACATGTCTATCAACAGCCCCCATCAAACACGCAGACGCGTGGCCATAGAATCAGTTCTGACGCATAGGGACTCATAGGGGAGATACATCCTTACGGGCTTCGGGGACTGTAGCCTTTATGAGAGTAGAAAGCCCGGTCTTTCTTCTGCAGAACTGAACAGCTGGTTAGCAGCCCAATGCACTGTCCACCAAGCCACCAGGGCTCCCTCACCGACAGGATAGCAAGTAAATGAAATGTAACATTTACCACTGCACAGTAACAAACGAGCCAGGACTTTCTACTCCCCTGCAGTCGTATCTCAGAAATGCACCGGGAGAGTGGTGCTGCCCTGTCCTATAGGATTTCCATGAGTCCCCATCAAGTCCATGGCAGTGATGGCCTCATGAAAGTGCTTTTAGGGGACCAAGGTCTGGCAAACTAAAGGTCAGAAGTTCAAACCCACCTCAGTGACTCAGAGATCTCCTTCCACCAAAAAATTAATCTGGAAAACCCTCTGCGGCAGCTCTACCCTGTCACTAAGGGTTGAAAATCGACTTGAAGTCAACCAGTAACCGCCTAGCTTCATGCAACAATATGGATGCATTTTAAAAACAATGTTGATCAGACACTGCGGTAGTTACATAAGCTGTTGTCAATTTGAGACTTAAGAGTGAAGGGATGGAGTTTAGCCTGTCAATCAGGCCATAGCTTGATGGCCTCATTTGGAGGCACTAAGGAGATAAATAGCTCACTGGGGGGTGGGGCACACGCATTCCTGCTGAGAAGACACATGGAGTTACGCTAGAGCCCTGGAGCTGAAGGAGCCACGTGGAGACCCTTGCCAGTCCTGAGATCCACTGCCACTGGATCCACAAGACTTTCCACCTACTGGCTAGTGATCTTCCTGCATTTGGCAGCATTGCATGTGTTTCATGAGTCTGAAGAGGACTTTATACATTGGCATGGGACATGTGGGCTAATATCGGACTTGCGGACTTGATCTAGACTGGGCTGGGATGTTTTCTCAATATTCAATTGCTCTTGTATATAAAACTCTTTCTTATGCAGATATGAGTCTCTATGGATTTGTTTCTCTAGTCTACCCAGACTAACATAGACACACACACACTCAAAAGGTATACATTATAATTTCATTTGTATACATCTCAAAAATAGGCAAAACTCAGCTCTTCTTTAGGAATGTTGTAGCAATTTGCTACGGAGGCAAAAGGACGGAGAATTAAAATGAGGAAATAGTTGGCAAAAAGCTGCCTGTAAGGAAAAGGGAGTGGGTGCTTGGGTGGTGTAAATGTCAATGCTGGCGAGAGTTGGAGGTTCAAATCCTCCCCGAGGTAAGTGAGAAGAAAGTCATGGCAATCTACTTCTAAGGACAATCAGCCCCGGGTGCCCTCTGCAGCAGGTCTGTTCTGAGCCAGTTGGGGCTGCCCTGCTCTGGGGCTGGCTTGAAGGCAGCTGGTCCTGACTAAGGAGCTGGAGGGCTCCGTTGAAAAGATGTGGGCCCCAAATGTTTGGCTTTTCCTCTCTGGTTTTTAAAACAGGCATGAGCAATTAAGTCTTTCTAAAATGCCAGGCCAAATTTAAACAGTAGGAGGGCCTGCATGGTCCTCACCCCAACAATCGGCTGGCCTCAGGATGAAGGGGACAGGCACTGCAGAGTCACTGGAGTCCTAAGGACTCTTTCTGGGGTGTCCAGAATAGGTGAGAACACCTATGCCCAAGTTGGGGCGGGGGTGGGAGGCCCAGCACTGAGGAACACGGATGCCACCAGCTGGGGCCGCTCCCAGACGTTGTCTGGTGAGTCTCTATTCTCTGAGCTTTATTGGTTATAATGAATGGCTAAGTGTAAGTATTGGTAATGGTTTCTGTGAGTCTCTCTGGTGTTTTATTGAACAAACTGCAAATATTTATATATTTCAGAAGGATCGGCACAAGGCGGCCCCAAAGAGGTGGAGGTGGAACACATCCCAGATGTCCAACTTACCCAAAATGTTATGTCACTTCATCATCTGGCAGCAACCTTCACTCCTCCACTCCCGTTCTCCCTGCCCAAACGCAAACCAATGCACGGCCAGGGAGCAGGTTCCGACTCGACGCAGGGTCCCTTGAGGACAGTGTAAAACTCCCCGCGGGTCACCCAGACTGTAACTCTTTGTTTTTAAAACAGTTTTATTGGCACATAATCCACAAATCATGACAATTCAATAGTCCCATCATATCAAGAAGAGTGTACAACCACCACAATCCATTTTAGAACACTTTTCTCTTTCTTGTATTCCACTGCTACTCTTTAAGGGAGCAGAAAGCCTCCTGGCTCTCTCACGGAGCTACTGGTGGCTTTGAACTGCCGACCTTGTGGTCAGCAGCCCGATGGTCAACCACTATTCCTCCAGGGCCCCTTCCCTTGCTCTCCAGGGTTCCTCAGCTCACTGCAAAGTCTTACAGAATTCACAAACCGCCTAGGACATGGCTCACATGGCTGTGGAAGCCGATAAGCCCCCAATCCCAAGTTCAGAGGCCAGTCGTGGCTATTCTCCCGTTGCATGCCAAGATTGCGTGCTAGTGAGAGGTCAAAGAGAGGCTGCACTTGCCTGTTGGACAAGGACCAGAAGGACAGACTTGTGGATCCCTAAGTTGCCTGTCAGTTTGTCTCGACACGGTAGTGACATGTGTTACTGTGATGCTGAAGGCTGGGTCGCCGCTTCTGCGTCTAGCAGCGGGTCACCCAAAGTGAACCGTTTCAGCCGAGCTTCCAGACTAAGAACCGACTACCAAGAAGGACCTGGCTGTCCACTTCAGAAGGATTAGCCACCAGAAGTCTATGGCTAGTGTCAAAGCATCGCCAATTACTAGACAGTGCCAGGAGAGGCGCCCTTCAACGCGGAAGCCGTCCTGTGGCTGAGGACGAGCTACTGTCCCAGAGTGGAGTCGGCCACAGTGGGAAGGACAGAAGGAAGCGGTGGGGACAAAGGCTTCAGGACCTGGGTTCGCCGATGGAGCGCAACTGAACCCGAGAGGCAACGGCTGCAAACATTTGGCGAGGTTGTGTCCTCTCCCCATACCCTTGAATCTGTACACTGAGCAGATCATCAGCGACGCTGGATTAAATGAAGAAGAAGGTGGCAGGCATCAGGATCAGAGGGAGACTGCTGATCAACCTGTGATATGCAAATGACGCCAGCTTGCTCGCTGGAAGTGAGGAATTGAGGCACTCGCTGCTGAAGAGGAAGGATTGCAGCCTGGTTTACAAATATGGGTTACAGTGCAAAGAAGACCCAGGTCCTCACAACCAGACCAATAGGGACCATCACGATAAATGGAGACGAGACTGACATGAGCGAGGATTTCATCTGACTTGGGTCCACCATGAATGCTCATGGTCTGCTGCACAAGTCCTCGGGAAAGTGCCGAGGAGCAAGGGAATGACTTTGAGGACTAAGGCGCACCTGACTCAAGGCATGCATTTTCAGTCGCCTCATATGCATATGAAAGTTGGACGTCGAATATGGAAAACTTGATGCGTTTGAATTATGGTGCTGGAGAAGAATATTGAAAGTCTCACTGACTGGGGGGGGGGGGCAGCGAAGAACGGATTTGTCTGGGAAGAAGTACTGCCAGCATGTTCCTTAGAGGTAAGAATGATGAGACTTTGTCTCGCAGTTTGGGCATGTTATCAGGAGGGACCGGCCCTGGAGACGGACATCCTGCTCGGAAACATGGAGGGGCAGCGCAAAAAGAAGGCCCCCGACAAAGGACTGACACAGTGGCTGCACAATGGGCTCAGACGTTTGAACAGCTGAGAGGATGACGCGGGAGCTGTCGGTGTTTCGCTTTGTCCACCTCGGGCTGCTCTGTGGCAGAATTGACTCAATGATGCCTGTATTAGTCTGGGTACTTTCGGGAAACAAATCCACAGAAACTCATGTATAAGAGAGAGTTTCATATAAAGGTTAAGTGCACATGAAGTCCTCCTCCATCTCACAAAACACACACTATGATGCCGACTGCATAAGGAAAGCCAAGTCTGAATGTGTAAGCATCTCAGCACTGGCAGGGGTCTCCACACAGGTGCTCCAGCACCCAGGGCTGCATCAGGGTAGGTCCATGTGGCTTCTCCTCAGGGATGTCTTGCAGGAAGTGAGCCTTGCCAGCTGAAGCAGGTAACTGGCTAAGGCAGCTGCACCCTGGTCCCACCATCACAAAGCAAGAGACCGGAGACCTCAAAGGCAAGGCTCACTGAGCCATTTATCTCTCTGCCTTCAGTTAACCCCACATGTGTTTATCAGCCAGGTTGGCACAATAAACTAACTACGTCAACACCAACAAACACCACCGAAACAACACCTGTGGAGACCAGACTCTGGGTGGTCAGGACAGAAAGTGCCATTTGGGTTGTTGGTGTCAGCCTGACTTGGAAAAATGGCGTCTTGGGTTACCTTCACTGTCTGTCAATCAGCTTTTTGTCATCTGTCGCTGTCTCCAGAGGGTTCTAGGGGCCTGGCCACTGGCCTGTAGCCACTCCCCCCGTCTCACCTATGGGTGTGTATTCTAGTTCATTTACACAAATCTATGAGCCTACAGGGAAAACGAGGGGGAAAGCCACACCATTCCACTCCTGACTGCACATCCTGAAGGATCTTCTCCCAGCCATTGCTTTCTGAGCACGTATATAATTCCCTGCAAAAGCGAAATCACGCTTGGGTCAAATTTTGAGGTTTCATTTGGTTCTTCTCACCCCCCCCCCCCGGCTCCCCTGCACACCATTGGCCCAACCCAGAAACCTGTTCAGTGTCATAACTCAGCAAGTCAAGGGCATGAGGGTAACTTCACTGTCACAGACGCCCTCAGAGATTCTGCTGAGAGCCCGAGCCCCTACTGAAGTTTACAAACCAACACCCATCCGTCTCCAACCACCGCCCTGTCCTACAGATGGAAGAACAGAGAACAGAGGGGTGATGTGATTTGCTCCAGGGCACAGAGGAAGTAGGTCTAACTCAAGGCCTCGTCTAAGCGTTCAGCCTAAATAAAGTGGGGGCCCCACCTCCCTCGTGCCCAGGCTGCTTCCCTGGGGCCCGAGTTGGGGCATCCTCTCTCCAGGGAGCTCCCGGACCCTGAGCTCCTGGCCGCTGCCTGCCAGGACTCCCAGCATGCCTGACACACCATCACTAATGCCTTGTCAAGTCTTGTTGCTCAAACATCCCCTTTGTGACCAAGTCGGATTCATTCGGTGTAAATTCAATGAGAGAGAGGACTCCAGAGCGAGGACAGAAACGACTGGGGACAGTTCTACTCTGTCCTGTAGGGTTGGTATGAGACAGAATCCACTCGATGGCACTGAAGGAAAGGAAACAATGTCACACTGAGGTCCCCTACAGGGACCTCGCGAAGGCCTTGGCCAAGGTCACATAGCAAACCAGAGAGGTGAAACTAGAATCGGACCTCTTGGCCTCCAGTCTGGCTCTCAGTTTGGCCGGGGAGAGTACACGTGCCGAGGGTTTGGCTCGGAGAAGCAGCAGCTGCAGGCAGGGAGGCTGATGGGCCTGCAGCAAAGGTCTCATGTAAGCGTTTGCACCAACAAAGGAAATCTGGTGGCCTGAGGCGTCCGTCGTCCCTGGAGGAGTTACGGGGGTGCAGGCTGCACCGGATGACAGTCGGATGGAGTGTCACCAAGATGCCTGTCTACAAAATCCTGCCCAATGTTTCAGCATAAACGGATTCCAAACATCAGGATGGACCCAGAGTTAAAAAACAAAGGCATTTTTCATACGAACAGCTTACAAGGATCAGCAGGCCCACGACGCGACAACTCCAGGCGAACTGGTTCTTGGAACCCTCTAACGTGCTTTGGGCAGAGCTGTCATTCTGACCCAGTGCCCATGACACTTGGAATCCCGTGCTTTCATTTATGAGCACGATTTGAATTGTGCTGGCTGCTCAGGTCACTACTGTGGCCATCGCTCCGTGATCTGTGGGAATTACAGTTTGCAGGTGATATTAGCACAAGGGACATTGTAAGGATTCTGTATGATTGGGGATGGTGGTGGTCCAGCAGCAGGCGTGACAACCACGTGTTATCACCCTGGGGGCCACCAACACTGGTTGGCTGCTCACCGAAAAGTTGGTGGTTCAAATCCACCAGCTGCTCAGTGGGCAGTACAGATTGTAGCCCCGGGAAGCTTATGAAGCAGGCCTCTTCTGTCCTGCAAGGTCACGATGAGTTAAAACTGGCGATTCCAACTCAGAGAGACCATACAGGACAGAGGAGAACTGCTCCCTGGAATTTTGAGAGGAAGGCTTAACAGAAGCAGGAGAAAGCTTCATCTTTGTCCAACCAGTTTGCAGGGCAGGACCCACCCCCAATAGAATAGTTCTTGAATAACAGAGACACTAGAGACCACTGCAATCAGGGTTGTCTTCCTTACTCTGCCTCGGTGTTACGGTGGGTCATTGGAAGAGACATTGCTCTCAGAGCCTCGGTTTCCCTTTCGTGTATTTGGGGGTGGGAGGCATTTTTCAGCTCCTAGGCTGTTACTTCTGGCATCCAGCAGGCTGCTTTGAAGCACTGCCACCTACTGGCCATTCCCCTCCATTACACCCCTTGTCATGCAGAGAGCTCAGGATTGGTCATTGAAACTCTAAGGTGGCTATGAGTTGGCATCAACTCGATGGCAGTGGGTTTAGGTTTTTTGGTAACTCCTTAAATGCCTAGGAGCCCTGGTGGTGTTGTGGTTATGCACTGGGCTGTGATTCACATGGTTGGCAGTTTGAAACCACCAGCAGCTCCGTGGGAAAAAGACTGGGTGTAAATAGTTATAGGTGTGCCTATGTCCCGTGGGTTGGTTTTGATCGAAGTGCCTAGAACTACCCCAGGTTCAAAACCATTCTGTGTCTTATAAGTTCTCTGAATCCTCTGGACCAAACTTGACAACAGTAGGTATTCTAAGACCCCTCTTATCAATGAGGGTCAGAGAGGGTAAGTGATTCAGTCAAGGACACAGGGTCTCACTTTGGTCCCTGACCCTCAGGACACCGCCCGGTTCCTACTTGTTCCCAGTCCTGCTTTGGGCTTCAAGTTAACCTGGATCGCAATGAAGGAAGTTCTCCGGCACTCTTTCGCATGCGGTGGGCGGTTTGAGGCGACCGCGAGAGTGAGATGACTTTGGTCCATGTAAACAATGGAACTGTCTGCGGTTCCTTCCACAAGACAACAAGCAGATAGAGACGGTGTGGTGTAATGATTAAGAGGCTGGTTCTAATGGCATCCTCCCTTGGTTCAAACCCAATCTCTGCCTTTTGGGACAACTCACGTAAGCGGTTGCCTCACTTTCTTGATCTGTAAAACGGGGACATCAGCAGAGCTTCATCTCCTTGGCTGTTGTGTGAATTAACGCAGTTCATGTATCTATCGATCATTAGGAGTTGAAGAAAGCAGTCTGCGTTTCGTGGGCCTGGGTTCAAGTCCCCACATTGTCACTGACTCTTGGAGTGACTGTGGACATTCTCCCGTCTTGGTCTTTCCCTCTGACTCCCGTGGCTGCGGCGTGGTGATGGATCCTGCTCAAGGTCAGCCTGGTACTGGCCGGGCTGGAAGGGGGAAGGCAGGCTGGCATACATCTACTCTCTTGGTAAGAATCCTGAGTGGCTTCTCTCCCCCCTCCCTCCTGGAACTATTTTATGCAGCAAGGTCAAGCAAGCAGGACTACAAATCAATTTAAACAAAAGCGCTGAGGCAGATACCCTTGAACTCCAGCAACTTAAAATAGCCTCATCGTCATCCTTAGCCAAACACCCAGTACCTGAGTTCACTTAGCCTGTCATCACCAACTAATAAACCACCCCGCTCATGGAAATAGACCAGAATGAACCCTTTGAATCAAAGTGGATGTGAGGCCTGCCTGGATTAATAGAGCTACATCTGCCCCTGTGTGTCTGGGATTGCTGGAGAGGCTGAGGCATTCTTAGGGACATGAATATCTTATTCTTTATATGGGAGCAGAGCAGCCCAGCGATCTTACTGATGACCCTGGCTGCTCTGTGCTAGCGGAGCAGAGCCCAGCCCGTGTGGAATGCCTTCAAGTCCCGTCTCAGAAACTGGGCGGGCATTGCTGAAAGGGGTTTGGTGGCCGCAGCAGGATATTTATTTGAAGGAAGCGGAGTTCCTGAGGACTGACTGTGTGCCTCGAACTGTGCTGTTCGTGTTAGAGGAGACAGTTCATCGTCTCCCGATGAGCCTACGTGAGCGGATGTTTGCATGTCATTGGCATGACAACAGAAGGAACGTTCTGTCCGTACTTCTTTGAAGACAGAGTTGCTCATTTTTCTGGCAGTTCATGGTCTAGTCGACAGTTTGGGGCCAAGACCAAACTCCAGCTGCTTCCACTTGTCTCTGGTCTTCCTTATGAATTGTCCAGTTTGCCTGGGCCTGTAACATGATCGAAAATGACCATGACCTGGGTCAGGTGCACCTTGGTCCTCCAGGTGACATCTTAGAACCTGCAACACTTTAAAGACGGCTCTTTCAGCAGATTGGTCCAACGCAATGTATGGATAAAAGTGTACAAATTGGGTTTCAGTTAAAAATAATTAAGTGTGTTTCATGTTTTGTTTTGTTTTTAATTAAAAGCTCATTCTATCGGGGGCCCACACAGGTCTTATAACATCGACTGATATCCATCAATTGTATCAAGCATATGTTGCCATCATCCTTTCTAACCGTCTGCTTTCTGTTGAGCCCTTGGTCTCCACACCTATGGTCCCCCACCCCCACCCCTCCCTGGGCCATGTTTTGCGACATCAATTGTAGTCCTCGCACTGCGACCTCACTCTTCCTGCCTGTCCCCTGGGAAATGGTTCCTGGTTTCTGTCTTTGCTCTTCCTGAGCTTCGTCCCTAGACACGCGCTGCCTCTTGGATCTGCTGGGGTCGCTGGTGCTAAGCGGGGCGCACCTCCTTGGGACGAGGGCCCGCCTTAGAGGCTCATCTGTCGCTTGGCTGAGAGCCGGCTGAGGCACAAGTGAGATGTTCGGGAGGATGAGGTGGGCTGGCCGGTTGGGGAGGTGATTCAGTTCCAGGCTTGAAAGGGGTCTAGGTGCCATCCTCTCCACGGCTCCACCAGTCTCTGTTGGACCAGTAAGCTGGGCCTTGCTTAGGACTGTGAGTTTTGCCCCACATTTTTCTTCCACTCTGTCCAGGACCTCTGATCCTTCTCAGAGCAGGCAGTGTGGTAACCAGACACCATCCGGGTCTTCCGGTCTCCGTGTTCTGAAGACCGAGGTCTGCACGGCGCATTAGTCCTTTGCACGAATCGTTCCACCTGCCTTTGATCTCGCCACTCGTCATTGCTTCCCATAGGAAGAGGCCAAGGGTTGTATCTCAGTTGGCCACTCACAAGTGACCCCAGTCACTACACACTACATTTTTTAAGATATGCTAATGTCACACTTGGGCTCTCGTGGCCTTGTTTTAATGGTCTTTAACTGGAACGTGAGCTTAATCTGGTCCATGATGTGTTCTGCAGGTGGCACTGGCCTTGCGTTGACTGATGATCTTCAGTTTCTCCATCATCTCTTTCCACAGACAGAGTCTATCTGATCCCCGTGTTTGCGTCTGCTGGGGTTCTCAGGGGTAGCCAGCGCTTTGGTGGTTGAAAAGAGGCATTTCTAACAAACTGTTCACAGGTTGTGCAAACTTCTATCATGCCATCTCTGGTGTCGTTTCTGTCATCCACATCGTATTTTCCGACAGTTAAGCTTTCTTCTTTGTTTCCAACACGCCCACTCCAACCACTGGGACTTATTAATGTGCCTTATGGGATCAGGGACATTCACCTGTCACCGACAGGGTGGCACGTGCTGTCTGAGCATGCATGCAGGGATCGTGACATGTGCTGTCTGAGCATGCATGCGGGGATCGTGACATGTGCTATCTGAGCATGCATGCGGGGATCGTGACATGTGCTGTCTGAGCATGCATGCGGGGATCGTGACATGTGCTATCTGAGCATGCATGCGGGGATCGTGACATGTGCTGTCTGAGCATGCATGCAGGGATCGTGACATGTGCTGTCTGAGCATGCATGTAGGGATCGTGACATGTGCTGTCTGAGCATGCATGTAGGGATCGTGACATGTGCTGTCTGAGCATGCATGCAGGGATCGTGACATGTGCTGTCTGAGCATGCATGCAGGGATCGTGACATGTGCTGTCTGAGCATGCATGCGGGGATCGTGACATGTGCTGTCTGAGCATGCATGTAGGGATCGTGACATGTGCTGTCTGAGCATGCATGCAGCACTGGTTACCTCTAACTTGTCACCCCTGGTTTCTTTCTTATCTAGGGCGGCCATCACAGAAGTCTCACAAGCAGATGACTTTTTACAAACAAACTGAAATTTAACTTCTAAAGTCTAAGAAGTTAGAAGTCCAAATTCAGAGTGCCAGCTCCAGGGGAAGGCTTTCCATCCCTATCAACTCTGGGGGAAGGTGCTTGTCATCCGTGGTCCCCTGGCTCTAAGAGTCTCTTGGTGCAGGTTCAAAAGGCATGCTCCCCTAATACTACCTTAATATGAAACCTATAAATATATGCACATCAATCTATTTATAGGTTTAGTATTAAGGTAGCAGATGGACATTGGGCCTCCACTCAAGTACTCCCTCAATGCAAGAATACTTTGTTCTATTAAACTGGCATTCCATGATGCTCACCTTCCTGACACCATTGATGAAGACAAAAGGGTGCATAAGCAAATGTGGTGAAGAAAGCTGATGGAGTCCAGCTATCAAAAGATAAAGAATCTGGGGTCTTAAAGACTGAGAGGTAAACAAGCAGCCATCTAACTCAGAGGCCACAAAGCCCACATGGAAGAAGCACACCAGTCTGTGTGATCATGAGGTGTCAAAGGGATCAGGTATCAGGCATCGAAGAACAAAAAATCATATCATTATGAATGAGGGGGAGTGTAGAGTGGGGACCTGCATTAGTTTATTGTGCCAACATGGCAGATAAACACATGTGGGGTTAATTGAAGGACGGGGCGGCGTGGGGGGGGGAATAAATGGCTCAGTGAGCCTGGTCTTTCTAGTTCTCGGGTCTCTTGCTTTGTGATGGTCAGACCAGGGTGCAGCTGCCTTAGCCAATTCCCCGCTTTAGCTGGGAAGGCTCACTTCCTGCAAGACATCCCTGAGGAGAAGCCAAATGGACTTACCCTGATGCAGCCCTGGGTGCTGGAGCATCCGTGGGGAGACCCCTGCCAGCGCTGAGATACTTACACATTCACTGGCTTGGCTTTCCTCCTGCAGTCGGCATCATTGCGTCTGTTTTGTGAGATGGAGGAGGACTTTGTGGATTGGTGTTGGACATATGGGTTAATTCTGGTCTTTGGGGCTTGGCCAGCACTGGGTTGGGATGTTTTCTTGATGCACACTTAACCTTTATATAAAACTCTCTCTTATACACGAGTTTCTGTGGATTTGTTTCTTTAAAGTACCCAGACTAACACAGGACCCAAAGCCCATCTGCAGGCAACTGGACATTCCCTTACAGAAGGGTCGCGGGGAAGAGACAAGCCAGTCAGGGTGCAGTATAGCAACAATGAAACATACAACTTTCCTCTAGTTCCTAAATGCTTCCTCCCCACCCACTGTCATGATCCCAATTCTACCTTGCAAATCTGGCTAGACCAGAGGATGTACACTGGTACAGATAGGAACTGGAAACACAGGGAATCCAGGATGGATGATCCCTTCAGGACCAGTGGTGAGAGCTGCAATACCGTGAGGGCGGAGGGAGGATAGAGAGGGGGAACCGATTATAAGGATCTACATATAATCTCTTCCCTGCAGGACGGACAACAGAAAAGTAGGTGAAGGGAGATGTCGGACAGGGCAAGATATGACAAAATAATAATGTATAAATTATCAAGGGTTCATGAGGGAGGGGGGACAGGGAGGGAGGGGGAAATGAGAAGCTGATGCCAGGGGCTTATATGGAGAGCAAATGTTTTGAGAATGATGAGGGTAACGGATGTACAAATGTGCTTGACACAATTGATGTATGTATGGATTGTGATAAGAGTTGTATGATCCCCGATAAAATGATTTTTTAAAAAAAGACATGCTCCCCTCTTGGCTCTTCTTTCTTGGTGGTAGGATGTCTCTCTGGACTCTGCTCACGTGTTCAATCTCTTTTATATCTCAAAAGATATAACCTATCTTGTGTACGGTACCCTGCCTCCTTAACCTAACTGTTGCTAACTCTGCTTCATTCACATCATGGAGGAGAGGGTTTACAGCACACAGACTAATTACATCAGACTTGGAAATGGAGGATCATTAGAGAGGACTGAGACGGGCTGAGCCAAATTGGCATCTAGTCCACCCTTAGCACCTGACGTAGCTAACCATTCGATTGTCCTGTCCCGAATGGCTATCCCAGTCCACAGGAGCGTACGAATGCCCAGGACATTGATCTTTGTGTGTTCTATTGCATTGTTGATGACTTCCAATGTTAATAGAGCCATACCTTGTGCATTTAACTCTCCAGTGATCAATTTTGAATTGTGCCACCTCAGCAGCTGACGTTCCCGAAGCACTGCTCCGTCCATGTCATTAAGGTCTGCCCCCCTTTGAGGAGCAAGCGAGGGCCTTGTCCTCCGGCGCGGCATCAGACACGGGTGTTCTTTGGAAGTGCATCACCAGGTCCCTCTTTCAAATGTGCTTCAGCCTGGCAGCTCCGCTGAGACCTGCTCCTCCTGGCTCACCCTGCCGCTGTTTGCACGGCTGTGGCATGACTTCCAGCATCACAGCAACGCGAGCGCCCCCCAATGTCATCACGGGTACACCTGGCTCCCTCCACTCAGCATGCTGCTTTCAAGGTGGACCTCTGGTTTAACATGCATCCGTCCTGCATTCCTTTTTATGCGAGAATACGGTTATCATACGGAAAGACTACATTTTGTTTATCCATTCATAGGCTGATGGATATTTTGTTCCAATCGGATAAGCTGTTTCCAATTTTGGCTCTTAGAAAGGCACCGCGCCGCTGTGAGCATCAGTGTACGGGCGTTTGTGTTAACCTGTGCGTTCATGATCTGGAGTCTACGCCTAAGAGTGGAATTCCTGGGGCGTGTGGTAACTGTGTCTAAGCTTTTGAAGAACTGCCAGTGTTTCCCCAGAGGGACCCTACCCTTTGCCTCCCCTCCAGTACTGTGTGAGGGCCCCTGTGTCTCCACAGTCTCAGCAACACTTACCGTGTCTGCCTCTTCTATGACAGCCATCCCAGTCACCGTGAAGAAGCCCTGGTGGCCTGTTTGGCTAGACATGGTGCTGTTCACCTCAAGGTCAGTTGTTCGAACCTACCGGCTGTTCCCTGAGAGAACAAAGAGGCTTTCTGTTCCTGTACAAATGGACAGCCATGGAAAGGCCAGGGAGCAGGTCTCCTCTGCCTGACGGGGCCCTGTGAGTGAGAACCGACTAGGTGGCAGCATTTGGGTTTGGGTTTTGCCTTCAGTGGTTTCGGCTGAAGTGGCAGCTCATTGATTTGCTTTGCCTTTATGACCAACGATGTGAAGGATTCTTCTCACATGTATATCTTTTTTGGATAAATGCCTTAAAATCTTTTGATGTTGCATTTTAAATCCCCAAGTTTTAAGAACGACTTATCTTTTTGTTGCTGGGATTATTTGTAACTACTTCCCCATTTGTAACTAACCCATTCTGTGGGTTACCCTTTCACTTAAAAAATTATTTTACTGGGGGCTTGCACAACTCGTATCACAAGCCATCCATCCATCCACTGTGTCAGGCACATTTGTACATTGTCACCATCATCATTCTCAGAACATTTGCTTCCCTTTCACTTTCTTGGGAACATCCTTTGACACAGAATGATTTTTTTAAAATTGGTATTAAAATTATTATTGATTGGTATTAATACATGTAGCATGTCATTCCATAGTTCACTCACATCCAGCGGAATTGTACACTTGCTGCCACCATCTGTACCCAGCCATTCCTTTCCTACAGGGACTCCTTGACGTCCTCTCCCTTCACCCGCCACCTCAATGTAGCCCCTACCGAATCCCTTATTCTACTTGCTATCTCTATAGGCTCATCACCGACAAACAAAAATATATAACACAGCTTCCAGACGGTGGCCCCCAATGATGTAACTCCTCTGAGACACCCCCTCAGATGTACAGACAAAAACCAAACAAAATAATACAAGCCAAAAATACAGAAGATGTTGGAAACCAGATCAGGTCCAGCCTTCATCCTAGGGGGCATCTGCTGACTAAGTTTCCACCGTTCGAGTCAGATGCATGCCTTTGATCTTCTCTACACAACTCTCTACTGCACTGTTTAGTGACCACTTCCCTCCTGTCGCTCAGTTGTGGCGAGAGGGAGTTCACCGGAGGCTTATTTCCTATGTAGTTCCACAAAGTTTTTAATTTTGATAAGATCATTTCTTTACTTTTCCTTTTGTTTCTTGTGCCTTTATGTGTTATATCTGAGAAACCATTGCCAAATTCCAGGTCACACAGATTTATATCTATGTTTTCTTGCAAGAGTTTAATACTCCTACAGCTCACATTTAGCTCTAGGGTCCATCTTGAGTTGATTTTTGCACAATGTGTGACGTGGGGGCCCAAGGTCAAGCTGGAGCCAGCTGTCCCAGTACTGTTGGTTGAAAAACTATTTTAAGTTTCCAATTGTCAAGACGTCTTTGTCCATAATTAATGGACCATGGCTCTGTGAGTTTATTTCTTTCCCTTAATTTCATGGATCTGTATAACTACGCTAGGGCCGGTATCCCATGCCCCAATAGCTGCAGCTTTGCGGGATGTTTTGAAATCACAAAGTGTGGGTACTCTAATTTTGTTTTGCTTTCCTAGGACTGTTTTGGCCATTCTGGGTCCTTTACATTCCTCTATGAATTTTAGGGCCTGCTTGTGATTTTTCATGGGAAAAAAAAGGTCAGTTTTGATAAGAATTGCATTGAATCTGCCGTTGTGCTTGAGAAATATTGCCATCTTAGCCACACGAAATCTTCCCATCCAGGAACACACATATCTTTCTATCTCTTTAGATCTTTATTTTACATGACATATTTTCTGATTTGAAGCATCCAAGTCTTACGCTTCTTTAAAAAAATCTTTAATATTTTATTTTTAGGGAAACAATTGTAAATGTAATTGTCTTTGTTTCCTTTTGGGCATGTCCATTGCTAGTAGATAGAAATGCAATTTGTTTTTGCTTGTCAATCTTGTATCCTATACCTTTGCTGCTGATAATCATTTTACAGATGAGAAAACAGGATCAGATAGGGTGAGTGATTGGCCTATGATTACATGCTCTTTTGTCTTTCCAATCTCTCTCGCCTCAAAATCGGCCCCTCCCCATGGCGTGGAAATCCTGCTTTCTACACATGGTGGGCTCATGCCACAATTCACCCCCATCTAGGACCATCTTTCCCACCGCTGGTGCGTTCCAACGGAGGAAACACAGCGATGACACGGAGCAGAAAAAAGAGGCCCGCCATCATCATGGAACACCAGCTCCCGCCGGAGCCTGTGCAGTTGCAGGGAACCGCATCTGTCTGTCTGTTGCTTAAGCTAGATTGAAATGGACTTTCCTCCCACGGACCCAGAGGAACCCCGATCTGCACTGCTTGTAAAGAGCAGCACGTGGGTGTGCAACCAAGCCAACATCACCAGAAAGTTGTGCCTTGCCCACTGCCCGCGCACTATCCCTTCCTGCCCCTCAGCTGGTACAGGGGTGACTGTTGAGGCAAAAGGGGTGCTGGCTGTCGGTCAGCACGTGAGGGCTGGAGCTCACATGCCTTGGACCCACAGGTCCAAGGAAAGGCTCAGAAAACCACACACGGACAACTGGGCTCAACTCTTCCCACCTGGGAGTCTGGGCCCGTGTCACTGTGTCCCGAGTTAGGGCACCCTTCCCAGGCTGGCTGGTGAGCCTATTCCAGTCACACAGGCTCTAGAAGGAACCATGCATGCTCCCCATATGTCCCCCAACCATGGTCTCATGGAGGTCCCGCGAGAACTCTGAGAGGGAGACAGCACTGGATGGTCCTGGCCCTTGAAAACATGGGGAAACTGAGACGAGGCTGACTTTTGAAAGAGCTTCAGCTCCTGAAAGACGGAGTGGAACCCAGCTCTCCTCTCTGTGTGGCTAGCATCCTCACCAAGCAGGGGAGGCAACCACACCTCCTTGGGATTTGCCCGGGGGCCTGAGATCTCCCATAATCCAATTAATAAATTGTCCAGGATGGAGGGCCAGCTCCCAATTAGTTTTCCTTCCTCCCTGGTGCCTCTTGGAGCTTGGTGGGTAACAGCTCCCTGGGAAGGGAAGAGAAACCCCCCAACTTGCACTCCCTCCTTGGGAATCAGGGGTCTAGAAATTAGCTGATTCTTGATAAGCCCTAATTATAAATTAGGTCTTATTATCTGTGGCTCCTGAAACTACGCTGGCTGAATTAAAACTCTAGGAAAAGGAATATTTCAATTAACCACGTGAACTCAGGTAATTGCCTGCCGTGGAAAAGCCCTCACAGCCACATCCTGGAGCAGCTCCGAGGACGGCGGGGAGGGAAGGCAAGGGCCGACATGTGTGTGCACTCTGGGACATGGAGAGGGCTGGGCTCTGGAGGTACGGTCCTCAAAAAGGCTGGGCTGCGGCTGTGTAGTGGCCATCTGTGGGTCTTGGAATCAGAAAGGCAAGGTCTTCGCCCTGTCACCCCTGGCTCCAGAGGCTCTGGACCTCCATTTGCATTTCTTCCAACAGGCAGGTCAGATGAGATGGTGGATATGAAACAGCTTTGTGAGCTACCAAGAGATTCACATGCCAGAGACAATGCTACAGGTGCCATCGCCCTCCCTGCTGACTCGGGGTGCCCCGCCCCTACCCCACCCACCATGGGCTTCCCAGGGTGCCCCTGTTTATGGGAGTAGAAAGCCCAGTCTTTCTCCTGTGGAGCTTCTGGGGGGTTTGAACTGCCGACCATGCAGCCCAAGGTGTGACCATTACACCACAGAGTTCCATGTGGGTGTCATCAGCTGCTCTTAAACGAGAAGGGCAGGACGCCCTGGTGACTCAGTGGTTACAGGTGGGGCTGCTCACTGCAAGGTCCGCAGTTTGAAAAGAGACTTCCTACTCCCATAAACAGCTGCAGCCTCGAAGCAGCTCCACCCTGTCCTATAAGGTCATGGGGAATTGGAATAAACTCAATGGCAGCGAGGTTGATTTTGGTCAAAGAGAAGGGGGTCAGTGGTATGATTTGTCTTCCATGCAGGGGCCACAGGTGTGACACCCCCCACCCCCAGCAGCCAGTGCACCTCCTACACGGCTACCACCTACCTAGCAGTGAACACTATGTGCTGATACGAAAGAGGAAGAAGGGGTCCTGGAGGTGGACTTCTGAAAAACGATGCAGACAAAACCCTATGTACCACGATGCAGAGAAAACCCTACGTCCAAGCAGCAATCGGTGACAGGGATGGCTCAGGCTTGGGCGGCAGTGGGCTGTTGGCTATGGCTTCACCACGACTCGGGCGGACTTACAGCAACTGGCAACACCAGAAGAGGATGAGGGAGGATGGAACTGAATGTCCTGTCTGCACTGACTTCCACGAGAAGGAGGCAGGAGGCCACAGTTTTAAACCGGCACTGGCCCCCACTCATTCACAGACGCTGGCTATGTGTTAGACACAGAACTGCACGTCATGGGCAACCAAGAGCAGGTAAGTCACAGTCTAGTGGGCGCTCACCTTGTTCAACAGCACAAAGGACAACTGTACACCTCCACTTCCTACAGCGGCACACGTAAGAATCAAACCCACTCCGTCGATGCACCGAGATCATGGAAAAGCTCCTTGTCATCAGCCAGAGTCAGGCCAGAGGGCTGCCTGGGGAACAGACCCTTTGCTGCTCTTTGAAGTTAACTTGATGCTGAAGCTCATCAAAACACGTTCCTGAGAGTTAAAGAACCACCTGGAGTCGATCCTGTCTGAATGTCAAGGTCATATCAAGTTTGACTCCTTGAACCAGTGACTGAGACCAGCCATGCTGTGGGATAACATCAAGGACATCATATATGAGGAAACCAAAAGGTCACTAGAGGGGGAACAGAAAGACCAACATAGACATTGGAAAAGATTGAAACTTGCTCCAGAATGTAGAGTAGCTAAAACAAACAGAAGAAAGGATGAAGCAAAAGATCTAAACAAAAGATTTCAGGGTGGCCCGAGAAGACCAAGTAAAGTATCTTCATGAAATGTGCCAAGACCGGGTGTTGGCACAGGAAGAACTCACTTGACATTTCTCATGCGGAAGAAAGACTCAAGCCTCTAGTTGCCATGTTGAAATATTGGGCAAGATATGGAGTGATGCTGGAAGCATCAAAATAAGATGGAAGGAACACACAGAGTCACTGCGCCCCAAAACAGTTGGTTAATGCTCAGTCATTTCAGGAGGTAGCACACGATTAAGCACCAATGATATTGAAGGAAGGAGTCCAAGCTACACTGAAGGCACTGGTTAAAAACAAAACAAACAAGCCTCCAGGAATTGATGCTATATCACATGAGGTGCTTTACCAAACCAACACAGCATTGGGAGGGCTCACTTGTCTACGCCAAGAAGTTCAGAAGACAGCTACCTGGCCATATTGTGCTCAAAGATGAAAATCCAACAGAATTTGAAAACTATCAAACAATATCATTAATATTGCACACCAGTAAAATATTGCTGAAGGTAATTGAAAAATGGGCCGTAGCAGCACATCTAAAGAAATTCAAGCTGGGTACGCAGCAGGGGACACAGAACGAGGGGATCTATTAACTGATGGCATTGAATGGATCTTGGCCAGAAGAGAGTACCCAAAAGAGACTGATGTGTATTTTATTGACTATGAAAAGGCTATGTAAATCATAACAGGTGATGGCTAACAATGGGAAGAATGGGAAATACAGAACACTTACCTGTGGTCATGAAGACCCTGTTCATAGATCAAGGGCCGGTTGTTTGAACAGAACGAGGAGAGGCTGTGTTTAAAGTCAGGAAGATGCGTATCAGCGCTGCCTCCTTCCACCACACTTACTCAATCTGTGTGCTGATCAATCGTTGAAGAAGCTGGACTATATGAAGAAGAATTGAGCATCAGAATTTGAGGAAGACTCATTGATTACCTGCAATACAAAGGTGGCACCCCTCGCTTACTGAAAGTAAAGAGGACTGGAGACGCTTACCAATGTAGATCAAAGACCACACAGTCTACCACATAGATTGCACGTCAAAAACCCTCACAACCAGGCTAGCAAGGAACATCACGATAAACAAGAAAAGATTGACATTGTCATAGATTCCAATTTACTTAGACCCACCATCCAGGCTCATGGAAATAGCAGTTATGAAATCAAACAGCAGAATACCATGGGCAAAGCTGCTGCAAAGACCTCTTTAAAATGTTATAAAGCAAAGATGTCACTTTGTGGACCAAGGTGTGCCTGACCTAAGCCATGGTCTTTTCAACTGTCTTGGAGTCATGGGAAAGCTGGACAATGGATAAGGAAGACTGAAGAATAATCCATGTCTTTGCGCTATGGTATTGGCAAAGAATATGAATGTGCCGCGGACTACCAGAAGAACCAGTGTATTTGTTCTGGAAAAAGTACTGCCAGAATGTTCTTGAAAGTGAAGGTGGTGCTTCAAGTATTTTGGACATATTTTGCTTGATAAATAAAAAGAGTTGGTAGAAAAGCAGTTGCATAAGCAAATGTGATGAAGAAAGCTGATGGTGCTCGGCTATCAAAAGATAAAGCATCTGGGGTCTTAAAGGCTTGCAGATAAACAGGCATCCATCTAGCTCAGAAGTAGCAAAGCCCACATGGAAGAAACACACCAGCCTGTGTGTCATGAGGTGTCAAAGGGATCATGTATTAGGCATCAAAGAACAAAAAAATCATATCATTGTGAATGAGGGGGAGTGCAGAGTAGGGACCTAAAGTCCATCTGTAGGCAACTGTACTTCCCCTTACAGAAGGGATGCAGGGAGGAGATGAGCCCATCAGGGTGCAGTGTAACAACGATGAAACATACAACTTTCCTCTAGTTCTTAAATGCTTCCTCCCCGTCCCCCGCCCCACCTAAACTATCATGACTCAAATTCTACCTTACAAATCTGGCTGGACTGGAAGATATACACTGGTACAGATAGGAACTGGAAGCACAGGGAATCCAGGACAGATGACCCCCTCAGGACCAGTGGTGAGAATGGTGATACCAGGAGGGTGGAGGGAAGGTGGTGTAGAAAGGGGGAACTGATCACAAGGATCTACATATAACCTCCTCCCTGGGGGATGGACAGTGGAAAAGTGTGGGTGAAGGGAGACATCGGATGGTGTAAGATATGACAAAATAATAATAATTTATTAATTATCAAGGGTTCATGGGGGAGCGGGGAGCAGAGACGGAGGGGACAAAATGAGGAGCTGACACCAAGGACTCAAGTACAAAGCAAATGTTTTGAGAATGATGATGGCAACAACTATACAAATGTGCTTGACAGGATCTATGGATTGTGATAATAGTTGTATGAGCCTCCAATAAAATGAATTAATTGAAAATACCTAAAAAGAGAGAGAGAGAGAGTTGGAAGAAGAAGAAGAAAGTAGAAGACCCTCGATGAGATGAATTGAGGCCATGACTGTGACACTGGCCTCGAACAGCACACTGCTTGGGAGGGAGGTGCAGAACCAAGCACTGTTTCATTCTGTTGTCCATCGGGGTGTTATGAATCATAGCTGACTCTGCGCACTTAGGACCCACAACAACAATGTGTGAAAGATGGGGGAGGAAGGAGGCATGAAGCCAGGTAAGCAGGAGCTGAGTCTTGTCCCCAGTCCGGATGTATGGTGGGATATGGTGGCTGAAGGCTGCCTTTTCCTATCAGGGCACCGAGTCCTTGAACAAAGGTCAGGATGGGTCATGGAGCTTTCCCCGAATGTGAATTCTACCTCTCTGTCCATCTATACAGGCCACGAGGGAGGTACTGGGAACCCCGAACTTTCTATCAAGAATTCCAGGAAGACAGGCCAACCTTGCCTCCAGTGACTTCCAGCGACCAACAGGAGGCAGAGATGGTAATTGAAAGCCAAAGGCCCTGCTTGCAATAAACGGAAAAGGACTTACTCTACCGAGCCCTTCTTCACCCTTCTGCCCACGGCCCTTCTGTGGAAGTGCCCCTGTGTGACACGGGAGAAAACTGCTGTCAAGTCCCCTGAGCTGGGGAAAGCCAATCAGCAAAGCCACAGGGCTGATGGTTAAAGAGGCTTCACCTCGATGAAAGTATACGAGGGGCGTTACATCGTTCCTAGAAACTTTCTGTTACCTTTTCATTCCACTTTCCCACAAACCTTGTGCAAGCCCCCTGCGTAGCCACACCTGAAGAAAGGAATGTCTGCAAAGAACAGAATGGATGAGCCAGCTAAGAGACCGTTAGCAGGCAGTGGCCACCAAAATCCTATACGTTGGGGGGGGGGGGGGGAGAAAATCCCATATCACTTTCATTGCAGCTCATGCTAAAGGATGCACTTGTGTAGGTCTTACCCACAAACCCCAGGGCCTGGGAAGCTCAAGTCTCTTCTCTGTTGCTAGGATCCCCTCGGCTACTACGCAACTCATCCGTTCACTGGGTAGCCTTGAATACCACCAGCAACGGGGAACTCACTACCTGTTCCAAACTAGGAGTTCAGTCTACTGCCACATTCTTGCGGCGATCATTAAGTTCCCGTGTGGTGCACTGAGCTCCGACTCTCGGTGCAGCAGTGGGCAAAGAGAACCGTTAGAGCTCTGTGTGCAGCCCGGTTCCTAGCTGGACTCGGGTAGGGAGACCCTTCCTTTCCACCAAAGCGGGCTTCCTTCCGCGTGTCTGCTGGTGCAACCAAACATTTAATTATAAAACCCTCTCCAAGGCAATGGATGTTTAAAAAAATTAAGATGAATATCCTCATTTTGGCCAATGGCACAAACGGCTATTATTCTGAAGGTCCCAATTCATTACTGCATATTGTACTGGAACATTAACGCTGGGTGCCAACCTCAAGACCTGTCTGGAATGCACAATCAGGAGACCTGGGAGAGAAACAAAAACAAAACGGAAGAACACGGACAAGACGCCTCGGCAAATTGCCTTCCTGGTGGAAACACTGACAGACTCTTAATGACAATAGCTTGCTTGCCCCGCCCCTCAAATCCTGGGCTCAACCAATGGCCCTGGGGATGAGGCAGTGGCGCCCAGAATCTGCAGCCCCACCACCTCCACATTTCCCAGCCCACTTGACTGTTTCACAGGCCGCAGCTCCCCTCCAGCTCCCAGGGGGTGCTTCTGTCTCCCCCTCCTCAACTAGCCACAGAGCTGATTAAAAGTAAGGACAGGTCCCCAGGGACGGTTCTCCAAGGAGTCCCCACCTCACCCCCTGGGGCATCCAAGACCCCAAAGAAACCCGAGCGGGCTGTGTGGGCTCTGCAGCTCACTGCCAAGGAGTTGATTCTCACCTGGAGCAGCAGAGTAGAGCTGCCCCTGCCGGGTTCCAAGGCTGTAAATCCTTACGGGAGCAGAAAGCCACCTCTATCTCCCATGGAGCAGCTAGTGGGTTCAAACGGCTGACCTTTAGGTGAGCAGCCCCATGGGTAATCCTCTATTGCCTAACGGTCACCAGGTTTCCACTTGCTTGGGGGAAAAATCCCAACTCCTGATGGCTGCTGAGCCTTCCCACCTGGCTCTCCCACCTCCTCCAGCCCCACACTGCCTCTCCTGCCCCTCTGGCCCCTTCTCCCCTTTGTAAACTCCCTCGTGACTCTGGCCTTGGCACTTGCTGTTCCCTCCACACCCTTCCTCCCACCCCTGGCCTGACTCCTTCTCCCTCCTTGGTCAGGCTTCAGCTTGATCTCTTCCCAGGGATGAGACAACCCCATCCCCTTCAGTGGCTCCGGTCCTTTCCCCACCTATCACTTGGCAGGATTGGTAATTAACTGTCTGTGGTCCAGCTCCTTTGTCAACCCCCTCAGTACCCCGAACATCGGGCACAGTACCTGGAGCAGAGGAGGCAAGCAGGCCGGCTTTGTTGAATGGGTAGTGGAATGAATGAATGAATGAATGAATGAATGAAGACCTACCACGTGCAATGGCAGACGACTTGCCCAAGGGTAGCCCCTGACTGGCTGGAGTTTCCTGGCCTGGCTTCACTTGTATGGTGGGCTTTGGGAGAAGCTGGGCAGGAATCTATCCTGCGGGATGACCTCTTTCAGTGAGGCCCCAGAGCTCCTCTGAGTGAGACAACCTGCCCAGTTCTGACAGAATGGTCTGAGGACACCCTGGGTCAGCTGGTCCTCTTGGAGCTGCAAAGAGGGGTCCGCTGAAAGGGAAGCCTCGTCGGCTTGATTTCGGAGCATGCCCAGCTTCCCAAGCCCACCTGCTGCCCGAGAAGCCAGGCTGAGCCAGGAAGGGCACAGAGCGCTCCCCAGGCCCTGGCCCCAGGCGGCCACGCTGGGCTTCCACACTGCTAGACACGCGGGGAGGCTGCCTCGCAGGGCACATCCTGGGGCTCTCAGCTCTTCTGAGCGCTGTGCCTGGGGCACCACAGGGGAGCTTGGTGAACTCGGGGTCTGTGGTGCCTCAGTTCACCTCACTCTACGGCCTTCAGGCCTTTGCCTGGCTGCTTGCTCTGTGTGGGTCCCTCTGCATATATCTCCACCGCACCACCAACTCTAACCTTTAGGACGGGGCCCACTCCAGGGTTGGCTTCACTCTGTGATTGCTGCTTACCGACTATGGCAGTTTATCATCTGACAACTTGTGAAGGGGTAGAGTCTAGCCTGTCAATCAGGTCACAGCCAATAAAGCCTCTGTGGGGCATGGCCTTCTCCTGAGGATTCTGGGAACTCCTATCTTCCTCCCAGGAGGCGGGACACACACACTCACCCTGCTTCGTCTTCCTGCTGATAAGCCACTTGGAGCTATACTGATGGAGCCAGAGCCCTGGAGCTGGAGGAGCCACATGGAGACCCACGTCAGCACAAAGATGCTCCTACCACTACTGGATCCACAAGATTTTTCACCCACTGGCCTGTGATCTTCCTGCATTCAGCGTCAATGGATGTGTTGCATGAGTCTGAAGAGGAATTTACAGATGGGTATTGGACATATGGGCTCATATTGGACTTCTAGACTTGGTATGGACTGGGCTGGGATGTTTTCTTAATGTATACTTGCTCTTTGATATAAAACTCTCTCTTACACACATAGAAGTCTCCTGGTTTTGTTTCTCTAGTCTACCTGGACTAACATGTCAATGGTCTCTCCCATTAGACCAGTGATTCTCAACCGTCCCAATGCCACGACCCTTGAATACAGTTCCTCATGTTATAGTGACCCCCCCAAAACCATAAAATTATTTTCGTTGCTATTTCTTTTTTATTTATTTTTTTTCGTTGCTATTTCATCACTGTCATTTTACTACTGTTATGAATTGGGCGACCCCTGTGAAAGTGTGGTTTGACCCCAAAGGCGTCGTGATCCACAGTTTGAGAACTCCTTCACTAGACCAAGCTCCTCTGGAAGGCAAGCCTACTAGCCTTGCTTACCCACTGTGGCCAGCCCAGTCCTTGTTGGGGGTTCACAGGGAGGAGACGCTGGCAGGTAGCAAACCCCCAGAGATCCGAGGGCCTTCACCTTCCAGGTAGTGTCTTAGGGAGGATGCTGGATCCCCTTGAGCACCTCAGCCTTTCAAAGAGGGTCTGGTAAGACAGAAAAGCAGCAGCACCCTGAAGGGACCTCGGGGAGCAGAAATAGACCTTAGCATAGGGCAGTGACTGAGGATGGAGGAGACTTCTGCCTCTCCCAATTGGGGCCTGGGGGGTATGTGACACCACAGATTAGGTGCCCTTAACACCTTAATGGTCCTGACCCTTAGAAACAGCTTCAGAGGAAAGGGGTGAGGGGGGCACTAACGTAATAGGGACTAAAATAGAAATTCTAATCATTTTCAGAAAAAATATTATTGTTACCATTTTTGCCACCTCCATGTTCTTGTTCAGGGTCCAGGTCCCCTGGAATGGCTGCAGGATGGGACCCACATCCTTTCCTCTGTCCTCATGAAAGGCAGTGTGATGACACTTGATACTGAGCCTTCAAGAGGCAGAGAAAGCCCTGTTCTACAGACTTAACCCCTTTCCCACTGCATCCCACTGTGGAGGACCCAGCGGGCACCAGCGCTGGGACTCTGGAACCCCAGCTGAATGTCCACAGCACACACGCCCGTCCGTACCCTTCCGCTCACGGCCATCCTCCTGCCACAGGAAGGCGCTGAGCTCCGATGGAGCGGAGTCAGGAAAGCAATCTCCTTGCTGCCACTGTAGCCCTAGGACTTGGGCGGATCAGTCCCTTCTCTGGGCCATGGGCAATAACAATTCCTACGTCTCAGGGTTGTTTTGATAATTTAGGGAGATCTTTATGTAAAGCACTTAACATGGTCCCTAGCCATCTGTGATTTTTCACTAACCAATGGCTATTAGACACATGGCTCAACAACCAAATTTTTTTTTTCTTGGAGTCTTGGTTTTTAGGCCTGTTCTGGGGTGACTTGGGGCACTGATTCAGAAAATTGCATTGGCTAAACTGTATCAGCTCTCGTTTCTAAGATATGGTGTTCCACAATATTTTCAACTATGAAGTCATGCTACTTTATTAATTTATCACCCTAATTTTAAATAGGAGAAGTCTGATCCACAAATTATAGGATAAGACAAAAAAAGATAAAAAGTATTTGAAAAAGAATTAGATTTTAAGGGACTTCCAAAGGCAGCTGTGTATGGATCCATGGTGGCTAGTTGTTTACGCATTGAGCTGCCAAACATAAGGTCAGTGGTTTGAACCCACTCTGCAGCTTTTTAAAACTTCCAAGTTTTTAAGGGTCTGAAGCCCACAGGGCAGTTCTTCTGTCCTACCTGGTCACCATGAGTCAGAATCAGTTAGATGGCATTGTGGGGGTGGGGGGGCTCTGCAATCCACACAGAGACTGCACGTTGGACACCGCAAAGCCGGAACACAAGTGGAGAAGAGTGGAACAATAAAAAGAAAATTGAATGTGATTGAACTATCAAACGCCGTGATCTATGAATTATATGCCAATAAAACTCTGAAAAAGCAAAACAAAAATTTTAAATACAAGAAAGACAGGTGAAAAGGCACATATAAGTGTACGAAGGCTGAGGGCCACATGTAGAGGGTAGAAAACCTAAGATTTCATATCAATTTTCATAAATGTTTTACGCTCTAAATTTTTCTTCTTCAAGTTATGCAGTAAGCATTTCAGAACACATTTCAATATATAGAAGTCAATGGATAATTCATGTTAAATGTTTCAGAGGTGAGGCTGACTCCAAGCTTCTGTGTAAGGAAAACCCTAACTTTTCTTTTAAGAGTTTCTGTGCACAGGTGGGGAAGTCATGCCATCTTATAAGAAGACTGGAACATTCTGGTTTGTAATAAAGGAGTGTGAACTCTGACAGACCCATTTTGAGTTTCAGAACATTTGAATCGCTGTTGATTGTACAAACTCACTGCGGTCCGTTGATTATGACTCACGGCGATCCTGTAGGACAGAGCGTCTGAAGCTGTCAGTCTTTGTGGGAGCAGTCAGTCTCATATTTCTCTGGCAGAGGGGCTGGTGGGTTCGAAGAGCTGACCTTGTGGTCAGTCAGAAACATAACCCACTGTGCCATGAGAGCTCCTCATTTATTGTACATCAACCCTTCCTTCCGTCCCCGTTGTAAGATAACAGATTGGAACTGCCTGCTATTCAGTTGCTAATAAAGGTGAAATGATGCTTGGAGAGAAACCCAAGTTCATATTATTTTCATTGTTCAAATCTATCTTTGGGTCAAAGGACACCACGTGAAGTATAACTTGACCTAAATATTTAGTACAGTGCAGATGACTTTAAATACAACCAGTGTGCACTTCCTCTATCTCATGCTAGCTCACGCTTCATTAAAATACTATGGGAGAGCAAGGAGCGGCATATGGCCTGTTTGTGTGTCTCCCAAAGTGGAGCTGATAGGGGGAACCACAGGTCAAATATGCCCAGATACAAGTCTACTTGAGGCTGCAAAATGCTGGCCGGTGTACCACTCATAAGGAGCTCTAGTGGCACGGGGGTTAAAGTGCTGCAAAGCTGACCGAAAAGTCTGCAGTTCAACCCCACCCACTGCGCCGAGGGAAAAGATGGGACAGTCTGCTTTCATAAAGATGTACAGAAGAAACCCAGTGGATAGGGCCCGTCATTCTCTACCCTACAACATTGCTGTGAGTCCGCATGGACTCAAGAGAATTGATAACAATTTGATCACAGTCATCACCATAGCAACAGAACTGTGGTAAAAGTCCTTTCCAAATGCTACTTGGGACTCCAGAGAAGACCGCGGACTGGATTTAGAGTGACCAACTCCCGTCAGCTTCCTGAGATGGCCCTGGTTTTAGCACGGAAAGTCCCATGTCCTGGGACACCCTTGAGCAAATGAGGTTGCTTGGTCATCCTACGGCCTTGCTTCTTCCTAGCTGTGTGAGTTTACTTCCCAGTGCCTCCGTGCCTTTCCTGTAAAATGGGCATCATGTTCATAAGCCAACCGTCTCTGAGCAGCAGGAATGCCCATCATGGGACCCACCGAGTCCGGACCCCTGCTGGCTGCTGACAAACAACACCTCCCAAGCTCCCTCTCAGGATCCTGAGCTCACAAGTACTAGGTACTCCAAAAGTTTGTGGGGAAATGGTGATGGAAAATGCACGCGTATTTTGCATGTGCTCCACGCCGGTCACCACGGCTGACTGGCATGGAGTCGTTGCTTCAGGGACATCTGTTAAGTGAAGGACTGAATGTTCTGAGCATCATCTTATTTAATGCTCGCGACACCTTCTTGAATCAGGTGTAACCACCAGGCCCGTTTTGTCGATGGGGAAACAGCTTAGATGACTCGTCCTAAACCTCCTGCAAGAAGCATGCCTAAGAGCCAAAGCCAGGTTTTCCTCTCCCGCAGTGAGGAGGGCCCGTGGATATGCTGGCTCAGCCCAAAGGCCGCCTGCTCTGAGATAGCCTCCCTTGACACCCCCCGCTACCCCCACCATCTCCTTTGCTCCCACCCAAGTCCTAACCAGACCCGATCTTGATTGGCTTCTGAGAGCAGATGAGAGCTGGCGTGTTTAGGATGGGATGGCCATGGCCCCCTTAGCTCCTGTCTTAATCACACATTTAGCGTGTCCTCCTTCAGACCCAAGCGGACACTGCCCAGCCACTGTGGGTGACGTGTCCTCTCTCTCTCTCCACTGTCCTTTTCGTCTTGTGGGCAGGTCTGCCCCTGAAGGCCCTGTTGGAACTCTGGTGAGTGAGGCATTAACCTGAGGACTAAGAATGAACTGGGCCAGAGGAACTGGAAGTGAGCGCGCATGACCTAACATAAATCCCTAGCAAGAGAATTGAAATCAGGCTACCCGCTGGTCTCCACCCTGGCCTGAAGCCCCAACTTCCCTTTTGGTCCCTCTCAAAAGCGGCACCAGGCCCGCGTTGCCTCCATAGCCTCGATGGACTCAGCTCTTCGGGATGACACATAGCACTGGCCTCTGGGGTCACAGTCCCAGTAACATGCTGCTTCGCCTATGGCTTTTGCAAACAACAAAGACGACGAGAACGCTGCATGGTCGGACCTGGTCAATTTAATGCAGGGTTTTTTCCTAAGTATATGGGGTGGCTGACATCACTCAGAGCACTCGGAGAGCAGATTCCTCTCTGACCCGAGAGGAAAAGAGATGGCTTAGCAGGCTCCTCCCAAGGCCTTCCATCGTCAGTCAAATGCCTTTTGTCAAGGAAACTCTTGTCATACATACTTTTCTTGAATTTCCAAAGTTAGCCTCTTAACCTGAGCTACCAAGATAGAGTAGCTGTCAAGGAAAATGAATGTTCATCTGTTTTATTGTTTTGTTGATGGTGTTGAGAATCTACACAGCAGAACACATACTAGCTCAACTGTTTCTACAAGTACAACTCAGTAACATTGATACCCACACTCCCTCATTACCATTGAGTCAAGGCTGACTCAAGGCAGCCCTCTGTGGGTTTCGGAGACTGTAACTGTTGATGAGAGTAGAAATCCCAGTCTTTCTCGTGTGGAGCTGCAGGTGGTTTTGAACAGCTGACGATGTGGATCACAGCCCAATGCGTAACCCCCACGCTACCATCCTTTGGATCGTGCAACTGTTCTCCTCCTCCTTTTCCCAACTGTTCCTCCCTCATTACCTCGTAAGGTTCCTACCTCGTGTTTGAATTGCTGTTGTCCATTTGATCCCATTGAGAGTTTTTAAAAGAACACGATGCTCAAGGCAGACATTTTTACCAGTTAAGCTAAACTGTTGTTCAGTTGGCACAGTGGTTACACATTGGGCTGCTAACTGCAAGGTCAGCAGTTCAAAACCACCAGCTGCCCCTTGGGAGACAGATGGGGCTTTCTACTCCTAGAGTTACAGTCTCGGAAACTCACAGGGCCAGTTCTACCCTGTCCTATGGGGTCACTATGAGTTGGCATCAACTCGATGGCAGTGAGTTTTTGAGATTTATTACCCAGTTCAAGATTGTAGGTGTGTTAATCTGGGTACTTTAGAGAAACAAATCCACAGAAACTCATGTATAAGACAGAGTTTTATATAAAGGTTAAGTGCGCATTAAGAAAACATCCCAACTCAGTGCTGCCCAAGCCCAGAAGCCCAACATTTCCCACACGTCTAATGCCAATCCACAAAGTCCCCATCCATCTCACAAAATAGACGCAATGATGCCGACTGCAGGAGGAAAGCCAAATCAGTGAATGTGTAAATATCTCAGCGCTGGCAGGGGTCTCTACACGGATGCTCCAGCACCCAGGGCTGCATCGGGGTAGGTCCATGTGGCTTCTCCTCAGGGATGTCTTGCAGGAAGTTAGCCTTGCCAACTAAAGCAGGGAATTGGCTAAGGCAGCTGCACCCTGGTCAGACCATCAGAAAGTAAGAGACCCGAGAACTCGAAAGGCAAAGTTCACCGAGCCGTTTATCCCTCCGCCCTTCAATTAACCCCACCTGTGTTTATCTGCCAGGTGGACACAATAAACTAACTACCTCAAGATGTTTTGGGTTAAGGGTTTAGGGCAAAAGGTGCAGAGGTTCACTACCCTCTCTGGCTCCGGAAAGTCTAGCGCCCATGAGAATTTGTATTTTGTTCTGCATTCTCCCTTTTTAAAATCTGGATGAATGTCATTTTTTAATTAATCATTTTTATTGGGAGCTCTTACAGATATCTGGATGGATGTCATTTTTAAATATCCTAGTCTTATCATCTGTGGGGACGTTGGACTGGTCAGTCACTTTCTCTTTCTTGTCCAAATTGTTGACATGCTTGTGTTTCTGTCCTACACGTTCAGTCTCTTGAGGAAAGAGGCCATTAAAAAACTCATCTTTATCATATAAGTTCCCTAATGCTGCCCGAATGGCCCCTGCAGTGACCATGGCTACACGAAACATTCTTCCTCCAACCTCTAGCTGCCACCCGACAGGTAAAGATGAGCTGGTACTATTTTGGTGATGAGGGTCGTCCGGGAGACCGGCCCTCTTGGTTTTCCCAAGCCTGAATGGTACCCAGGATTCAGGACTTCAAACCAGAATGGCCCTGCATTGAGTTGGGAACCCCCTAGGAATGGTGGGGATTCTTGACTTCCATGACATATAAGCCCTGGCACTGGGTACTTTATATGTACTATCTCTTATTTAAACTTCACAATGACCCTGTGAGGTAGTTGCTATTCTCATTTTATAGAATTATACATTTTTTAGTCAGATAACCTCCAGCTGATAGCTCCTTCCCCATCAAATACTGATTTTTTTAAACAAGAAAATGACTATTGTTGCCTTATTACACTGTGGGACTATGAATGGCCCTTCACTTCTTCATTCTTTTCTACCTCGACATCCTTACCAGGTGCCTTGGACTTGACCGTGCGACTTGAGTTTGGTCATGTGACTCCCTTGGGTCAATGGCACATGAACAGAAGTGACGTGTACCAGACTGAAAGATGACTAACTGGCTTCTGCTCACATTCTTACCCCTGCTCCATCTGCATGAGAAGCTTGTGCCTGGATAGCCTGCTGGTCACAGGAGCCTGAGGCATGTGTGGGACAGAGTGGCCTCTCTGAGCCAGAGACCTGCAGTGAGAAGAGACATCCAATCCAGCCCAGCCTGGATCAGCCAGACCCCAGCAGATGGGAAAATGGTTAAAGGATCATAAGTAATTGTTCTAAGTTGATGAATTTTGAGGAGGTTTGTTACACAGCAATAGCAGCCTGATACATCTGCCAAGTGGACAGGAGGCTTTAGATAAGCGATCTCAACCTTTCTCATGCCATGACCCCTTCATCCAGTTCCTCATGTGATGGTGACCCCCCAACTATAAAATTTATTTCGTTGCTACTTCATTGCTGTCATTTTGCTACTGTTATGAATGGGGCGATCCCCGTGAAAGGGTTGTTCAACCTCCAAAGGGATCGTGACCCACAGGTTGAGAACTGCTGCTTTAGGTGAATACGTTTTACTGTGGGAGTCCTTTGGTGAGCTAAGTGTGTGGACGTTAGGTATGGTTCACTCTTCTAAAGACCATTTCGTTGAGCAAATTCTGGCGCATGGCGCCCCTAGTGGACAGAGTAGAACTGCGGGGTTTCTGAGACTGAATCTTTCTGGGCACCAATAGTCTCATCTTCCTCCCTCAGAGGGAATTGGGGGTTTGAGCCCCTGAATTTGTGGTGAGTCCATCGATTCACAGCCACGACACCACCTTCGTTCTGGGTCCCTGATACAGCGGAGTAGCCCCAGTGACACGGTGGTCACATCTCAGACAGCTAACCTGCAAGGTCAGCCGTCCCAAACCACCAGCCATTCCGTGGAAGAAAGAGGAAGCCATTTGCTCCCATGAAATCTTCCCGTCTTGGAAACCCACCGAGGAAGTGCGACTCAATCCCCTTGGATTCAGAATCGACTCCACAGCAGTGAGTCTGATTAAAAACACGTTTACTGATGGTTGATAGTTTTTCAGGGCGATTTCTCAAGGTTTGAAAGAAGGCTTCTGCTGGCTGGGAACAAGAGACCTCAGGCCCAGGAGACAGTTGTGGGGAGACGGTGTTACCCAAGTGGCCCCTCCCTGGAGATCTCTTCTCTAGCCTCCCTTTCCCATTGCCACCAGCGGATACAGGAAAGGGCCTGGCGGTGAGAGGCAGGCGGCCGGAGCTCCAGGCCCCACTCTGCCAGGAGCTCACCAGGTCCCCTGGGCAAACCATTGACCTCTGGGTCTCTGCCTTCCCAGCTGCCAGTGAAGGTGTGTGGGGTTGGATGTGAACTCTGGCCGCCCACCGAGACACAGTAGGTAGCGTGGTTCTGCACAGAGCCTCAGGGAAAGGCAGGCCTGGGTTTGCATCCCGCTGCCTTGTGCCTCATGCACTAAGTGGCTGCCACCAAGTCACCATGAGGCCTGAACTACCCATCATGAACTGGGTATTGGCTGACCCACGGAGTCATAAAGTTGGACGTGCGCAGCAACACTCCATTGTTAATTGGAAGTGGTATATACGAGATCGGGCCAAAGCAGGACCTGAAGGGACAAGTAAGCTGCATGAAGAAGTGGCCCAAATGCCCACAGTCTCCACTCCTGTCACATTGCCTCCTTTCTCCCAGTCTGCACCTATGGCCTCCTGGGGAGTTCCTTACCATACTTTAAGTGAAGACCAAAAAAGTCATGCTTGGTTTACGGACGGCTCTGCACGATATGCAGGTGCCACTCGTAAGTGGACAGCAGCAGCACTACAGCCCCTTTCTGGGACCTCCCTAAAGGACAGTGGTGAAGGGAAATCTTCCCAATGGGCAGAGCTTCGAGCAGTGCACCTGGCCATTCAGTTTGCATATAAGTAAAAATTGCCAGATCTGAGACTGTATGCTGATTCATGGGCTGCGGCTAATGACTTGGCTGGATAGTCAGGGAACTGGAAGGACCACGATTGGAAAATTGGTGACAAGGAGGTGTGGGGAAGAGGTATGTGGATAGATCTCTCTGAATGAGCCGAGAAAGTAAAGGTAATTGTATCTCACGTGAACGCTCACCAAAGGATTGCCTCTGAAGAGGAGGACTTTAATAATCAAGTGGATAAGATGACACGCGCTGTGGAGACTGGTCCTCCTCTTTCCTCTGCCACTCCTGTTATCGCCCAATGGGCACATGAACAAAGTGGACATGGTGGCAGGGATGGAGTTATGCATGGGCACAGCAACATGGACTTCCACTCACCAAGGCTGACTTGGTCACTGCCACTGCTGAGTGTCCCATTTGCCAGCAGCAGAAACCAACATCAAGTCCAAGATATGGGACCTTTTCTCGGGGAGATCAGCCAGCAACTTGGTGGCAAGTTGATTACATAGGACCACTTCCATCATGGAGGGGACAGCGTTTTGTTCTTACTGGAATAAACACCTACTCTGGATATGGATTTGCCTTCCCTGCCTGCAATGCTTCTGCCAAAACTACTATTCGTGGACTTACAGAATGCCTCATCCACCGGCATGGCATCCCACATAGCATTGCTTCAGATCAAGGAACTCACTTTACAGCAAATACAGTGCGGCAATGGGCCCATGCCCATGGAATCCACTGGTCATATCATGTCCCTCATCATCCTGAAGCTGCCAGCTTGATAGAACGATGGAATGGGCTCCTAAAGACACAATTACGGCGCCAACTAGGTGGCAACAACTTGTGGGGCTGGGGCAATGTTCTCCAGGAAGCTGTATATGCTCTAAACCAGTGGCCAATATATGGTGCTGTGTCTCCAATAGCCAGAATTCATGGGTCCAGGAACCAAGGGGTGAAAGCTGACGTGGCACCACTCACTATTACTCCTAGTGATCCCCTTGCAGCATTTTTGCTTCCTGTCCCAGCAACCCTGTGTTCCTCAGGCCTGGAGGTCCTGGTTCCGAAGGAAGGAACTCTCCCACCTGAAAATACAGCATGGATTTCACTGAACTGGCAGCTGAGAATGTCCCCTGGACACTTTGGGCTTCTCATGCCTTTGGATCAACATTTCAGGAAGGTGCCACTGTAGTGAGTGGTGTGATTGATCCTGACTACCAAGGAGAAATTGGACTTGTACTACATAATGGAGGCAAAGAAGAATATGCCTGGAATCCAGGAGATCCCATAGGCCGACTCTTAGTGCTGCCATGCCCTGTGATTAAAGTAAATGGTAAATACATAAACCCAGTCCTGACAGAACTTATAATGACCCAGACCCCCTCAGGAATGAAGGTCTGGGTCACCCGACCAGGCCAAAAACTACAGCCAGCTGAGGTGCTTGCTGAGGGCAAAGGTAATACAGAATGGGTAGCAGTAGAAGGTAGTTCTACCTATCAATTACGACCACGTGATCAATTGCAAAAGCGAGATTTGTAATTGTCAATGTATTTTCTTTGTATGTGCTTATTGCATATCTTTCCTTTGTTCAGTTATGATATATCAGATACAATTGGACTCAGTGTGTTTTCATTTATATGTATGGTTGATGATAAGTATAAGTGTGATTTCATCAATGTCTGGAAATTATATAAGTATATATGGCTAAAGAATTGTGTACAGGTGCCAGGTTGGCAAGGCGTGGATTGAGATAGTTAGTTTATTGTGCCAGCCTGACTGATAAACACACGTGGGCTTAATTGAAGGGCAGAGAGATAAATGGCTCGGTGAACCTCTCTTTTCTTGTCACTTTTCTTTGATCATCGGACCAGTGTGTGACTGCCTTGCTTGTTCTGTGCCTCAGTTTGCAAGCTACACTACCTGTGGGATACCTAACCTGTGAACTGTGTTGCTGTAATTTGAGGTCCCTTTAAGACCTGCCTCGCCAGAGAATTGGAATGTACATCTCTGGAGTTGGGGACTGACTGTTGGTGACCTGCCTTGCTGTTTGCTGCCTGTGCCAGGATAGCCTAAATCTCTCTCTACAGAGGACTACCTGGCGACCCTCAAGACTTGAAGGACTGCCAGTGTCTCACAACTCTCTCACAAGAGTGAGTTGCACTGAGTCATTTGTACTACTGTATAATTTAACTGTTCATTTCTTGTATTATATATCTATCTGTATATAATTTAACAGTTCATTTCTTGTGTTATCTATCTATATAAATATATATATATTTATATATATAATTATCAGCAATCTAGTTTTCTCTCTCTAGAGAACCCTGTCTAACACAGTGGCCTTGAACATGTGACTTCACACCCTCTGTCCCCCAGACTCCTGTCTCTGTTAGAGAGAGTCATTGGTGAAGCCAGGGAGAGATTGAGACTAGGGTGTCCCTGGTACAAGCGAGTCCTCCTTCGGGGCTGTTGGTCATGACTAACACAGTGTAGCCAGTTGGTGTTACTGCTCTTGGGGGCAGCTGAGTTGGCCCCCCCCTAACATAGTGACCCCGTGTATAAAAGACAAAAACATGGCCGGGTCCTGTGCCGTGTTCACAGTCATTGCTCCAGCCCCGGGTCCATCCATCCATCTCATCCAGGATCTTCCTCTGTTTGGCCGACCCTCTGCTTTACGATGCAGGCTGTCCCTCTTCTGGGGACGGTCCCTCCTGGTGTGTGAGATGAAGTCTGTGTTATCGCCTCCACAGTGCTGGTCCTTCTGAGAGAGTGGACACAGTTCTCTTCTGCGGCTCTCAAGCATCCGCCCCCTCTCTTTCACCGTCCCAGCTACAGGAGTGATGCACCGCACAAAGGGACAGGGTGGGCTGCTCGGTAGCATGGCTTCACAGAGTCCCACTGCTTCCGGTGACAATATGAGCGCCCAGTAATTGTCGCTCGATACAAATGTGGAGCGGCGGCTGCGAATGTGCGCGCCCCGTAGTAATTGTGAGTTGTCTTGACGCTAATTACATAGGGGAGCCTGTTTAATTGCCAGTTAAATTGACTGTGTGTGTTTTCTCTAATCTGTGTTTCCGGGCAAGTTGGGTGACATCAGCTCCTTGTTGGACTAGGCAAGCATTCAGGAGACCCAGGGAGGCTTCTCCAGGAGACAGGGAGGCTGGGCGTGGCAGCCGGCGACAAGGCTGAGCATGGGTCGATGTGCTTGGCCATCAGGAGAGCCGGCCAGGGGCTCCTGGAAGTTGAGCAGACAAGAGTCGTCTGGCCTTCTGGCTGCCCAGAGCAGGTTGGGGCTATCGTAGGAATTGGAATCCCCTGGTGGCACAGTGGTTATGAGCTGCCAACAACGAGGGGAGCACTTCAAAGCCACCGGTCACACTGTGGGAGAAAGTGGATGCTTTTTACTCCTGTAAGGCATTGCAGTCTCAGAAACCCCCAGGCCCAGTTCTGCCCTGTCCTGTGGTGTTGCTACAGGTCGGAATCGATTCCGTGGCAGAGAGTCCCACCTGATAGCACCCAGCCCCGCTCAGCACCCCTGCACTGCCGCCCCTGCGTGTCCCCTCCAGACCGCGGCAGACAGGTGCTTCCGCTGGGAGTGCCAGCCCCAGTCCCCGCTGGCCTGCCCTCGTGCCGCCACGTCCTCAGTGGTGCTCCCTGCCCAGCGGAAACAGCTCGCTTTGCCGGAAGTCCTTCCCGATTTCCCACCCAGAAGAAGGTATCCCCCGTGCCAACCTCCCGCCCCCAGCCCATCTTTGTGGTCTCCTTGTATTCGAACAATCGAGAACCAGGGCATGAGCCCCCCCGGAGATGGGGCTGTACCTTCTGGGAGTAGGTGCTCAGCAACAGGTGGGGGGGGGGCGCAGAGGGAGGGAACACAGGAGTGAGAAAGGAAGGGGAGCAGGTGGCCCAGAAGAGGAGCAGGAAGGGCTGAGGGGATGTGGAGGGGGAGCATAGCAAGCAGGTAGCAGTTCTTGAGTGGGGTTTGCGTGGGTGCAGTGGCAAGTTCGTTTTGTACAGTCCTTCGTGCGTCACCACATCCCCGATGGAGAGACTGAGGACACCAGGAGGCTAAGTGACTAGTTTTCCCAGTGGTGGGTTGGGCTGCCTGGGAGCAGGGAGGAGGGAGGGAGGGAGGGAGGGAGGGAGGGAGGGAGGGAGGGAGGGGGAGTTCAATTCCATAGGATGAGTCCTCCTGATGTTTCGAAACCTCTCCAGCCTTCCCCACACACTCTCTCCGTATCCTCAGCTCAAAAGCTAAATTAGAGTGGATTGCACTCTCCTCACTTTAGTAATTTAGATAAAAGTAAAATTTTGTCTGAGAGCAGAAGCAATTATAGCGCGGGTTTTGTGATTAACTTGATTAACACTGTTTCACTCTAAAAATGATCCCCCCCCCCTGCCAACGAACTGTAATCAGAGCCGGGTCTTTCAACTGTGCTACAGCTGCTTGCCCCAGCCCCCTCCCCCACAAGAATTTTGACATAAATACTTATTAGGGAGGACTCTAGTCTGGCTGAACCATGAAGCAAAAAGGAGGCAAAGACCTCTCCCTACATTACCATCTGGAGCCAGCGAAAGGCTGCCATGAGCCCCCCCCCCCCTTTCCTGACAAAGATCCCAATTATGCAGCAATGAAATATACATACATGATACAGGAGGGTTTATGCATTTTTAATTTTTTTTCAAAGGGAAAACGTTCAGAGAAAACCCCTAATTAGAAATATCATTTCTCTATAAGGATAAGTGGATTCCAGAAGAATTATTGGGGGTGCTTGTTGGGCGAGTGTGAGTTTTTCTAACTCCAGGTTCCTGCTCTTGAACGAGGGGCTGGAGCTGAGGGGCCGTCTGGGGAAGTGCCAAGCTCATCTGTCCTGCGAGACTGTGGAGCTCAAAGCTCCGGTGCCTTGGGTTTGAACTGTCCTCACCAGTAAGACTCTGCTCTGACTTCTGTCACTCCGCTGCCCTCCATCGTCTGCCCAGCCTTACGGCGTCTGGGACCAGTTTTCAGCCCAGCCACCAGCACGGCAGCTGCTAACTCCGAAACCCCTGCTCCCATCCACACGCTCAATCGGCAGTGTCCTCTCATTCAGTGTCAGCAAGCAGCCCAGAGATGGAACTTCTCTTAGTAAAGGACTCCAAGGGACCAGCCCACCTGGCCAGCATCACCCAGCTATGCAGAGGGAGCTGGATGTGTGCCTGAATAGGCTGGCTCCAGGGCCCGGGAGGTACAGGGGTTAAGCGTTGAACTGCTAGCTCGGTAGTTGGAAGGCGCCCGATGACTCCAGGGGAGACAGATGTAGCAGACTGTGCCCGTCCCCGTAGACTCCAGCCTTGATAGCCCTGGGGGACAACTTCCACCCTGCAGGGTCACACGGAGCTGAAATAATCTCAGGGCCACAGCCAGGGTTTGGGTTCAGAAGTTGGCTCCAGCACCTTTGTTTGGACCGCAGGAAGCCATGCTGTCCTTTACCCTCCCAGCTGCTGTGGGGATCAAGCCTGGGAGTGGACAGTATGCTTTCCCTGCCATAGACACACACACACACACACGCAAACATCCCCACTCCTCCCCTCCCAAAGCCCTAGATTCTGCCCTGCAACCTCGCCCATCTCCACACCTCTGCTCCTACGGACCCCCTGCGTGCCAGGACAGAACCGTGCTCCCTAAGGTTTCCCACGGTTGGTTTTTCAGAGGCAGATTGCCAGGCCTTCCTTCCAACATGCCGCACGGTGAAGTTGGGCCTCTGATCTTCCAGGTAGCAGTCAAGGGGGGCTCATCCCCTTTTGCCATCGTGTGTGTGTGTGTGTGTGTGTGTCCGTTTGTCAGTCTGTCTCTCCACGCATGTGTGTGGGATGAAGAGACACACCCTGAGCCATGTGGAGTGGACTCAGATCCCAGATAAGCCTTCTTGTTGGCTCAATGCCCTTAAACAGATTCCCTGACTGCTCTGGGGCCCTGTTTCCCCAACTGGAAAACGCGAATGATAATATTGACATGAATCTCATAGAACGGGAGTTTAAACAAGGAGTTTAAAAACTAATTTGCAGAAAACACATCGACTAAACTCAAACCAAAGCCAAACTCACCCCATCGAGTCAGTTCTCACAGCAACCCAGTAGAGGGTTTCCGAGACTCCAAATCTTTACAGGAACATACAGGCTAGTCTTTCTTCTGTGGAGTAGCTGGTGGATTTGAACTGCTGATCTTTCACTTAGCAACCCAAGGCCTGAGCCACGCTGCGACCAGCGCTTCTTACATAGACGTGTGAACATGGTGTGTGTTCACTCAACGTTACACATGTGGTCACCACTGCGACATGCCTGTGTAGACTGCACATACAAAAATATATTATAATTGTTTTTTTAGTGTATAAAGCTGGTCACCTAGCAGCAATGTCACATGTTCCACCTACTAATATCAGGAGCCCCGGAAGCCCAGTGGTTACCCGTTGGGCTGCTGACCTCCAGGTCGGGAGAAAGATGAGGCTGTCTATGCTTTTGAAAAATAATGGGCTCAGAAGCCCCTAGGGGCAGTTCTAGCCCATCCTATGGGGTTGCAGTGAGTTGGACTGTACTCGAGGACCATGGGTGTGATTGTGATTTAATGGACATCACTGGGTGTGGACACTGCCGGCACCTTCTAGGAGAGGAGGCCAGGAGAAGGAAGGTGACACAGCAGGTTGGCACGTGTGAAGGCCAAACCCAGGCTGTCAGTTGGTTCTCAGCCCCCTGGCCAGTGGAGACCACCTTCTGAGCCATGTCTTTGAATCCAGCTGCTCCTGTTCTCTCTCTCTCTCTCTCTCTCTCTCTCTCTCTCTCTCTCTCTCTCTCTCTCTCTCTCTTTCTCTCTCTCTCTCTCTCTCTCTCTTTCTCTCTCTCCCTCCCTCCCTCCCTCCCTCCACCCTTCCATCCCTCCTGTGGACCTCTGTCCTGGGCCCAGATGGCGGCAGAGAGCCTGGAGGGGGAAAGACAGAACACCGTCCTCCTCCCTTCTGTTCCACTAGCCTGGAAGGGACTCACAGGGGTCCCTCTCCACCACTGGGGCCCTCCGGCTTCATCGGCCCCCTCCCACCCAGTCCTCAGCTGGCCGCCTGATTTCCCATCCGATGCCACCAGCCTCCTTCCTGCTTTTCCTGGGGCGGGCTCGGGCCTGGCACCACTCCAGAACGGCTTAATCAGAATAAATCCTGAGAAAGCACATGTATTATTTATTCCAGCAAAGGTTAAATAATTTGATGAATTTCTCAGGACGCTGCCGGAATGCTGATGGCCTCTTGGAAAACACATGTACACACACACACACACATACACACACACGCACACACACAGTCCCCACCATCACCAAATTACTCTCGTTCTCTCTCCTTCAACCTCCCCCCACCCTGCTGGTCCCCCCACCCCCACCCCACAGACACACATACTCACCACAGTGGCTGCCGCTTGTTCCACGCAGGTTCCTGCAGGTGCCTGACAGGATGGGCAGTCCTGGGTGACAGTAGCACCACAGCCAAGGAGACACAGACTTCTCCTCACCACCTGGGGCTGACAGCCCTGCCCCCTGGCCCTGACATGGTGCCTATCTGGAGCCTGTGATTCTGCACATGGCCACGAGAACCTATGGACGACAGGCCACATGACGGCCTTGCCTTAAATGGTGGTACCGTGGGCTCCCTGATCTTGGGTCTCTGGGGCCAAGGAAGGGGCTCAGGGGTGGGGTGGGGTGGGGTGCAGGACAGCGTGAGGAGGAGCTCTCTGTGGGAGACGGGGGCCCCAGGGACTCTTCTTGGCCATGGCTGATGTGGCAGAGACATTCACCTAAGCCAGGGAGGGGGGTGAAGACTAGTTGCAGCGAGTAACGGGTCTTGGAGCTCTCCCCACCCCATCCCCTCCTCCTTGTTGCTCTCACCCTCGGCTGTTCTGTTCTTTCTCCCTGTCCTCCTCACCCTCCTCGTCTGCCTCCTCCTCACCCTTCATCTGGTGCAGTGGTTCTCAACCTTCCTAATGCCATGACCTTTCATACGGTTCCTCATGTGGCGGTGACCCCACAACCATACAATTATTTTCATTGCGACTTCATCAATGTCATTTTGCTACTGTTACAAATCTGGCGACCCCTGTGAAAGGGTCGTTTTGACCCCCAAAGGGATCGCGACCCACAGGTTGAGAACCGCTCATCTAGGACGTCCCATGGCTGTGTGTTTGACTTTGGGTCTCTCTGAAGCCCTCGATAGTCCCCGGGCGCTGGGGCCTTGTATTCACATCACCGTCTTGGACATGATATGGAAGGAGCCACCACAGAGGGGAGGCCATAGGACTAGCTGGCAGAGCCAAGCTTCATGGCCACCTGTCTGGGCACCAGGCGGTCTGCTTCCTGCTCTGCCTAGTGGGGTGGATGCAAAGAGCTTGGGCTGAGTCAGATGCCGGTGTGGATGTGGGTCTGCGTGTGTGCTTGTGCGGCACCCCGTGCCTCCAGATGATGCCTGGAGGGTTGGCAGAGAGGGGTCACATCAGGCATGGTCCTCAGAGCTGTAGCACTGACTCCCTCCAGACTACGTCCACCCAGCAGCCTTTGTCCCCACCCAGACTCGGACAACAAGCACCTCTTGGTCACACTGGTCCCCACACAACCCATTTTGCGGACTGAAAAGCGGGTGCCCCCAGAGAGGCCTGGAGTGCGTGCTGCTAGCGTAAGAGCACCCGGGGTGAAGGGTGCGGGCCTCAGGTCTCACAGACCGCAGCACCAACTCCTGGTGAGACCGGGCCCTCGAAGCTCTGTCGGCGCTCTAATTTCTCATCACAGATGCAGAAATGGGAATGAGAGCGATGGCATCGGTTTGCTCTTTCCACCAGCTTGACATTTTCCAACATAGCTTCATGAACGGAGAGTGGTCAGCACCAGCAAGCCAAAGTTCTACTGTGCTTAGATCCTCACCGGCTTCCTTGCAAGTGTCTCTCTCTTGCTCACTAGCTCTCTGTCTTCCCAACTTGATTCTGTGGGTCCTGCGTCTGTCTGACCTTTTAATTCCTCCCCAACCGATGCCCTGCTCACCTACCCCAACCCCCAAGGACAGAACACATACTCAACTCTTCTCACCCACCGATGGCCCTTCCCGTCTGCTCCACTTATTTAATCCTTTGGACCTTGTCGTTGGAACTGTCCTTTGGTTTGGAGTGTGCTGTCCTCAGGATCACTGCCTTCTGTTCTGTTTTGCTCAAAGGAGAGACATTTCTTCCTATTGAGTTCCTGGGTGCGTGGTCTGATAGTTACATAATCTGGTGTTAACTTGAGACTATTAAGAGTGAAGGGGTGGAGTTTAGTCTTTCAATCAGGTTGCAGCTTGATGACCTCATTTGGAGGTCCTATGGAGATAAATAGCTCAATGGAGGTGGGACACAGATACACTCCCTGTGAGACATTCCTGTTGACAGGACACCTGGAGCTATGCTGATGGCAGCCAGAGCCTTAGAGCAAGATGTGGAGATGTGGCTAAGATGCTTCCATTGCCACTGGATCCACAAGACTCTGCACCCACTGGCCTGCATTGCATGTATTGTATGAGTCTGAAGAGGAACTTACAGACTGGTATGGGACAGATGGGCTAATATCAGACTTAAGGACTTGATTTGAATGGGGCTGGGATGTTTTCTTAATATACAATTACTCTTTTATACACATATGAGTGTCTATGAATTTGTTTCTCCAGTCAACCCAGACTAACACAGGTGTCAACAGAGACATTCTGTGAGCCTGAGGTGATTCTGAGGACAGAGCATGGTGGCTTCCCCAAGAAGGGGCACTCTGTATCCCAACACCCCCGGTAGGGCCTAGCATGTAGTATCCACACAGAAAATGTTTACTGAGCTCGAAGCTAAGTCCCTAGAAGGAGTCCCACAGCTGCTAACCTTGTCACACAGCATTCTGTCCTGAACTCAGGACTAGCTCATTCACAGGATGGGGTGCATACCCTGGAGTGATTTCAGGGTGTGGCGTGTACTGGTGTGCACACAGGAGCTGACTCTGGGTGGGACTAACGCTAACCCATGAGGTTACAGAAGAGGGGAAACACCCCATTCTTTGATGTCCTTTAAGTTCTTTTTCCCATGCTCTTAGTTGTCCATGGAAGTTGAGGGGAACAGTTAGAAAAACTACCAAGAAATCAGTAGTTTAACCCAGTCCGTATAACCGGAGATTCTGTTGTGGGAATGGTGTAGACCCAGCGACATTGCTCTTAACACTGGGCGAATAACAGATGTACCCAGGTGTTCATTTATCTAACCATAGACTCACCCACACTCACTCACCTATCCATCATCCCTCAGACTACCCATCCACTTACCTATCCATCAACTTATCCATGCCAACAGATGCTTGCATTCATTTATCAATCCATTCACCATTCATCCACCACCCCATCCATCCATCCATCCAATTCATCCATCCGTCCATCCAACCATCCACCATCATCCATCCATCCATCCATCCATCCATCCATCCAATTCATCCATCCGTCCATCCAACCATCCACCATCATCCATCCATCCATCCATCCATCCATCCATCATCCATCCGTCCATCCATCCATCCAACCATCTACCATCATCCATCCATCCATCCATCATCCATCCACCATCCATCCATCCATCATCCACCCATCATCCATCCACCATCCATCCATCCATCCATCCATCCATCCATCCATCATCCATCCACCATCCATCCATCATCCATCCATCCATCCATCATCTATCCACCATCCATCCATCCATCCATCCACCCTCTCACCTACCCATCTACTTGTCCATGCATGCATTTATGTATCCACTCATTCCCCTAACTACCTACCCACCTATCCATCCACTCATCCATCTATTCCTCCTTCCTCCCTCCCTCCCTCACATTTCTTCCAAAGGATGCATGAGCTACAGTCTCTGCTCACTGCAGGGCACTGATTTTAATGCTTCAAAAGGATAAGATCAACGAGGGTAGGAGCACCTGCTGGGCTTTCCCTCCCCACCTCTATGGCCTACCAGGATACGAAGAGAAAACAGCTGTTAGTCTACCCTTCAGCCTTGACCAATTTTATCCCCAATACTTACTGTGGTGGTCAGACATGCACCATACATTTTTTGAAGTCAGGAAGATTTAGATTCGACTCCATGCTCAGTGATTGCCCCCAGGTGAAGGGGTAGTGTTTAATTTCCAAGAGACTTTCTTTTTCTCTAAAGTGGGGCTAATCACAGGACAGGTAGACCATATCCAATAAGATCTTCCATGGCAGGTGCATAGAATAGCTCCTGGAATGAAGCAGGTGTTTAACAAACAGGAAAGGTGACTAGAGCTGGGAGGACCCAGACCCAGGAAGAGCATTTCGGAGAGGCCCCGGGGAGGCAGCTGAGCACACGGATGAATGCTGGGCTGGAGAGCTAAGCCTGGTGGCTGCCTTACGAGGTTTTGTGAGTTGAATGACTGAACATTTCTTGTCCGGGAAAGTGCCTAGGACAGGGTAATTAAGAAAATATATTGGCTATGATTATTTGAGAACCAAGAGTTTGTGACTAATCTTCAGGTGACAAGGTTGCACCTCCCTGGGTGCACTTTTTTCTGACCTGGAAAGTGGCTAAGCACCAGGCTGTCTGAAGAGTCTAGCCCCACTAGCCATTCGGTGGGAGAAAGATGAGATTGTCTTCCTCCGTAAGTACACCTGGGAACCCTACGGGCAGGTGTACTCTGACGGGGTCCTCTGAGTCAGAGGCGACTTGACAGCAATGATATATATATATATACTTGCTAATGCGAGAGAGGTCAATTGCTCCCTAAGTTCCAGGACTCTGCTCCCTCCTCCAAGCTCTGACTAGAGCAGGAGGGACACAAGCTGCAGGGCAGTCTCCCACAAGCTCCCTGGATCTCACTGTCATCGGCCAGGTCCCAGTGGGAGGATATGGTTGGAGAGGCTGCATGCTGTTTCCCCCCCCCCCTTTAATTACTGCTTCCTTAATTGAGTCACAAGTGGTGTTTGTGTTGCCATCAAATCCACGAGGACCTCGTTGTTTATGTGAATGACTCTCGGTGGAGTGACAGCTCCGAGATGTGCGATGTTCTGTTTGTACCAGCTTTAACTAAGTGGCGGGCATTGATACAGATTTCCTTCTTCATGTCTGCCCGGGGTGCCAATGGAAGGGGCTGGTGTAAACACAAGCTATTCAAGCCACAGGTCAGAGGACCCTGAAGCCAAGGAGTCATGGGGCTTTAGATTGTTTGAGCAGAGGGTCTCCCATCTGCTGCTGCTTTGAGACTCCCAGAGGTGGTGAGACTTGTGCTCTACAAGGCAGCAATTTCCTGGTGAGACCACCTGGCTTCTGAGATCTTTCTTGCATATTAAGCATAACCCGATCACCCCTTTTCCCCTACTGGGTTCTCTGAGCCACCAGAATGGGAGAGAGCTGGAGGAACCAAGAGACAGTCAGATTTGTTAAGCTAGTAGCTATATAGTAAGCTCCTACCCTGGGTCTAGCTGTATGCTGTGAGCTGCCAATAGGGCAAGGAAGGCTTTGAAGGGACTCTGACCTTGATCAATTTGCCCCCAATGGGCCAGGGCCATCCCCATAAGATGACAGGGGTGTTGCTCAGCAGAATCAAGTGCCAATTCTGGTGGCACATAAATCTATAAGAGACCAGGAGAGGCTCCAGTCAGGGTTTGCTTCCTGTAGGACGTGGTGTCCAATGAACTGGGCCCGGAATGAGCTTCACTGTGGACGGACAATGCCTTATTTATCGAGTGTGGCGACGACAGAAACAGCACAAGCGATTGCGCTCACAAACAAATGGATCCCCTCTCCGTGTAGGGGGCTGGAAGTCCGAAGTCAGTGTGCCAGTTCTCCGAGAAGGCTTTCTCTCTCTGTCTGCTCGGGAGGAGGGGGTGATGTGGGGACTGGTGGGGGGATGGGGGGACGAGGAGAGGGCCTTGTCCTTAGTCTTCCCCTGGATCTGGGAGTATCTCAGCACAGGAACTCCAGGCCCAAGGGACATCCTCTGTTCCCCTTTTGGCTTGGTGGCAGGACATAACCGCGCTCTCTCTGCTTCTTTCTCTCTCCTTTCATGTCTTGTAAGATGAAAGGGGATGTAAGGGTCCCGCTAGGCAAACTCCTCCATGTTGGACCAGAGCTGTACCTGACTAAGGATGTTCTATCCCACCTTAAGCCCCTTACAACTGATTGACTAATCAGATCAGATCCCATCATGCAAGATGATTACATCATAACATCACTGCCAACCCACTGAGGAGCAGGGCCCAGTCAAGCTGATATATGCTTGGGGGCGGGGCAGACTCAATTCCATCCATGCCGGATAAGGAGGAATAGGAGGAACAACACGGAGAATGGGCCCCATCTCCATCCCTCAGGGGCCCAAGGAAGCCACAGCCCACCCACACTGCCCTGCAATGCTCCCTAGGAACCTGGCACAGCACACGGCCTAGAGGAGGCCGTGGCTCAGGAGCATCCCCCTTATTTATTTATTTTTTTGGGGGGCGGTTTATGAAAAGATAATTCAGGAGATATTATTTCAATCAGACCCCTATGCAGGTTAGGAATGCTAATGCTTCCTCTATTTAAAAGGTGTGGAATAATTAGGATGCTGATGAAGACTGGGGGCAAACTCTGGAGAAATCCATTACCCAATGCTCAGTGCTGTGCCCGTCCCCTCCGTATCCCCGAGTGACAAATTAACATGTAACAGAACAGCGGCTGCTAACACTTAGGGCACATTTAGCTCAGACTGGAAGCTTGTTTTTAAGGAAACAAACGTTCTCGAAGTTCAACCTTGGAATAATCTGGACTCGCAGAAAGGAATCGGAAGAGAGTGAGGGGTGTGCAGAAGGGAGGTGAGGGGCATTGACTTCTGGAGGGGGGTCCGGGTCTTAATCCTGTGGGCTTGCAGTGTGACCTTGGGGTTCCCTCTCCTCCTAACTGGGGGCAGTGAAAGGGGGTGACTAAAGGGGACTTATGGGAAACACAAATGTCTTGGTAATTAAAGTCCCCAGGTGCTCATGGGAGTCCCTGCGTGGTGCAAACGATGAAGTGCCCAGCGGCTCACTGAAAGGCTGGGGGTTCAAGAGCACCAGGCAGGGGGACCTTGGAAGAGAGCGATGCACTTCTGAACAAGCAGCTGCTGGAAATCACGCAGAGCTCCAGGAAGCAGCTTCCGCTGGATGCCAACCAGTGTTTGATGGAACGTTGATGGTGAGCAGGGTGAAGTGGAATGCCTTGGTATGGCACTGCTACCCGTAGTCTCTCTGACTCCCAGCAAACCACTGCGGGGAGCACGCAAGTAGGGTGGGTGGGAGGGACTCCCGCAAGGGAAATGGCCAGTTGTGCCATTCTGTTGGATATAACGTGCGGCACCTGGGAAGCTGGACCTGGAGAAGCTCATGACCACCAAGGAAGAAGAGTCAGGAGTGGAGGATGTCTGGCATCCCTGCGTGGAGACTTGGCAGCAGCAGACAGACCATGAGGTGGAGTGGTGGGCTTCCTGGCCCAGGGAACTAGTGAAGCTGAGTGGCTTGGGGCAGGAGACTGGCTGACAGAGCGGGTGCCCTGTGGGCACTTATTAAGACTAACATCAATTTGTAACATTTTCCCAAGCAGGGAAGAAGCCAAGAGGCCACATGGCTGAGAGGTTGAGGACCAGCGAGAGGAAGCCTGCAGGCAAGACTGAGAGGAGGTGCTGTGGACGAAAGAACTGTATCCATAACATTTCTAATCCTGACTTGTGACCTGTTAGTTTTCTCTAATAAACCCCATAACTGTGATCATTGCCTGCGAGCGCTCTGTGGTCATGCGATGGATTATCAAACCCAGCCGAGACTCAAGAGTGCTATGGGAAGAATGGTTAATGTCAGGGTAGGGAAAGGTCAGAGGATGGAGGCATGCCTGACCTCTGTCTAAAAGAAATCGGTGTGGAGGTGTATTCTCCTTTCCCCTACTGAAGCGGGAGGTCTGATAGGCGCCCCTCCCACCACACTGGCCTGCAATGAATCGTGAATGGTATATCAAGGCCTTCCGTTCCCGAAGCAATCCTTCTGAGGTCGGCACCTCTATTGTCATTCCCATTTTAAAGATGAAGAAATCGAGGCACAAAGCAGGTAAGTGACTTGGTAAGGGGCAGACGAGGCATTTTAACTCTGGGAGGGAGACTTCTGAAGGGACAGGATGATCCTGGGTCCACTCCGGATAGGGAAGGCGGGCCCAGCCTAGGGAGGGCCTTAGGAAAGAGAGAAGAGAGATGGACCTCAGTGACCTGGGCACTTGGGAGGCCATCACCGGTTCCTGAGCATGAGAATCACATGCAGTTGGCCTTGGGACGAGGCCCCCTCTGGTAGGGTGCAAGCGAGGGTGCTACAGGGTGGAAATGGTCGAGGTATGCCTGGGAAGGGGTGAACCCTGGCTGGGCCTGAGCTGAGGGCGAGGGAGGCCCTGAGACGGTCAAGAGGAACGAGAACAGCCCCCCTTTCAGGGCTGCAGCAATACTGACATTAACTAGCTCTGCTCACGAAATCGACTGGCCCCTCTCCGCGCCTGATCCTCAGGGGAGCCTGAAGTGCTCCGAATTAATATCTAAAAGAGAGAGAGCAAAGGGAAAAAAAAAGACAAGGATTCAAGGATCAGACAAGTTTTTTGATAAGGGGAGTGTTATTTCCACCAGGCTGATACATCAAAGCCGCGTGAATAGTGCTTTGCAGGTAATCTTAATGTATGCTCCCAACAGTGTTTGCATATTTCTCTGCCTTTCCCGGGATCACAGACAACCTGGCCTAGAGGGAGCACCCCGGGGGTCCCTGAGCCAGCCTCCCCCCTCGAGGATGTGGGCGTTATCCTCGAAGTGAGCGGCACTTGTGTAAACACAGCTTCCATTCCTCTTTGCCGCTGAGCAGCCCAGCATTAAGATGCATTGTTCTAGGCATAATGCGTAGATTAAATGGGCTAAAAACCTGACAAACGATTCCGCGGCGTTTTGACAGCTCTGTTCACACAGCCAGCCTTGAGACACGGGCTCGAGTTTCCAAAAGGCAGATCTCATTGATCCACGGGCTTCAAGGATTAAATGATAGACAGCTCCTCTAGTCTGCGTGTGACAGTGAGCATTTGCTGTGTAACAAACCGTCTCTACACCTGGCAGCGTCCTGCGATGGCTCCCGTCTCAGTGCTCATAAGTCTGACTCACCCAGGCAGTTCCGCACTTCCTCTGGTGGGTCAGCTGGAGGATGCGGCTGGGTGGTGGGGTGGGAAGTCACCACTTGCCTCTCCTCAGCCAGCAGGCTCGCTTGCGTACACAGTCATAGTTTCAGGGCTCCCCGTTGTCCTTTTCAAGTCTCTGCTTGGGCCCACACTTGCCAGTGCCCTTGTTTTCAGGCCCAGGGTCCGCGTCGACTCATGGCGACCACGTGTAGAACAGCCCTGTCCTGTCCTCAGGATCTTTGAGACGTGGGAGAGCACGACTGGGACTCCTATGCCCGTTTCACAAATGAGGGGTTTCCCTCATTTCCCTGACTCCCACGGCTGGTAGCCCTTCCAGGACTGGTCTCTGGCTGACGGCATGTCCAAAGTAAGCAAGATCAAGGCTCGCCACCCTCACTTCGAAGGAGCCGTCTGGTTGCGTTGCTTCTAAGACTGGTTTGTTGGTTCTTTGGTGGCCCACGACTCAGTCAATATTCTTCCTAAAGGCCAAAGCAAGTCATGTTACCAGGCCCAGAATCTGGTCACTGTATAAGAGAGGAGATCCTATCATTTTGTGAATGACATACACAGAGAGATAGGAGGATTTGGGGCCATTTTTTTGCCATTTAGCCATACTCTTCCCCTCTTACAAGAAGCTTTAAAGGAGGCAATCCGATTTTACCATGTTGCACGCCCTGGACGAGGTTCCTTGTAACTCACCTGGCATGAAATCAGATAAATTACATAACTTGCCCAATGTGTTCGTCCGGATAGACTAGAGAAACAAATTCATAGATACTCATATGTGCATAAGAAAGAACTTTATACACAAGAGCAATTGAATATTGAGAAAAAATCCTAGTCCTGTCCAGATCAAGTCCGTAAGTATGATATTAGCCCGTATGTCCGATACCAATCTGTAAATTCCTCTTCAGACTCACGCAACACATGCAATGACGCTGAATGCAGGAAGATCACAGGCCAGTGGGTGGGAAGTCTTGTGGATCCAGAGGCGGTAGAGGTATCTCAGCACTGGCAGGGGTCTCTACGTGGCTCCTTTAGCTCCTGGCTCGAGGGTAGCTCCATGTGTCTTGTCAGCAAGCATGCCTCCCAGGGAGTGATCATGTGTCCTATCTCCAGAGAGCTATTTATCTTCTTAGCCTCCAAATGAGGTCATCAGGCTGCCACCTGATTGACAGGCTGAACTCCACCCCGTCAGTCTATGTCACTCTGTAAGTCTCACGTTGGCAAAGATTATGTAACTACCACACCCAGGCCACATCGCTAGTCATCACTGGAGCTCCGGTTTAGTCTCATGACTGGGTCTAAAGCATGCACTCCTTCTTACTACCTATCTACCACTTTCTGTCTACAACTTGTGGGGTTGAATTTGTCGTTTCAGGGTTCCCAGAGCACATTCCAGGTGGTGTAGTGGTTCCATGTTGGGCTGCTAACTTCAAGGTCAGCAGTTCAAAACCACCAGGCACTCCGAAGGAGAAAGATGGGACTTTCCACTCCTGTATACAGTGACAGTCTCGGAAACTCCCACGGGCAGTGCCACCCCATGCCACCCCGTGCTCTGCGTCAGCGTCCACTCGATGGCAGCGAGTTTGGTGTCTGGAGAGCATATTATTGTGCTTCTCACTGTCACCTAGTCAGCCACTGTCTCCCACGCCTCCCCCATCGTTAGTCATTAGATCTCCACCTGCCTATCTCTGATGATGGGCAGCTCATTACCTCTCTGCACAGCCGGATTCACAGCTAGAACCGGGTGCCCGTCCACCTTTCTTTAAGTCACGTGGAGCTGTGGATCCACCTGGAAAGGAAGGCAAGGAGTCCATGAGTGGACTTTGGTTTGAACTGTGTGTTCCACTCTACCGTCTGACGTTCACCTTCCAGATGTTACGAAGGTTATCTTTGCTCCGTGTCATTTTGTATTAGAAGCACCAAAGCAGAAATCCTTTCATTAATTATAATTTTTTTTCCTTAAAGGGAATGAACATTAAAACGGGAGCAATGGTAATCACCTCCCTGGACCTGCTGGGCCATTCTCAGGTGGTTGTCTCCGCCGCGCACCGACGGCACACCTTCTGGGAAGACAGTGGCTGCTTGCAGGGCATGATGTTCGTGGGTTCCCACAGTCACTTATTCATTCATCAAACACTGTCAAGAGCCCCCCCCCCCTATACTCTACCAAGATACTCTACCAGATAAAGTAGTGGATCATGATGATTTCCACACACCCTTCAGTCAAGGCTTCCAGCATCCCATAAGGGGACGGGGCAGATGAATCGGATCCAGAGCGTGTTTGACAAGGGCTTGTTGAAGATCCAGAATGTAGCAGGAAGGACCACAGAGGAGGGAGCGGTCACATGGGGTGGGGGGGGGGGAGGGCAAGGAAGGCTTCCTAGAGTAGATGGTTTTAGAACTGAGCCTGGAATTGGACCCCAGGTGTCTCTGAGCAAAGGGATGACAGACGCCAAGGTTGGGGTTGGGGTAGGGGGATGGTGGGGTATAATCCATTTGCCGGGTGCATGGTGAGAAGAGGCATGGGGATAGGCTGGGGCTAGACTGACGAAGTCGCCTTGTAAGTGTTGGCAGGAGCTTGGTGGGAGTCTGGGCAGGGCAGGTGGTGAGGGAAGGGGACTGAGATCCCCATCGGACTCCCGCTCGGCTTAATTTCCCTCCAAACCTCAGGGGTTCTTTCTCCTCTTCGGTCGTGACGCTGTCACCGCATCCCCCAGCCCTCCTGTTCAGAGCCACTGTGGACGCCACAGGTCCTGCTGATGAGGAACTCTGGTCTGCGCCCCAGCGTGCCCTGGTACAAAGAGCACTGGGGCCTGAAGGAGAGTGGTCTGGTTGGAGAGACAAGTCTTGGAAAAGACTCTTAATTAGGAATCACTAACTGGCGGTGCTCCTGATAGTCGCTGGGCTCTCTCTGGAATCTGAGGCTGCAGAACACCCTGACAGAGGCCTTGTGAGTAAGAAAAGACTCCTCACTCTCCAGGTGAGCAAAGCGTGGCCTGGCTTCAAGTTCCCTCTCACCTCCTGGGCTGGGCACACCGGACAAGGGACAGCTCCCTGCTCTATGCAGCAGTCCTGCGGGCCTCCTCTCTCTTCCTCTTTCACCTGGCTGCCTCTCGTGCATTCAACTCCAGACCCTCGCTCCCCTCCTGGCTCCCCAGCACATCTGGGGTTAGGGTGAGCTTGGCCCACCTGGAATTCTCGCCCAATCCCTGCCAATGGTGGACTGCCTACCCCACCCAAGCAGAGCTCCCTGCAGGAGGGAGCCGGGTCTGCCTTGCTCATTGCTGTGTCTCACGGCTCGGGACATAGGATGTCCTGGAATATTTGCTGAATTCGTGAACGAATGAACACAGGCAAGAAGAGACCTTGAAAGGATCTAGTCCAAACCACTCCCTGGCCAGATGGAAAGATGGAGTAGGCAGCGCAGGCAGCAGAGCAAACCAGGGACCGCAGCAGCCCCACAGCCTGGATCTCCTGCTTCCCAGTTCAGGCCCTTTTTTACTGGACCCAGTTTTGGGTGTGTTCATCCCTTGGAAGGTGGGAATGCAGCCGGTGCTCACCAGCATGCAGCTTCGGGATTCATCCACCTTTATCCTTTGGAGAGGCTTCCTTCCGAAATGCCCTTGGATCCCAAAGAAGGACACAACACATTGTCCTGAAAGTCTAAGTCTCTTTCTTGGCAGACTCTCAATGTATAAGGACCCACAGGTGAGCCAACCTGCTGCCCACCTTCCGCGGATGGTGGGAGCTGGGCTGGGTGATGGGCTGATGCTGGGGAAATGGATAGCAGAGCTGGGCCGCTGCACCAGCTTCTTCAACTTCCTCCCTGCAGATAGTTTCAGATGTTCCCGCCATAAAAATTACCACTGGGCAAGCACAAATAAACTTAGCAGATTTAACCGACAGAGTCAAACAAGCAGAAGATAGGATTTCTCTTAATGAGAATAAACTACTTGCATATGAAAAAGATTTAAAACTGAGGATCCAATAACCCACCAGAAACTTGGAACCGATTCACAGGCTTGGAAGTGGGGGGTCCCAGCAGGCAGGAAAACTCCATCTGGAGGCTGGGGCGCTGCTGAGGGGCGAGCAGTGGAGCAGTGGGCGGTGGCGGCGGGGGGGAGAACTGGGGAGGCCTGGGAGTGGACAGGCAATGGGTCTGTGTGGGAATGCAGTCCCTGTCGCTGACTGGGACAGATCAGTGAGGGGTTGCTGTTGGCAGTGATTATGTGGCTTTTGACTCACGGCAACTCTCGGGTTCTCTCAGCTGTGACCTTTTGGAAAAGACCCCTGGTGCTACAGTGCTTAAGTACTTGGCTGCTACCCCGAATAGGTTGGCGGGGTAACCCCATCAGCCACGGAGGGCGAAGGTCAGAGGGTGAGGGAAGGAGATGGAACTAAGCAGCACAGGGAGGGAGGGGGATGAGAGATGATACTTTGAGGGGTTGGCCAGCGAGGGGTTGACCCCAAATGTGCATGCATCGTTGAACGTTAGTTAGGCTAACAATCTGCTCTGGAAATCTTCCCCAAACCCACAACACAGAGTTCAGAACCAAAACCACTCCCGCCTAGGAAACGCCGCCCTTCGTGGTTGTATTGCCTTGGAAGCACCTGGACAGCAGTGGGGCCTTCTGGAATCAGAGGAGCAGCCCTGGCTTCTGAGACCCCCTCTGGAGGATTCTTGGCCAGGAGTTTAACCATTTGTGCTCCCCAGGGGTTCCTGGCAGAGCAGCAAACCCCAGTCAAGGGTCTAAGGCGGGTCGATTGGATTCAATCTGGGCTTTGGAAAGCTCGAGCTGCTTCTCGGCAGGAAGAGAAGAGAGACCAGTGAGAAGGGAAAGCCAGCCTGGCTCAGCGCCATCGCTGGCCCTGGCCCATCGCTCTCAGCTGGGTGCATGCAGGTCCTTTCTGTACCAGTTGAAGCTTTTGCTGGTCATGCGTCCCACCTAGAGCTTGCATGAAGCTCCCACGAGGCGCTTCTCACATCTATTGGTCTGCCTAGCACATCTTTGCGGAGTGCCTGGAGGAGAGATACTGTTCTCGGCACTGCAGATCCAAAAGCGAGCTTGGCCTGCCCTGGCACTGCTTCTGTTCTACTGGGCCTGGGGTTCCCAGGTCATTGTCTGAGCTTTCTGACGGTTAGCAACAGAAACTCAACCTGCTCAAGGTGCGGGGTGGGGTACGGGTGAAGCATTGATTGGTTCCCATGGCTCAGTGTATAGTGAGGTTTCCCGTGGAAGCTGAGAAGCGCTATAGGCGTCAGGGCCCCAGTACGCAAACCACTACAGTGCTCCCTCTGCCGCTCTCTCGTCTTGGCTTCCGTCTGCATCTGGGCCTCCTGTCCTTCTGTTTCACAGAGGGTAGAACATGCCAACCAACAGTCCCTGCGCAGTAAGAGAGAGAGAGAGAGAGACCTCCTCCGGGTATCTGCACGGCAATCCCCAGGAAGGTCCCTCTACCCTCTTCAGATCACCTGTCTGCCCCTCAATCATTATTGCCAGGAAGAGAAGTGTGATCAGACAGACTTGAACCATGAGATTTACAACATAATTATTAGTAGCTCCACCAGAACACATAGAGAGGAAGGCAGGTATATTCTCCAACAAAGGGAAGGTGACCCCCAGAGATCACCTGCCATGTAGTAGGGAGCCTGGCAGGTATGAAGTGCACAAGAAGGGGTACCTTTCAGTGGTGACCATGCTCGATAAGCCCTGGGCATAACAGTCCACCCCTTCTTTTGTCACTACCCCGGCACTAGTGCTATGCCAAGCAGGGACAGCTTCATCCCCAGAGGTGGACAACACCTCCCGGTTGGCTAAAGGACTCGGGGAAGCCTTCCTTCTACTTGGGGGTGAACATGTAGGGTCTCCATGGCGGCTGCAATCCTGCCAGCTTTCCAAATGGGATCGCTCTTCATTTCCAACTCACCTGAGGACGAATCTGTCCAGCTCATCCTTTGGGGGTGTAATGAGGCTTCCTTTCTTCCTTGTGCTTGAGCCAGTATTGGATGGAGTCATGACAGCCTGCATTTATAAGCACCCACCCACTGTCCTAACCACTTGTGGGCTCTGAGGAATAGAGACAATGCTTGGCCACTCTACCTGATGACGATCGCCGTGGACGTGGGCATGGCTGCGGGCCCTGGGGCCCAGTCACCAGAGCAACTCTTTGCGGCCCACTGCTCCTTTATCAGGCCATCTTCCAAGGGCTCTAAAATTGGACGGAAGTTTTGGACCTCTCTCCAAAGGAGACTCTGAATGCTGAGGTTTTGCTTTCTTTTATTTATTCATTTTTTAGTTATGAAAAAAAATTAAGTCGAAAAGTTCAGAGAACAATAAGAAAAATAAATGTCCTCGCCACCCAGCATGAACAGATGCTAGACGTTTTACTGCATTCGCTTCAGATACGCCCTTCGCCGCCACACCCTTTGCAAGGTCTCCGTTGCAGATAAAGCGGGATCTCCTGTGCGCTCCATCTAGTCCCTGTCCCTGCATTCTTACCCGGAGGCAGCCATTATTGTGAACTGGGTGCCCCTCTCCCACCACTCACGTTTGCAGACGTTGACACCCTAGTAGGCACCCTTGAACAATGCAGGGAGTTGGGGGTGTGTTTTTAAAATTTACATTAGTAGCATCCCACTGTGCTCATTGCGATAATTGCGTGTCACCCCATATTGCTTCCAAGATCATGCCGTGTGGGCGTTTTCACACGCACATGGTTTATTCACTTTAAATGCCACATAATTGTCCATCCTATGACTCTCCACTGTGTTGATCCATTCCCTTATCAATGGGCATTTCAATCAGATTCAATGCCTTGTGCTTTCAAGTGATGCTTTGTGTGTATTGTTTGGCACATGAGTTAAAAAAACAACAACAAGAGATTTCACACCAAAATGCACCCAGCCTGCCTTGGCAGAGAAGAATTTTTAAAAGACCGTGCCCTCTCCTTTTTAAACTGCTCTGTGATGAGTCCTGGGCACATGCTTGCTCCACACTCTCCAGAGGGCCGGCACTCTCTCAGTGGGATTTACTAAGAATATGTACAATCGCCAGAGTTGTGGCCAGTGGCACAGGTTCTCTTCAGTTTGATTGGCCGATGGGGAAACTGAGCCCAGAGAAGGAAAGGAGCTGTCCAGGTCTGCGGATGCAGCCTTCTGCGGAGAATCCCGTTGAGAATCTCAGCTTCCTCCCTCTTCCCTGGCTCTTACCTGCAAGGAGCTTCCTCCCTCAGAGTGCCCGCCCCCATAGAGCCCTTGACAGCACCCATTGTGCCTCCCGAAGACACCATGGGATTAAGGCAAATGAAGGCTACACCCAGAGACACAAGGCAGACATGGAGCACTGGCAGCTGCGGCTGAGGCTGGTCCACAGATGTTTTGTTTGGCTCGTCTACTGTTTTTCAAGAAGTTGAGCCAACAGTTAATAATTGGGAGATTTAACATAAAAATGCAGATTTCTGGCTCTCCTTGAAAAACAAAACAAAATAAAAAAAATAGAAGATCTGACGACACCAGCTCTGAATTCCCACGTGGCAGCAATCAGCTGCGACTGAGGACAACCTCCACTCTCAGACGGGGCTTGTGCCTCCTAGTTCACCACACTCTCCACCGCTCCCTCTTGCCCTGCCCAAGCACTGTGACTGAGGCAGTATCACCAGGGACCACTGTGCCTACATGGCTGCTTTTCCTGTAGCAGAAAACACTTCTCTGTAGTTATCTCTCTCTCAAAAATGCAAATGCGGGGAGGGAGGGGAAAAAATGAGGAGCTGATGCCAGGGACTTAGGTGGAGAGCAAATGTTTTGAGAATGATGAAGGCAATAGATGTGCAAATGTGTTTTACACAATTGATATATGTGTGGATTGTGATAAGGGTTGTATTGAGCCCCTAATAAAATGAAAAAAAAAATTCAAATCATACAAAGTCCATCTGATCAAACAACTTTTCTGGTACCCAACCCTCCCCCCACCGCCCCCTGGCCCCTCTAGGCATTTCAGTTTATGAGCATTGTTATTTTTATTAGATCCTGCTCTCACCACCAAAATAACAATAGGCAGATTGGGCAGTAACCTTTCTGGAAATAACAATAGCGAGCTATTTCTCAGCACTTATTAGATGGCAGACACCGCCCTGCCCTTTTATGAACGGTAACCCAACTAACCGCACAACCACCCACGGGGTAGGGTAGGACTATTATCATGCTCATGTTATAAGTGAGAAAACTGAGGCACAGAGGGGTGAAGTGACTTGTCAAGGAGCTGCATCCTCCGAGTTTCCTTATTTCATCTTCAAATAAACCATGGACAGCCAGCCATTGTTAACCAAGGCTAGCAGGTGCCCGGATGCAGCATGGCTGACAACCAGGAAGCTGCGTGGAGGCGTGCGGACAAGCACAATGACACGCACACACAAGCCATGGTGCTGTGGTTTGGACAGGTTGGCTCCCTGGCCGGCCGCATGGGAAGACATGAGACACTGGAGTTGAGGACAGGACTCTGCTCTGTAAGTCAGAATGACGGAGCCTCCATTCTGAGTCTGCGACTTACTCGAGCCATCTCCCACCCTCTGGGTCACGGTTGTGCCATCTGTGAAATCTGGCGGAGGGTTTTGAACCAGGTGGTCTCTAAACTGCCTTCCAGATAGAACATCCTGCGGTCATCTGGCTCTTTCTGCTCCCTTTCAGGTTGTTAACCAGAGGTGAGCAATGGCCAAGTCCGAGCCAGGTGTCAGCTGGGAACAGAGAGGGAAGCCAATCTTTTCAGTGAGGCTGGGCCAATGACTCTACCTTGCCAGTCACTGTAGGGCTTCCGCCGCCTCCGGTGCAAATTCTTAGCAGTTGGAGCCTAGCTTCGGGAACAGCCACTAAGCTTTCGACTGGCTTGCCAGTACACTCTAGGGATTCTCCTGGAATGCAGGGAGATATATACCTTAGCTACTTGGCTTCTGGCTGCAAGGGATTCCCCAGATTTGGAAAGAGAGACGACCTGGGAGCCTGGAGACCTGAGACCTGCTCCCGCCCTAGTCGCCCATCAATGCTTCAAGGCCCTGGGTGGCTTCCCTCTTTAAGCCCTTTCCCACACGCCTTGCTTCAGCCGCCAACCACCAAGTGCTCTTCAAAAAGAAGAGTTCATTGGCATTGGTGCTACAGGAGACAGTTTCTTCTTAAAGCTGTGCCTGGGGCGTGAGCCGCAGAGAGCGCTCCAAGAGTGAGCAGGGGTGGAAGGACCGAACACAGGCCCTGTGCTAGCTAGCCCTCCCGGTGAGACAGCAGAGAGCAACACCTGGCTTCTATCGTCACCACTTGTGGTGGGCAGAATGCCCTCCACCCCCGACCACCTCCAAAGATGTCCACATCCTATCCCTTGGGACCTGTTCGTCCCAAATGAGCTTTGCGCGTGTCGCTAAGCTGACTCAGAGGGAGCTGGATTGTTTCAGTGCCCTGTATCAAATCACTGGAGGCCTTCAGAGCAGAGCACTTTCCCCGGCTGGAGTCAGAAAGACACAGCAGAGGCCAGAGAGATGCGAATGTGAACTAAGACTGAACTTCCCGCTGCTGGAGGGAGAGGGAGCCACCTGGAGAGCACAGGAAGGCCTGTGGCAGCCGGGCCCAAAAGCCAGCAGAGAAATGGGCCTCAGTCCTCTAATATAAACAGGGAGCTGGCTTTGGCCACTAAGTTGAATGAGCATAAATCCCGAACTCAAACCCATTGCCATTGTGTTGATTCTGACTCGCAGCAACTGTACACGTAAGCTTCCTGAGACTATAAATCTTTACCAGGGCAGACAGCCTCATCTTTCCCCCACGGCGCAGCTGGCGGGTTTGAACCACTGTCCTTGTAGCAGTCTGGTATGTATCCCATAGTACCATCAGGGCTACAGACAGAAATACACACACACACACACACCATCTCCAGACAAGAGCCCAGTCCAGATGACACCTTATGACACCCCGAGCAGAACCCCATTGAGCTCGGCTGTGCTCAAACCCCTGAGTCACAGAACTGAGCAGTAATAACTGGGTGTTGCTGTAAGTCACTCCGTTGTCGATCATTTGTCACAATAGCAACAGCCCTCTTGTGGCAGAAACTGGAGCCCTGGTGGTGGAGTGGGTTATGCGTTGGGTTGTTTACCGCAAGGTCAGCAGTTCAAAACCACCAGTGGCTCTGAGGGAGAAAGATGAGGCTTTCTGCTCCCATGAAAAGTTACAGTCTTGGAAAACCACATGGGCAGTTCTACCCGGTCCTGTAGGGTTGCTATGCGTCAGAACTCACTCGAAGACAGTGAGTTTGGTTTGAGAGTTTGGGTTGCAGGGTGAAATCAATGAGAGGAAATGGTAGCATGTGTTCTCATGTGCGTGTAAATTACATGTGTGTGTGGTGGGGGTGGCGGACAATGGCCCTGAAAAGGATAGCCACACCGCACACTGGCTTGGTTGCTGGGGCTACTTGGGAATCAGTTCTTGGAGCATTAGATGGAGAGATGAGGAAGCAGGGAGTGCTCTCTCCAAGTGGGGGCGGGGGGGGGTCTTTTCTAATCCCCAGAGAGCACGGTGTTAGTGGCACTTGGGGATTTGAAGGGGGTCCTGCTGAGGAGATGGGGAGGAAGGTGTGTGTCACAGAGAGAAAACTTTGCATGCTGAACGCATCCCCAGGCTCAGAAGCAGTCAGGAAAATCAATATCCCTCTTCAAAGAAAATGATAAATTATTTTACTAGTCTTTCATATTTTCATTCCATTACCCAATGTGTTCTCCAAGTCTGATAGGTGAAAGCCTAAATTTGGTCATGGAAAATGAGGAGGGAAAGGAGATGTTTGTAGAATAAAACAATTCCCTCCTAATTACAGCACTGTGAAAACCAAGTCCCTCCATCAATTTTTTCCTGTTACATGTTTATCCCCAAAGCGTGGTCGAAAGGGCTCCAGAGGAGCAGCAGGTCATGGTCTTCCGGGCCGATTCTGTTGAACCCAACAGCGATGTATCACACAATGGACTGGACTGCCAACAGACAGGCTGGTGGCTTGAAACCTCCAGTCCCTCCCTGGGGAAAAGATGGGCTGCTCACCCAGAGGGTGATCATTTGAGTCCACCCAGAGGTACTGTGGAAGAAAGGCCTGGCGATCCTCCTGTGAAAATCAAGCACTGAAAATCCTAAGAACAGAGTGCAGTTCTACTCCGACACACACACAGACACAGACACACACACACAGACACAGACACACACACACATGTGTGTCTCTGTGAGTCTCAGTTCTACTCCGACACACACACGGGTCTCATGGGAATTGTGGGCATGCACTGTACAAGAGGACGTACAGGGTAATGGCATTTAGAAAATTAAGATAGAGCTGAGATTTGGTGTCTAAAGCAAAAGACCGTTTTGGGCTTGAGCTCACCAGGACCAGTGTCGACGGAAAAGGACGTTCTGCCTGTCTTCAGAGGAGCTGGGTAAGGGCCGATACAGGTGCTACCTCCCTGCTAATTCATCCCTTCACTGAGCTGCTGCTCCTGTCCTCCTGCCCACGACTCACCCCTCAGCCACAGGTGCAGTTGAAATCTGGCCGGCTGATAGATAACAGTCGACAGCAGCAGTTCTCAACCTGTGGGTCACGACCCCTTTGGGTTGAATGACCCTTTCACAGGTGTTGCCTAAGACCATCAGAAAATACATATTTCCGATGGTCTTAGGAACTGAGACACCGCTCCTCTGTCTGCAGGCAGGTCCGCCCACATGCAGATACGCCCACGTATGAGTACCCAGGGTGAAGACTGTTACCCATGCTGCACCATGCTTCAAGACAAAATGTCATTTACTTGTCATTAGAAATAAATATTTCACAATATATAATTGTATGTTATTTTGTGATGAATCACTATACTTTAATGATGTTCAATTTGTAACAATGGAAATACATCCTGCCTATCAAATATTTACATCATGATTCATAACATTAGCAAAATGGCAGTTATGAAGTAGCAACGAAAATCATTTTATGGTTGGAGGTCTTCCAAATACGAGGAACCGTATGAAAGGGCTGCGGCATGAGGAAGGTTGAGAACCACTGGTCATAGCCTTTCAAAGGAGCCCTGGGGGCATAGTGGGTTACCAGCTGGGCTCAGCTAACCACAAGGTCAGTCATTCAAAACCACCAGTCATCCAAGGGAGCAAGATGAAGCATTTCACTCCTAGAAAGATCTACAGCCTCTGAAGTCACAGGTCTACCTTGTCGTGTAGCCATGGTTCTCAACCTTCCTCATGCTGTGACCCTTTAATACAGCTCTTCATGTGGTGGTGACTCACCCCCAACCACAGAATTATTTTTGTTGCTACTTCATCACTGTCATTTTGCTACTGTGATGAATCAGGTGACCCCTGGGAAAGGGTCGTTCGACCCCCAAAGGGGTTACGACCCACAGGTTGAGAACCGCTGTTGTATAGGGTCACTCTGAGTCAGAACCTTCTGTGTGTCAATTTTGTCAGATACGCACCAAGCATTAACTGCAAGGTCGGCGATTCAAACCCATCAGCTGACCCACAGGAGGAAGTTGAGGCTGTCTGCTCCTGTCATGTTTACAGTCTCGGAAATCCTACTTAGGGTGGTTCTGAATCGGAATGGGTTTGACGGCAGTGGGTTTGAGTTTGGGGTATAGCCTTTTAAAGTCCCAACGTAGTATATACATATCAATCTGCATGTGAATAGCCACCCATTGAAAATCAGTAGCACCAATGATCATGTCTTCATAAAGTGGGATGTCTGTGTAGCCATCCAGAATCAAAGGAGACCTGTGTTTATTATGATGAAGAAAGAGCCATCTGCATAGCATGTTGGAAGGAAATCAGGTTACAAATATTAGTGTAATATTGCATTTTGGGTCAAATATTCTAGATCCAGGCTCTGTATGCAAGTGTGTACAGGCAGCTCCTGGATTACGAATGAGTACCGTTCCTCAATCTTTCTTTAAGTTGCATGTGTACATAAGTCAGAACGGTTAGGTGTGGTTTGTAGCTAGCTTCCATTAATCACATATGTGTCTTAGTAGATAGTATATAGAGGAGTCCTGGTGGTGTAGTGGCGATGGATTGGGCTGCTAGCTGCAAGGTCAGCAGTTCAAAACCACCAGCTGCTCTGTCGGAGAAAGACAGGGCTTTCTAATCCTGCAAAGAGTTACCGTCTTGGAAAGTCACAGGGGCAGTTCTACCCTGTCCTGTAGGGTCGCTGTGAGTGGGCATCAACTTGATGGCAGTGAATGTGGAGTTTCGTTTATAGTGGAGAGTGTACACTTCTATGCATAAAATTATTACAGAAACACTACCAGATACACTATGACATCTTTCATATGATACTGTAGCAATGATGATACCGTTGTGATTGATGTGTGTCATAGCGTAGCGTCCATTGTTTACTATGAATCAGTGCATGCACCTCAAACAGGCTTTCAGCATTAGCTCCCAACTCTGGGCTGTCTGTGAATCAGATGTCTTGTCACCTCAGGGGCTGCCTGCACTCCAAACTGTTCATAGTCATTTCCCCCCTTTAGCTTTTACTTTATTTTCCGGAGTAAAGCAGGACAACTAGATTAGTTTACATAAAGGAATTAATAATCACACTAAACTTGAAAACTTCTCTCCTTATGGCTTCTGAGTTTATCAATGGACGGAAGAGCAGGTCAAAGGGCAGGGAGCCTCTAGTAGAAAAAAAGGTGCCGAGTTTGGAGAGGACAATCGGCTCAATTAAGGGCCAGAGTCATAAAAGAGAGCGAATCGCCCAAACAAAAACATAATTTAGCAGAAAGATGAGACCTGGTCCCATAAAACCCTTCGTAATGAGAACGTATCAACAGTTCCTATTAAAGAAACATCAGGCAGTCAAGTACTGGAAGTCTGGGGAAATGTAGTTCTTAATTAAATCCTCATCACAGTCACTAGGACCCATATCCTCCACATCCCATTGCCCCAAGTCTCAAGTGTAGATACATCAGGAAACGGTTTGCTTTCATGCAATCGGGAGAAATGAGTTTTCCCCTGATTAGGCTTAACAAGGGCTGATGCAAAGGCGCCCGATCCTAGTCCTTGAAACGGGCCTTCCACGGCACCCGACTGGATCTCCGCCTGGCCAGGGAGGAATCGGACATGCAGTCTTCTTTAAAGAAAGGTTTCTCTCCGGTTATTTACACTCCTGAGTTAAACAGCCTGCCTTGGTTCTCCACCGCCTACAAGACAGAACTCATCCTCTTGAACTTGAAGTCCATGCGTTTCAGCTGGATGCTCAGCTTCACCTCTCTTGCCATTCCCTCAACATGACTGATTCTTTGTTAACCCCTCTTTCTGGATGATGCCTTTTTCCTCCTGGAATGACCTTTCCATTCTCTGCCCACCCAAACCTTACCAAGATCTCCACCATGGCATCCAAGAGTGCCCAGGGGGCCGCTACACAGCCTTCTTCGCCAGCATTTGGTCTGCTAGCCAGTTGTCCCCATTCTAGAAAGACTCTTGTCCTACGTTCTGTGGCTCCATCCCATCTTGCTTTTCTTCATACACCTCTGGCCACCTCTTCTTGGTCTCCTGTCCAACTCTGCGTCCTCTGGCCCCGTGAAAGGACGGTGGGTCGCATGAATTGGTTCCTCTCACTTCATCCCATCGCTCTGCCAATGACTGTCAGCTCTGTAGCTCAGTCCTGATCTCTCTGCTTAGCTCTAGATGTCTATTGACATCACCAGTTGGGCATCTCCTCACACCTCAAACTTAAAAGGTCCTGAATCTTCTAGAATCACCTACCTGCCCACCCACCCTCCTCCACCACAATCGTACCTCCTTCATCATCACTCAAGCCAAGCCCACTTCCATTGAATAGATTCTGACTCTCAGTGACCCCATAAGACAGTATAGAATTGCCCCTGTGAGTTTCCAAGACTGTAACTCTTTATGGGAGTATAAAGCCTTGTCTCTTTCCCATGGGAGGCTGGTGGTATGGAACTGCTGATCTTATGGTTAACAGCCCAACATATAACCACCATGCCACCAGCACTCCTCCCAGCACTACTACTACTACTACCACCACCACCACCACCACCACCCCCACCCCCTACCATGGAGTTGATTCCAACTCATAGCAACCCTATAGGACAGGGTAGAACTGCCCCTGTGGGTTTCCAAGACTGTTATTCTTTCTGGGAGTAGAAAGCCCCATCTTTCTCCTGGTAGGACCCCCAAATCCAAACTCACTGCCGTCAAGTAGACGCAACTCATAGTGGCCCTATAGGACAGGATAGAACTGCCTCTGTGAACTTCCGAGACTGTAACCGTTTTTGGGAGTAGAAAGCTTCGTTTTTCTCCTGCTGGGTGGCTGGTGGCTTTGAATTGCTGACTCTGCAGTTAGCAGCCCACCATGTAACCACGACACCACCAGAGCCCCTCCTCGTACCACAGGGGCTTAGGGCTTGGGCTGCTAATTGGAGAGCCACTTATTCAAACCCACGAGCTGCTCTGAGGGAGAAAGGTGACACTATACGCTCCCTGAAACAGGTCCGCTCCTGGGACTCTATGGCGGAGCGCTACTCTGTCCTGTGGGGTCTCCATGAGTCAGAAAGGGGTGATGGCACTGGGTGCAGTATCCTCTAGACCAGTGGTCCTCGACCCTCCTAATGCCACGACCCTTTTATACAGCTCCTCATGTGGTGGTGACCCCAACCATAAAATTATTTTTGTTGCTACTTCATCACTGCCATTTTGCTACTGTTATGAATCATAATGTAAATATCTAATAGGCAGGATGTATTTTCATGGTTACAAATTGAACATAATTAAAGCATAGTGATTCATCACAAAACAATATATAATTATATACTGTGAAATATTTATTTCTAATGACAAATATATGATATTTTGTCTTGAAGCATGGTGTAGCATGGGTAACAGTCTTCAAGCCGAGTACTCATATGTGGGAGTATCTGTGTGTTAGTCTGGGTACTTTAGAGAAACAAATTCATAGAAACTCATATGTATAAGAGAGAGTTTTATATAAAGGGTAAGTGCACATCAAGAAAACACCCCAACTCAGTGCTGCCCAAGCCCACAAGTCCAACATTTACTCATATGTCCAACACCAATCCACAAAGTCCTCCTCCATCTCACAAAACACACACTATGATGCCGACTGCAGGAGGAAAGCCAAATCAGTGAATGTGTAAGCATCTCAGTGCTGGCAGGGGTCTCCACATGGGTCTCCAGCACCCAGGGCTGCATCGGGGTAGGTCCATGTGGCTTCTCCTCGGGGATGTCTTGCAGGAAACGAGCCTTTCCAGCTGAAGCAGGGAGCTGGCTAAGGCAGCTGCACCCTAGTCCGACCAGCACAAAGCAAGAGACCCAAGAACTAGAAAGGCGAGACTCACCAAGCCATTTATCGCTCTGCCCTTCAATTAGCTCCACATGTGTTTATTTGCCATGTTGGCATAATAGACATAACTATCTCCATCTGCATGTGGGTGGACCCACCTGGAGATGGATAGAGGAGCAGTGTCTTGGTTCCTAAGACCACTGGTAATATGTGTTTTCCGATGGTCTTAGGTGACCCCCGTGAAAGGGTCATTCGACCCCCAAAGGGGTTGCACCCCACAAGTTGAGAACCGCTGCTCTAGATTAGTAAGTGTTATTTTCTGCCCTTTGTCCTTTAAGAACCAGTTAAATCTTTAGCTCAGGTGCAAAGTCGGAATTTGCTTGATATATTTGCAATAATGCAATTAGATTGTTTTGCCATTGTCTGGAATTCTCTGATTATTAAAATTCTGCATAAAGTTTTTAAATGTTCTAGTAAGTTTGGACATATTCATAATGTCATCTATCTATAAATACAGTATAAAACAGAATAGCTCCATCACCCTAAATAATCTCTGTGCTTCATCTATTCAGCCCTTCTTTTCTTCCAGTGAACTCCTGTCAACTGCTGTTTTTTTTTTTAAACCACTGCTATAGTTTTGCTTTTCTTAGAATGTCATATAATTAGAATCATAGCCTTTTGGGACTGGTTTTTCTCACTTAGCATTATGGCTTTAAGTTTACAGATGTCTCTGTGGACCTATAACTCACTTCTCATTGCTGAACAATATTTCATTGTAGGAAAGTGCTACAATTTTCTTATCTATTCAACAACTGAATAACTCTTTGTTGCTGTTCATTGAAATATTTCTTGTGATACTCAGAGTGAGTATTTTTTATTGATACATCTTGAACTGCAATGGGTCGGAATCATTTCCAATCTGCTGTTAAGCCTAATCAGTGAATTTTATTTTGTTTTACTTTGTATGTTGTGTTTTCAGGAGCCCTGGTGGTGGCATGATTATGTGTTGTGCTTCTAACTACAAGATCAGCAGTTCAAAACCACCAGCCACTCAGCAAGAGAAGATGAGGCTTTCAGTTCCCACAAAAAGCTACCATCTCAGAAGCCCACAGGGGCAGTTCTACTCTGCTCTCGAGGGTTGCCATGGGTCAGAATTGACTTCACGCAGTGAGTTTGGTTTGGTATTTTGTATTTTCAGTGCTTAAATTTCCATTGGGCTCTTTGTCGGGTTCCAGTTTCACTACAGAGATGACCTAGCCTTCCGTCATTGCAACATGTTTTTTCACTTTGTTACATGTTTTATTTCATGTAGAATTTAAAATTTCTTATTTAGTTGAGTGCTTTATATTTTATGGGTCTGGCTTGTGTGATTTTTTTGAAATAACCCCCTCCCCACCCCTGTATCCAGTAAAACAAATATTTATGGTTACCTTTACCATTTTAATTGGTTCTTCTTTGTGAAAGGCTAATTTGACATCTTGAGGAGCTCAACTTTAAGAACACAGAGAAACAAACAAACAGAGTAAGCCAGGGATGCCATTGTTACTCTACAGAATGTAGAGCATGGAGCCATTTCTGACCTCATGGCCAACTGAAATGCATTTCCCGATAAGACAAAAGTCATCTACATGGTAGTTTTTTTTAACCTTCTGGGTGTGATTTTAGTATCATTTTCATGTTAAATTGTAAAACACTTTAAAATTGTATTTTCAACAGGGTACATGGATTTATGGATAAAAGCAAAAACATTGAAGTAAACTATTGAAGCCAGGGAAAACACAAAAGATCACGAAAGAAACGTAGACCAATCTGAAGCATCTTAAGAGCCCGGGCAGAGTCACATAGCCCGTCAGGCTTCCCATAGCACACACATGCAACAAAGAAAATGCTACAACCCAGCCAGTGCCATTCAGCAGCCACAACTGAGCTACAAAGTGCATCGAATTGTTCAGAATATAAGTTAAAAGTATCACAAATACAAAAGAGCCATCTCTTATCCCGTGAACTTGGAAAGGCAGTCATAAAATATTTTAATAAAATGGAACACCAGAGAGAAAGAGAATTCTTGGCGGAGTGCCACAGAATACAAAGGACAAACAAATATGTAGCTCTTCCACGGTCAGTGTCAAAATTGCTGCGTGTGGCTAGTATTGCTTATTGCCTCCTTCTGGTTGCCCTCGCTCTATTATGCCCACCACTCTGTCAGTCTGTCCTACTGCGCTGCCTCTGTCCCCAGTATTTCAGATGCCAACAGGGTCACCCACAGTGCACAGATTTCAGCAGGGCTTCCAGACTAAGAACAGATTGTGAAGAAGGATTGACTGCCCACTTCAAAGAGAGTAGCCACTGAAAACCTGATGCGCAGAATCCAAACACTGTCAAATCCTGAAGGCCCAATGACGGAAGCAGGACCTTGTCAGAGGTGGTGCTGGAGAACGGACCCTCCCAGTTGGGAGGCACTGGAAACGTGACTACCGAGGAGGCGCCGTTGCAATGCGCAGTCAACCACGGGGATGAGAATGGGACGAAGTTGTGGGAGGACACCCTTCTGGGTCTTTGTTTGCTGATGGGACAACACTCAAAATGAGAAGAAATAGATGCGGACATCAATGAAGAATCAGAACTTGGCAAAACCACTTATGGAGGTATAGATATAGGCATGTATATATTTAACTATATTGATATATAGTGATAGGGATATAGGTCTATGTACATATACCGTATATACTCGAGTATACAGTTTTTCAGCAAAAAATATGCTGAACAACTTTCGGCTTATACACGGGTCAATGGTACCCCAGCGAGGTATAACATCTCGCTGTCCCCATTCCCCCCAGGTAACAGGACGAGCGTTATCTTGTGGGTGATTGCAGTTTCTCTGCTGTTCATTCAAAGCCCCGCTGACACTGCAGGGCTTTGAATATTTGTTTACTCACATCTAACCAATCAGAGCCATCCTATGACGTGTATCTTTGAATAAGCCTTTTAAAGACCGTGTGCAAAGGATGTGGCATGAATGAATGTCATCTGGTCAACTAACAAAAGGAGGAAATCTCATGAAGCCTGTCATAGAGTTAATAGCAAAGTGGGTTCAAGATGCATGGGAAGACATTCCAGAAGACATGGTGCGACGTGCCTTCCAGAAATGTAGTATTAGTAATGCTATGGATGGCACTGAAGACTGCGCTCTGTATGAAAATGACAACAGTGATGGTGATGACGGCGATCTCAGTGAGGACAGAATCTATGATGACCTCACACCAGCTGAAGCTCTGAATTGGGATACGGATGATGATGAGGAATCCAGTTTTGAAGGATTTTAACTCTACATTTTAGCTTGATTGGTGATTGAGCTCAGGGAATAGTACTCTTAAAGTATCATTGTTGATACCTTATTGTTTTTGTTGAACCTATTTTCCACTTACTGTGATGGTTTACTAATGTTAAATGACTTGTCTTTTATTTATGTTTTTTATTTAAAATAAATATTTAAATACATGACCCCACTGATGTCTCAATTTTTAGTAATTTTATTTTCATTTGTTTTGATTATTAAAACTCATCAATAGCTTCTGCATTTTACACCCTAGGCTAATACTCAAGTCAATAAGTTTTTCTGGTTTCCCAGGTAATAATTAGGTACCTTGGCTTATACTCAGGTCAGTTTATATTTGAGACTATATGGTATTTATATGCTAAGTATCAAAGTAGCAGACAGACATTGGACCTCTACTGAAGTCCTCCCTCAATGCAAGAACACTTTGTTCTACTAACCTGGCATTCTGTGATGTTCACCTTCCTGACACAATAGCACAAGACAAAATGGGTGCATAAGTAAATATGTTGAAGAAAGCTGATGGTGCCTGGCTATGAAAAGATATAGGCTTAAAAGTTAAACAATCAACTATCTAGCAGGGAAGCAACAAAACCCACATGGAAGAAGCACACCAGCTGTGAGATAATGATGCATCCATGGGATCAGGTACCAGGTATCAGAAGACCCCAAACAAACAAATATACTGCTGCAAATGATGGGGATTGGAGTGAAGACCCACGGCCCATCTGAAGACAATTGGACATTCCCATACAGAAGGGTCACAAGAAAAGGAGAAAGCCAGAGTGCAGCACAGCACTGAGAGAACACACAATATTCCTCTAGTTCTTTAATGCTCCCCCACCACCACCACAATCATGACCCCAGTTCTACCTAACAAATCAGGCTAGACCATAGTATGTACCTTAAGAGCTCTTGACACACAGTTCTGGGACATATAAACCCCTCAGGAACAGTAATGAGAGTAGCAATACCATGAGTGTAGAGGGAAGTTGGGGGAGGAGAAAGGGGAGAAAGTTTTATGCAAGATTGACATATAAGCCATTGCCCCCCCCCAGGGAGGGACAACTAACAGAAAAGTGGGTGAAGGGAGACAGTAGATGGTGTAAAATATGAAACTAATAATTTACAATTTATCAAGGGCTTATAAGGGGGGGGTGAGGGAGGGAAAAAAGAAGGGCTGATAGCAAGGGCTCAAGTAGAAGGAAAATGTTTTTAAAATGATGATGGCAACATATGTACAAGTTTGCTTGTTTTAATTGATGTATAGATTGTTATAAGAACTATAAGAGCCCCCAATAAAATGATTTTAAATAAATAAAAAGATACTGCCCCCCAAAAAAGAAAAACGGAATTAGAACTTGGAATAAAATATGAATCTAGGAAAAATGTAAGTCATCAAAAATAAAATGGAACTCATCAAGATCAATATCCTATGCATTAGTGAGCTGAAATGGTCTGTTATTAGTCATTTTGAATCAGCAAATCATATGATTTACTATGCCAGGAATGATACAATCAAGAGGAATGGTGTTTCATTCATTGTCAAAAATGACATTTCAAGACCTCTCCTGAAATATAATGTAATCTTTGATAGGATTATATCTATCCAGCTTCAAGGAAATCCAATCAATAACAATTATTCAAATATACATGCACCAACCATCAAAGCTAGTGATGGAAAAATTGAAGAATTCTAGCAATGTCTTCAGTCTGAACTTAATCAAACATGCAATCAAGATGCACTGAGATTTATTGGCAACAAAAGGAAGGAATCATAGTTGGAAAATATGATCTTGGTGATAGAGATGAAGCCGGAGATTACCTGACACCTTGTGATCAACAGCTTTTCAAAACCAACAACTTGTTCAGAGCGAATACCATTGTTCAAAAACACAAATGGTGACTCTATGCACTGCCTTTGCCACATAGAATACACAGAAACCAAGTTGACTACACCTGGAGGGGTGGGGGTGGGGGGAGAAGTTCAACATCAGCAGCTAAAACCAAGCCAGGGCTGACTGGAATGGATTGTCAATTGTTCAAGTTGGAGCTGAAGAAACATTGTAAAGGTCCATGAGAACAAAAATATAACCTTGACTCTATCCCATCAAAATGTCAAGAACATCTCAAGAACAGGTGTGCTGCTTGAACACTAACAGCAGAAAACCTGAGAAGCTGTGGAAGGACATCAAGTGCATCCTTTGTGAAGAATGCCCAAGGTCACTAAAAAAGACACCAAAAGAGAAGTCAGAGGAGACTCTGAAATGTGCTCTTAATTGTAGAACAGCTCAAGGAAATGGAAGAAGCGATGAGATCAAAGGGCTGAACAGAAAGCTTCAAAGGACAGCTGGAGAAGGCAAAGCAAAACATTATAAAGCAACGTGCAAAGAGCTAGAGCTAGAAAACCAAACGGGAAAAACACACTCCACATATCTGAAACTGAAAGAACTCACGAAAAAAATTCAAGCCTGCAGTCGTAATATTGAACAATTCGGTGGGCAAAGATAATGAATTATGTAGAACACATCGAGAGAAGATGGGAGCATTCAGAGTCACTGTCCTGGAAAGAACTAGTTGGCACCCCACTATTTTGGAGGTAGCATATGATCAAGAACCAAGGTTACTGAAGGAAAAAGTTCAAACTGAACAGAAAGCTTGTTTTTTTAATCATTTTATTGGGGACTCGTACAACTCTTATTAAAATACATAGATTCATCCACTGTGTCAAGCACATTTGTACATTTGTTGCCAACATCATTCTCAAAAACATTTGCTTTCTACTTGAGCTCTTGGTATCAGCTCATTACCCCCTCCCTCTCTCACCTTCCCTCCATCACGAACTCTTGATAATTTATAAGTTATTATTATTTTGTCATGTCTTACACTGTCCAATGTCTCCCTTCACCCACTTTTCTGTTGTCTATCCCCCAGGAGGGGGGTGTTATATGTAGATCTTTGTGATTGGTTCCCCCTTTCTACCCCACCTTCCCCTTACCCTCCCGGTATTGCCACTCACACCTGAAAGGTTCATCCGCCCTGGATTCCGTGTTTCCAGTTCCTATCTGTACCAGTGTACATCCTCTGGTCTGGCCAGATTTGTAAGGTAGAATTGGGATCATGATAGTGAGGGTAAAGAAGCATTAAATAACTAAAGGAAAGCTGTATGTTTCATCATTAAACAGAAAGATTTAACTAAAAAAGAAGGCTCCCGAAATCGATGGATTACCATTTAAAATGCTTCAACAGCATTTCGAAACACTTACTGGTCTATGTCAATTTGGGAGGCAGCTAGTTGGCTAACTGACTGGAAGAGAGCCATAACTGTACCCATTCCAAAGAAAGGTGACCCAACAGAATGCTCAAATTATAGAACTGTATCAGTGATGTCACACACAAATGGGATTTTGCTGAGGATCACCCAACAGCGGTTGCAACATACATTGACAGGGAACCACTAGAGGTTCAGGTGGGATTCAGAAGAGGACATGGAACAAGGGATGTCACTGCTGATGTCCGATGGATCTTGGCTCAAAGCAGAGCATACCAGAGAGATGTCTACTTGTGTTTCATTGGCTGTGCAAAGGCATTTGACTGTGTGGGTCATAACAAACAACAGAATGCTTACGAAGAATGGGTATCCTAGAACACTTCCTTGTGTTCCTGAGGAACCTGTACATGGAATCAAGGAGTTGTGCAAACAGAACAAGGAGATACTGCATGGTTTAAAGTCAAGAAAGATGTTTTCAGGGTTGTATCCTCTCACCACACTTGTTCAATCTGTATGCTGAGCAAATAGTAAGAGAAGCTGGATTATATGAAGAAGAATGTGGCATCAGGATTGGAAGAAGTCTTATTAACAGCCTACAATATGCAGATGAAACAGCATTGAACATGAGGAGGTTGACTTGAAGGGCTTGTGATGAAGACCAAGGTCTGCAGCCTTCAGTATGGAAAACTCAATGCAAAGAAGACCTAACTCTTCACCACTGGGACCCTCAAGATCCATGGAGGAAAGATTGAAGGTGTAAGGAGTTTGTCTTGCTTGGATACACAATCAATGTACATGGAAGCAGCGGTCAAGACATCAGAAGATGCGTTGTATTGGGCAAGCATGCCAGCCAAGACCGCTTTAGAATCTTGAAAAGCAGGGAGGTTACTCTGAGGACTAGGGTTTGCCTGCCCCAAGCCATGGTATTCTCCCTTGCTTCACATGCATGTGAAAAGTGGTCACTGACTAAGGAAGACCAAGGAAGGACTGATGCACTTGAATTATGGTGCTGGAGAAGAACCTGAAAAGTCTATGCCCTTCCAAAAGACCAAACACGTCTGTCTTGGAAGAAGTACAACCAGAACGCTCCTTAGAAGCGAGGATGGTAGGCCTTCATCCCTTTGGATATGTTGTCAGGAGAGGCCAGTCCCTGTGGAAGGACACCACGTTTGCTAGCGAGACAGCAAGGACAGATGAAGTCTCTGGGCAACACGCATTGACCCAGCGGCTGCAACAGTGGACTTGAGCATGGGAGCCATGGTGAGCAGGGCGCGGGGCTGGGCCGTGTTTCTCCCTGTTGTGTGTTGGGTCCTGTGGGTTAGCGCCAACTGGATGGCATCCAACAACAACAACAACATGTCACAGAAGTCAGAGAGCTGAAGATAGCAGTTTTCTGATAAGGATTCCAAACGTGATTGAGGTTACAACCGCCAGATGCATATGTTAATCAGGGCCAGGATGAGTGTGAGGTAAAGGAGCCACTCTCCTTGGGACCAAAAATATACAGGGCCACCAAAAAACATTGAACAATGAAGACAACTGATATTTTAATACAGTATCTTAAAAAATAAAAATTGGGATATTGCAAAAAATGCTGATACATAAGATACACACCTTTAAAATATAGACTCGGTTAACACAATGTTAGGCCAAGTCATATAGAACCTTGAAGCAAAAGGAAAATTCATAGTAGAATTGATTTAAGAAGGCCTAGGGGCCATTCCATGATATGCTCCTTCACAACACAATTGCTGAAGACAAAGCAGGTGAATAAGCAAATGTGATGAAGAAAGCTGATGGTGCTCCGCGATCAAAAGATATAGCACCTGGGGTCTTAAAGGCTTGAAGATAAACAAGCAGCCATCTAGCTCAAAAGCAACAAAGCCCACATGGTAGAAGCACACCAGCCTGTGTGATAATGAGGTTTCAATGGGAACAGGTTTCAGGTATCAAAGAACAAAAACATCATATCATTGTGAATGAGGGGGAGTGCAGAGCGGGGACCCAAAGCCCATATGTAGGCAACTGGACATCCCTTTATGGAAGAGTCATGGAGGAGACAAGCCAGAGTACAGTGTAGGAAGGATGAAACATACAACTTTCTCTAGTTCCTAAATGCTTCCTTATCCCCACCCCTCCTATCATGATCCCAATTCTACCTGACGAAACTCGCTAGACCAGAAGTACAGATAGTAACTAGAAGCACAAACACAGGAAGTCCAGGGTGGATCCCTTCAGGACCACTGGTGAGAGTGGTGATACCGGGAGGGTGGAGGGAAGATGGGGTGAAAAGGAGGAACAGATTACAGGGATCTACATATAACCTCCTCCCTGGAGGGTGGACAACAGACAAGTGGGTAAAGGGAGACATTGGACAGTGTAAGATATGACAAAATAATAACTTATAAATTATCAAGGGTTCATGAGGGAGAGGTGAGCAGGGAGGGAGTGGGGAAAATGAGGAGCTGATGCCAGGGCCTTACGTGGAGAGCAAATGTTTTGAGAATGATGAGGGTAACGAATGTACAAATGTGCTTTACACAATTGATGTATGTATGGATTGTGATAAGAGTTATACAAGCCCCCAATAAAATGATTAAAAAGAAAAAAAGAAGACCCGGGGGCACAGTTGGGTTAAGAGTTGGACTGCTAACTGCAAGGTGAGCAGTTCAAATCCATCCATCTCCTCTGGAGAACAATAAGGCTGTCTGCTCCCCTATAGACAGACAGCTTCAGAAACCACATATAGGGTCACTGTGAGTTGAAACCTATGCAGTGGCGGTGGCTTAGTGTATTTGTTGGTGCTGTTTCAGTTTGATTTAGAAAGCAAGTTAAATGTGGAGGAAAAGCGGGTGTTGGGCAGCCGTTGACTGACGCAGGGCAGGGCAGGGGTGAGAAACGTGCAGAGCCTGGAGCATGTTCCTGAAGGTGCACCCCATAGTGACAGGAGCAGCGGCCCTGCGGATGGTCCAGGTCTGCACTATGTGGGGGTCATTTCTAGAAGCTCATCTTTGACTCTAAGTAACCGAGGAACAAATCTCGTTCTGTCCACCACTGACTAGAACGGATTTTCTTCTCTGCCGTGCACCCATGACAGACTCAGCTCCGCCTTCACTGCCGATAAAGCCCAGGGCTTTATGAGCCAACAGAAAATGGACACGGCTCTGTTCCTGATGAGCTCATCAATACAGCAAATGAACTTAGAAGACTCGTTTGGACAACTGGCTGGAAGACAGGACATGGCACCTTTCCCATCTCAGTTTCCTTCTTTATAAACTGGGGGTGGTAATTCTGGTCCCCTGGGTTTTCAAACGGATTAAATACAATAATATACACTTAACCCCAGGCCTGACTCTGAATAAGTGCTCAGTAAAATTTCTAGATGTGGCCATTTATTTTTACCTTACATTTGGGTAAAACCTTAGTTTATTCTGATTGCTTATTTTATTGCTGACTTGTTATTTTATTCGGATCGACCTTATTTTATTGCCGATTGCTTTACTTTCAGTGACTGCTGTTGCTGGGTGTCCCTGGGCTGGTTCCGACACGCAGTGACCTAACGTGTAACAGACGGAAACACAATCCATCCTGCACCGTCCTCTCTAGCCTTCTTGCATCTGAACCCGTCACGGCAGCCACTGTCCATTGACTTGTCGGAAACCTTCCTCTCGCTGATAAATCTTTAGATGATAAAATAATCCATAAAGTGTTTTTAAAATTACCTAAGGCTATACTTTGATCAAACACAGTGTTAACTAAAAACAACAACAACAAGTCCTACACTAGCATTTGTCAAGATGAGACCGATTCTAGAATGGTCAGGCCTTGAGGCAAGAAGCCCTCATTAAAGTCAGTGCATCACTAATTACATTTTCCTAAAAGTGTTTTCTACATTGTGGGGTTTTTTTTTTCCCAGGTGTGGTGGTCACCTAATCTGGTGTCAATTTAAGGATTAAGAGTGTAGGGGTTGAGCCTAGGCTGTCAATCTGGAGACAGTCAATGAGACTTCTGTGTGGGCATGGCCTTCTAAGAATTCTGGGAAATCTGGTACTTCCTCCTTGGAAGCAGGAGATACTTCTCTCTCTCTGCCACTTCCTGGGAGATGTTGCAGAAGACAAGCCACATGGACGCAACCAGACCTCTGAAGCCTGAGAAGCCACAGAGAGACCCCTGCCAGCACTGCGATGCTTACAACGTCCCTGGACCCAAAGACTTTCTACCAACTGGCTTGTGATCATCCTGTATTTGGCTTCATTGCATGCATTGTGTGAGTCTGAAGAGGACTTCATAGACTGGTATCGGACATATGGAATAATATCAGACTCATGGCCTTGGACTGGACTGGGTTGGGATGGTTTCTCAATGTTCAATACCTCTTGGATATAAACCTCTCCCTTATATACATATGCATGCTTATAAATTTGTTTCTCTAATCTACCCAGACTAACACATCAGGGCATTATTTAGTGAAGTAGGGGGAAAAAAATCAAAAGGCAACATTTGCCCAAAATATCATTGTTTGATTTGTCATCATTTTAGATGATACGTAATGACAAAGGCAGTAACTTTGAAAGCCTTCTTAAGTACATTGACATACAGTTGTCTTGGACATGTGGGCAAGTGCTGGACTTTATTCAAAGACTATCGGGTAGGCTCGCAGAGACTCCGGGGTGAGGTGGGGTGGGGGTGCGGGTGGGGACGCACAAGCTCAGAGCATATTTGGCCAGAGCAGAGACCTCCGCGGAGCTACAGAAGGGGCCCAAAGCTACTTGCGTGATGGGCCCCAGTAAGACTGGGTGCTCTGTGCTCACTGCAAGCTGCCAACTAGCTATAGCTACTGGGGTTTCTGCTTTGCACGGTCACACTGGGTTCTGCAAAGTTACTCATTCTTTGGGTTCAGGTTCAAAGACTGGGATTCATTTCTCTGATGATCAAAAGCTGGGTAACATATGTTCACCCCAGTTGCAAGGGAGGGTGGGGGAGTGAGTGTCTGCTACTCACCTTGATGGTGGGAGGTAGACTCTCACAAAAACTGAAAACCCTCTTGCCTGAAGCGCAGATGGCCAGCCTCCAGGAGAAAGGCACCCTCCCCTCTCAGCAAGACAAGCCCTCATCATGACCTCTGCGGGTCATCTCGAGAATGCTCAAGCACCACTCCTCTTTGGCCGCTTTCTGAGCTTCCCCACTTGCAAATTGTTGATGAAAGTCAGAAACAATAACTTAGCAAAGGAATCCCTGAATCCACGCATTCATAAAAGTCTGGATTCTTAATCTATGGTGATGTCGAAGGCCAGCCAATGGATTGCAGCAATGGGATCTGCAACCAATGGTGATGGCGTAGGGCAGGGCCAGGGAGCATATCCTTCTGAGGTCACCATGGCTCAGGGTCAACCTCTAGCAGCAGCAGCAGCCACAGAGAAGAATGGCCAGGACACAGACCTGAGGGAATGCCGTGGCCCTTCAGCTCACCCCCAGCCTTGGTTTGATGTCCCACTTTGGACAAGTCACTCACTTGCGTTTCCGAGAGGGTAACAAAAATACTTCCCACACATGATTTTAAGAACTAAATACAAAAATGTTTACCATGCTCCTAACCAAGTTCATCGCAGCACTCTTCACATTCGCAAGAAATATGGAAATAATCTAAACGCCAATCCACGGAAAAGTGAATGGGCAAAGTACAGTCCATACGCACAATGGAACACCGCGAGAGGCTAAAGGAGCCACGTGGATCTGCAAAACTTACCACATGACGCGGACGAACCTAGAGGACATTCAGCTGAGTAAAACCGCTCAATCGCAAAAGGACAAACGTTGTATGAGACCACTAGAGTTAAAAGTCAAGAAGTTTTCACGTGAAAAGAAGCATTCTTCGAGAGTCGCCAGGGGTGGGGAAGGAAGGGAGGATAAATGACTGGCTGGAAGGTAGACATGGGTTAACGTGAGTGAAGGAGTAAGTGAGCTACAGTAAGAAGGCCGTTCATCCACACGCAGAAATGAGGGAGGCAGGGGAAGGCACTCGGAGAATGAGTTAAAGGTCAATAGTGCCGTAGACACAATTCTTCAGAAACAGTCTTCTACACTTGGCTCCACAGATAGACACGTGGACTAAGTGGGTGTCAAAGGGGACCCCAAATACATATGGATTTGACAGAGGATGTTTGCACAAAATACTTGTACTGTTGCTGGAAATATGGCCGTGAGTGTGGTGGAGCACACAGAGCAAAAGTTAAGAAACGTCTAGGCCAACCATATGGAGGAAATGAGTTCCTGGGCCTGGGGTCTCAGGACCCTAGTCTCAGGGGACACCAAGGTCAGTTAGCATCACGTAGTTCAAAATGACAGCATTCTACATCTTACTTTCATTAATAGTGCCTGGGGTCTTAAAAACTTCTGGGCTGCCTACTAACCCACACAGGGGGAGGATGTTGATTGTCTCCACAGGGAAAGAGAGACAAGACTTCAACCCGGAGCTCCAATACAAGAACACAACACACTGACATGAAGCAGGGAACCAACAGAGTAACCTGAGGGGCTGGACACATTACCAACTAAATGGACAGCACCACCCTCCCCCCCAAGAAGAATTCACTTCAGAGGATGGCACTGACGCTACAGCTCAAGAAGAGGGGAAGAGGGACTGGTCTGGTCAGAGCACACAGGAGTCAACGAGGGGGCATATGAAAAAAAAAGAAAAGAGCGATGCACATTCTGGCTCACCAAGCCCTGAGGACAATGTTCCTGCTCAGAAAAGCAATGCACAGAGATGACCACAGGGCCGGCCCCACCATGAGACACAGCATTACTCATTGACCCATAGCACCATTGGGGACAACACCAGAGACATATGGCGGGAATTGTGCCCTCCATGAGCTCACCACACTGAAGCCAGCCTCTGGGGGCATGCAGGGGAAGCAGTGCAATGAAGTCTCCAGGGATAGAGGCGGTGCCAGGGCATGGCACCCCATCAGACTTGACTGGAAAGCACCCATGAAAGAAAACAAACAGACCCTGAACTATTCATACGTTTATGTGTGTATGCGTGTGTGTATGTTGTTGTAACTATTGTTTTACTTTCTGTTGGTGCTTCATGGTACGCAGTCTTGTGATAGTACATAGCATGTCTACCTGGAAGGGATAGGCGGAATAAACAAGCCAGAAGAGAGAACAATGGGATGACAGTTCTGGGGGCACACGGGGGTAGGAGTGGCGGTGGAAAAGAAGAGGATGTTAACAAGCCCGGGGACAAGGGAATAACAAGTGATCCAAATTCAGTCTCAAGGAGGGTGTGGGAGGTTTGGCAGGGCTGGATCAAGGGCAATGTAACTGAGAGGAATTCCTAAAACCCAAATGAAGGCAGAACATGATAGTGGGACAAGAGGAAGGGACAAAGAAACAGAGGAAAGAACTAGGAGGCAAAGGGTAGTCTTAGATATTTAAATATAGACATATAAAGATGTAAATATATTTTTATATGACAAGAGGGGAATATATCTATGTACATATATTTATAGGTTTAGTATTAAGGAAAAAGATGGACAGTGGGCCCCTGCTCAAGTACTCCCTCAACACAAGAACACTTTGTTCTAACAATTCGGCAGTCTGAGATGCTCACCTGCCTGGCACGATCGCTGATGACAATGGGTGCACAGGCAAATGTGGTGAAAAAAGCTGATGGTGCCCAGTTACCAAAAGATATAGCACCTGAAGTCTTAAAGACCTGAAGATAAACAAGCAGCCATCTAGCTGACAGACAACAAAACCCACATGAAAGAAGCACACCTGCCTGTCCTGACTAGATCTCTGAGGACAAAGTGGGTGCATAAGCAAAAGTTGTGAACAAAGCCAATGGTGCCCGGCTATCAAATGATATAGCATCAGGGCTCTTAAAGGCTCAAAGACAATCAGGCGGCCATCTAGCTAAGAAACAACAAAGCCCACAAGGAAGAAGCACACCAGCCTACCCCAACACGAATGCTGAAGACAAAGCGGGTGCATGGGCAAGTCGGTGAAGAAAGCTGATGGTGCCTAGTTGTCAAACTATATAGAATCTGGGGTCCCATAGGCTGGAAGATAAACAAGGGACCATCTAACTGAAAAACAACAAAGCCCACATGGAAAATGCACACCAGCCTGTGAGATGATAAAGGATCAAAGGGATCAGGTATCAGGCATCAAAGACAAAAAAAAAACCCCAAAAAACATAGCACTGTAAATGAAAGGGAGTGCAGAGTGGGGACCCAGGGCCCATCTGGGGGAAATTGGACATCCCCTTGCAGAAGGGTTATGGGGAGGTGACAAACCAGTCAGAGTGTAGTGTAGCAACGATGAAACATAAAAATTTTCCGGTAGTTCTTGAATGCTTCCCCCCACCCACCCACCCACTATCATGATCCCAATTCTACCTTTCATAACCGACTGGACTAGGAGGTGTACACTGGCACGGAGAGGAACTGACATGCTTAACCAGGGAAAAGTTCAGAAAGGTGAGGAAAACAGGAAGAATAGAAACAGGAAATGCAAGCAGGAACTAGGATTAGTGATGTTGCAGTGTGGAGATTACCATCAATGCCATGAAGTAAAATGTGCCTGAATTGTTGAACGGAAAACCGACTTGCTAGGACCACAGTCTCGGGGGACACTGAGGTCAATTAAAATAAAATAATTCCCAAAGTCAGTGTTCTACATCCTAAATTGGTGAGAAGGGACTAGAGTCTTAAAAGTTTATGGACACCCACCCAAGGTGAAACTATTGGCCTTTGGTGATGGCAGTTGAAGGACACCTGGAGACATCAATCCAATGAACCAATGGAGCCTGCAGACATCGATCTCCATGCCCCGAGAGCAGAAGAGCTAGATGCTGTCCAGCCACCACTGCCAGCGGCTCAGGAAAGGATCCTGTTAGAAGATCCTGGGTCAAGTGGGAGAGAGAGAGAGAGAGGAAACGCAACTCAAAAGCATGAAACAGACTGGGCTTCTTGGCTGGATAAAGACTGGTAGGACTCTCAAGGCTGTAGCCCTCAATCATCCTTCAGGTCTGAAATTGAGTTCACCTCCACAGCAGGTAACCAACCACTCAGGATCCAAAGGGCAGCATTTACTCAACGACAAAGTTCGGAGGGCCAAAGGGGAACGGAAACTAGACACATAGGGAGGAAGTAGAATAATCAATACCATCGAGTGATTGCAATGGATGCTTTGGATCCAAATGTGGATGAGTTGTCGAAAGGAAAACTATGTTCTGCTCTGTACATTCACGAAAAAAAGTTGGGTTGTTTGTTTGTTTGTTTGTTTTCTTAATGGGAAAGCTCTTGGCATAAAAACTTAGCAAAGAGGACAGACCCAATGTTCTTTTCTATCCCGGGCAACTTCCCCATTTACCTACAACCCAGGAAGGAAGTTTTTGTTGCCGATTTTAAAATTTTTCCTATTAGAAGTCATTTTAAGTACTTTCATGTTAAATACAAGCACAGAAAAAAAGACAAGGCCGTCTACTCCGTTCAAGATCGACCGCGTCAGAAGCCCTGCGGAGGGTTGATGTGAGTCAGATTCAGTTTGCTGGCACTGGGCTTGAGGCTGGCTGTCACGGAGAAGGGTTCAGATCTTGGTGACTCTTAGTTGTTGTGGCATAAATGTCATGAAGCGTCTGCCACTTCAACATTTTCTGGGTGTACAGTTTAGTGGCATTAGTTACATCCGTCTTGTTGTTGATACCACCATCCATTTCCACAGTTGTCCATCAACCCTCAGGGAAGCCCAGTGTCCCCTCAGCAACGTGTATCTCCTGCCTTGTCCCCATACCTGCCCTTCAGAACCTCCGGTAAACTGTGTTCTGACACACTTGCTTATTCTAAACATTTCTGGTAAGTGGGACCATACAATAGGTGATATTGAGTCAAATCCGCATTAATCCTTGGCCTCAAACATCGCCACTAAGAGTCTCCCTTGACGTGACCCTGACTCACTGTGACTCCACAGATGCCAACATAGAGCTACACTCTATGGGGCTTCAGGGGCTGATTTTCTGAAAGTAGAATACCAGGCTTGTCTCCCAAGATGCCACTACAGAAGACTGGGGCAGTATTCACTGGCACCGAGTCTGTTCGTGGTGACTCAGTAGGACAGGTAGAACTGCCCCCGGGGTTTCTGAGGCTGGAGCTCTTCACAGGAGTAGAAAGCCTCATCTTTCTCCCGAGGAGCTGGCTGGTGGTTTTGGACTAATCCCTAAATGCAGTTAAGGATTTCCATTTGGGGATGGCTACTGTGGGCATCGGTCCAGGTTTCCAGCCGTGTGGACCTAGTATTTGCTCACTTTCCTGCGTGTTAGAGAGCTGGGGGAGAACACCTTGTAAAGCAAAAACTTACTCCTTACAAAGACCTGCCACAGCACCTCCACTTCGAAGATAAAGAACCAGTGTCATCCAGAGGTCAAGGAACTCTCCCAAGGTCACCTGGCTGGCGGTAAAGGCGGGAGGCCAAGCCCTTCAGTCCACCTCAAAGCACGAGGACCTCCCCCCTGCACTGTGGGTGCTGTGGAGCGTCTGCACCCAGCCTGGGCGAGCCCCAACGTCTGTGGGGCCCAAGGTGATTCTTGGTAAATATTTCCCAGCTGATTTCCTTTCTGTGTCTGGGACCGGAAGCCCAGGCTCCTTCCTACTTTAACTCCCTCCTCCCCCGAACATTCATTGCTTTCCTGCAAATAAGCAAAACACACTCTTTTCCTTGAAATTCTGCATGTTCAGCGAGATATTTTTGGGCATTGAGGTGGATTGTAATGCAAATGCCCTTGCTTTTCCTGGGATTCTTTCTCCCTTGAATTTCAGCGAGTGATAGGCCCCCTTGAAATAAATGCTCTTTTGATAGATGGAAATTCGCCTTTCCCCTGTGAAATGTGCTTGGTAGCAGATACTTCCATTTGGTGGAATTTGCTTCATAACTCAGCATCAGGTGGGGGCTCTGTGGAGCAGGTCTGTAAACTGAAGTGAGGAGCCAGCGGGGCCCAGTGGGATTGGAGTCTGGACCAACGTACAGAGAACTAGAAGGTGGCGGTCCATAGCAGGAAGTGGAGTGAGCTGCAGGTTACAAAGCATGGAGAACACAAACTCAGTGAGGGCAGGTGAGGAGGATACAGCGGGCAGAACTCGGGAGCAGATGTGTGTCTGTCTTCGGTGTTAAAGCAGAAGCTGCGGAGAAGCCGTACCAGGTGTTTCCAGTGGCCGCTCAGTCAGTTCTGACTCAGGAGGACCCTTGTGTGCAGAGGAGAGCTGCTCTCCAGGCTCTTCAGGACTGTGAGCCTCCAGAAGCAGATCCCCGGCCTGTTCACCCAGCTGAACCGTCAACCTCTCAGTAACCTTCCGGCCAGCAGTGAGCACTTACCTGTCAGTGCCACCAGACACACCTACATTTCGTCAGCACACCTATTGACCACAGTCGTTTGTTCTCAAAACACCACGCTGTAAATCAGAGATCAACAATAGGAAGAGCAAGGGAAAAACCAAACCAATCCCAGATATGTGGAAATTAAATAACACTCTGAGTAAGAGAAAAAATACAAGATAAAATAAAGTGAATTCCTATCTTTGGGATACAGTAAAAGTAGTGATCAGAGGGCAATTTATAGCAATCAGCGTTCGCATTAAAAAAGAAAAAGAACCCACATTAATATCTTAACCCAACCTCTCTCCAATAATTAGAAAAATAACAATAATTAGTAGGAGAACGATTAAAAACAACAACAGAAGGAAAGGACTAAGAAAGCTTCGAGCAGAAATAAGTGAAACAGAAAGTGCAAAAGCCATGGAAAGAATCCAGGCTAGAGTTCATTCTTTAAAAAGATTAGTCAGATAGGCAAACCACTGGTTTGTCTAATAAAATAAAAGAAAGGTAAGATGCAAATAACATAAGAAGTGAAATCAGCAGCGTTTCAATGGAACTAACCAAAGTAAAATAATAAGAGGATATTATAAAGAAGTATACCGCAACAATTTTGAAACCCTAGAAGAAATGGACAAATTGCTTGAAACACAATATCTACCTAAACTAGCATGGTCTAAAGCAGAAAATTTTAAGAGCCCCATACAAAAGAAGAAATTGCTCAGGCCATTAAAAACTCACAGCAACAAAATTTCAGCCCTAGATGGTTTCACAGAGAATTCTGCTAAACATTCAGAGAAAAGCTAATTCTATTTACACTATTCCAGAATATAAAAAGGATGGAATATTCCCAAATTCATTTTATGAATGAGTAAGAACCCTGAGATGCAAATCAGGCAAAGATGTCTCCAAAGAGGAAAATTACAGACCAATATCTTTCATGAACATGGATGCGAAAATTCTCAGTTAAATCCTAGGCAAAAGAATCTAACAACACAAAAACCAAACAAACAAGACCATCCTGAGCAAGAGGGCTCCATACCAGGCATGCAAGGTTGGTACTGCATTTTAAAATAATATAAAATAAAATAACATAACCCGCGACATAAACAAAACAAAGGAAAAGAAACACAAGGTCATCTCAAGCAGAGCAGAAAATGCAATTGGCACAATCCTATGTCCATTCCTGATCAAAGAACTCAACACGATAGGAGTAGAAGGGAAGTTCCTTAATACAATGAAGGGTATATATAAAAACTCAATGGCCATCATTATTCTCAATGAAGAGAGTTGAAAACATTTCTGTTGTACATGGGAACCAGGAAAAATGCCCTTTACCAGTGGTAGTATGCAATATTGCGATGGAAGCCTCAGCCACAGCTATAAGGCAAGAAAGGGAAACTAACACCATTCAAATTGGCAAAGAGATATAAAAGTCCCTATTTGCAGATGATATGATTCGATATGTAGAAAATTCCAAAGACTTGGCAAAGAAATTACTGGAGCTAATTGAAATATTCGGCAACATACAAAAAATCAGCCAGACTCCTTTACAGCAACAAAAACTATAAAGACCAACCCCACTGCCATCAAGTAGATTCCAAGACATAGGGATCCCATAGCGGGTCTTTGAAGCTGTAAATCTTTGCAGTAGACAGCCTCCTCTGTCTCCTGTAAAGCAGCTGGTGGGTTTGAACCATTGACCTTGTGATCAGCAGCCCAGTGCCTTATCCAGAGTACCAAAAGAACTCATTTTACTCTAAGAAAGATACCGTTTACAGCAGCTACCCAAAAGATGAAATGCATAAAAATGAGAGACAAAAACAAAAGAAAAGAATCTAAAACACAACTACAAGAAACCAAAAGAGATCCATATAAATGGAAGAATATATATCATGCTCATGAATAGGAAGGCCTACTCTTGTAATGGAAAGACTTAACCATGTGAATGCAGTCTACAGATACAATGCAATGTCAATCCAGATTCCAACATCATCCTTTAAAGAGATGGAAAAATTAATCACTAATATTATATGGAAAGGAAAGACACCCTGGATAAGCAAAACACCACTAAAGAAGAATAAAGTAGGAAATCTCACACTTCCCAATTCCAGACCTACTGCTCAGCCACAGTGGTCACAGCAGCCTGGCAATGGGATGCTGACAGACACATGGATTAGTGGAACAGAACTGAGAACCCTCAGAAATAAAAACATCCACCTCTGGGCAGCAGATCTTTGGCAAAGGGCCAAAATGCATTAACTAGGAAGGAGATAATCTCTTTAACTAATGGTGCTGGGAAACTGGATATCCACCTGCAGAAAAATGAGACACGATCCATATCTCACATTGTATACAAAAATGAACTCAAGATGGACCAGAGACCTTAATGTACGATCTTGAAATATACAGATCATCCTTGAAAACATAGAGACAAATTTATAGGTCCTAACACGTGGCACAAATATACTATGAAGCATAACTGAAAACACACAAACAGGAGAAGACACACTGGTTAACTAGGACCTCCTAAACGCAGACCCATATGCATAAAGAGAATGCACCGAAGGAGTAAGAAGAAAACCACATCGTGAGAAAAAACTTTGCAATGTAATACTGGACAAGAGACTAATCTCTAAAATATACAGAAAGATTCAAAACCTCAAAAACAAAGAGACAAACAATCCATTTAAATATGGCAGAGTCAACAAACTCAGGGGTAAAGGAACAACAAGAGATCTAAAATGGATGGTGAGGAGTGGGTATAATGCCTGGTGGGGTTTGATCAAGTGCAACGTATCCAAGAGGAATTACTGAGAGCCGAATGGAGGGTGCGCATGACAGTGAGGCAGGAGGAAGGTGAAAGGAAATAGAGGAAAGAAGTAGGAGGCGAAAGCTATGTATAAGGGTATAGCTAGAGGCATGTATATGTGTAAATATATTCATTTATAATGAAAGTGTAGAGGCCAATGTACATGTATTTGTATGTTAAATATTAAGATAGCAGATGGAATTTAGGTCTCTAATCAAGGCATCTCTAAATACAAGAATGCTTTTTTCTAATAATCTGGCACTCTTTGGTACTCACCTTCCCTACAAGATTACTGAAGACAAAATGGGTACAAAATCAAATGAAATCAAGAAAGTGAATGGTACCTGGCTATAAAAAAAATTATAGCATCTGGGGTCTTAAACACTTGAAGTTAAACAAGCTGTCATCTATCAGGGAAGCAAATAAGCCCACACGGAAGAAGCACAGCAGCCTCTGTGATCATGAGGTGTCGACAGGATCAGCTAACAGGTATTAAAAGATCCCAAACAAACAATTATATCTATGTGAAAATGGGGTGTTGGAGTGGAGACCCAAAGCCCATCTGTAGACGATTGGAAATCCCCCCACAGAAGGGTTACAAGGAAGGGACAGTTCAACCAGGGTGCAGAATAGCACCAATGAAACACACAACATTCCTCTAGTTCCTGAATGCTCCCCCCCACCCCACTACCATGACCCAGTTCTACTTTACAAATTCAGCTAGCCTGGAGTACACCCTACGTACAGATAAGAGCTGTGGGACACATGGAGTTCAGAACAGATAAAACCCTTAGGAACAGTAGTGGGAGTTGCGATATCATGAGGCTAGGGAGCTTATGGGGACAGGGCAGGGGGAGGGGGAACCCATTACAAGGTTAGATATATAGCCCACCCCCCAAGGGACAAATAACAGAAATGTGGGTGAAGGGAGACAATGGACAGTGTAAGACATGAAACAACAACAATAATGTATAATTGATCAAGGATTCACGAGGGTTGGTGGGTGGGGAAGGGAGGGGAAAAAAGAGGAGCTGATAGCAAGGGCTCAAGTAGAAAGAAAAGGTTTTGGAAATGTTGATGGCAACAACTGTACATGTGTGCTTAATACAATTGAATGGTGGATTGTTATAAGATTTGCAAGAGCCCCCCCACTAAAAAGATCAATAAAATAATTAAATTAATTAATCATTAAAATGGGCAGAACACAGGAACAGACATTTCATCCAAAAAGACACTCAAGCAGTCAAGAAACAGATGAAGAAATCACTTGTGAGCACTGGTCATTAGAGATATAAATCAAAAGAACAGTAAGATGTCATCGCATCCCAGCATTAAAAAGAGAGAAAACAGCGAATGATGGCAAGGGTGTGGAGGAGAGACTGGGACCCCCACGCCCTGCTGGTGGAGCTGCAAAATGGTGCAACTACTTAGGAAAGGGGTTTGGCACTCTCTTCAAATGTTGGAGAGAGGAGTATTGTCCTAGTAAACACACCTTAGACTTGGGATGGATCCTGGAGGGAGAAGAGCCCTGAATAGAGACAGGCACACTCCTGCTAGCTGCAGCTCTATCCGTTGTAGCAAAAAGCTGGACGTAACCTAACACCAAGGAGTGGAAGAATGGCTAGACAGACATAAATACAATGGAAAACTATGCAGCGATGAAGAACAACAATGAATTTGTGAAACATGTCACAACATGAATGATCCTGACAAACAATTATGATAAGTGAAATAGGTGAATCGCAAAAAGAAAAATATTGTACGATCTCACTTCCAGAAAGACAAAAAGAGGCAAATATGAGGGGGTAGTGTCCCCCAAAAAACCAACAGAATTTTTTCAAAGCTATGTATTTAAACTTTTTTTTTAACAAAACAACCTTATCACCTTCAAATGACTCTCCATTACACTTAATACATTTGTCAAATCTGCAATTCCATTCCTGGAAACAAACTCACCTGTTTGGATGGCTGACAGCACCTCCCTCATTTTTTTTCTTCACCTCTTCTATATTGTCAAATCGCTGCCCTTTCATGTCCCTCTGCATTCACAGAAACAAAAAGAAGTCACACAGAGTGAGGTCAGGTAAGTAAAGTGTGTGGGGCAAGAGAGGCTTGCTGTTTTTTGCCCCAAACTGGTGCACTGAGATGGCTGCATGAGCAGGTGCATTGCCATGTTTGTAAAACCAGTCCCCCATCAGCCACAAATCAGGTCTTTTTTGTCACACACTGTTACACCAGCTTTTCAGTACCTCCAAATAGAAAGCTTGATTAACAGTCTGACCTAATGGAACGAACTTCAAATGCACTACGAGTAGACATTTTCGTCTGCTCAGGAAGTTGACAGACATCCAGAACAAGATTTGTCATCAATCAACATTTCACCTTTTTTGAAACAAGAAAACCATTTGTTGTACACTTGAGTTTTTCCCATAGCACTGTCCTTGTAGGCTGTGTTCAATATCAGAACAGTTTCTGCCACATTTTTCCTGAGCAGGAAACAAAATTCCACAGCCGCATGCTATTCTCTTAAACTGCCTATCACATCAAATGACGTTTGAGTGTAATTGCTTTTACAAAAAAATTCAATGTGACCAGAGAGCCGCTGGGTGTACTAACAAGTTGCTTGATGCTCACCTAGTGGGAAAAACGCCTACTATGAAACTATGAAAGCTCAGTCCAGGTGAGCTCTTTCCATTGGGGGCGGGGTGGGTACCCCCTTGTACATTGAGAGCAAAGTATCTTGTTGATCATCAAGGGCAAGAGGAAGCGTAAAATGGGAGGTGAATGGTGATGGAAATATTGTGTTGATTGAGGATAGGATGCATAGCCAATTACAGTCATTACTGTCCAGAATAAGTTGAACTGGAAAAAAAGTTGGGTGATGATAGATTTACAACAATGGCTCCCCAATAGAGTAGTATTTGAGTCAACATATGTATGACCCAAAACCTCGTGGAGTCTGGTTTCTTGATTTCGTAGGTTTAGAGTGATGATTACACAGGACATATTAGTTAATTAGCCTAATAATAGACTGAGTGCGCCTATTCCACCTCCCAGTTTATTTTTGTAGTGCCAGGTGCCTTAAAAACTTGCAAACAGCTACCCAAGATACAGTGCTTTGTCTCCACTTGCCTGGAAGAACAGAGGAAGCAGGGGGTTCAAGGGTCGGCGGAGGAGTATGTGGCTGCCTACTATCCGTTCTTTTCATGAACAACTGCTCTCTTTGCCACAAGACCGGAAGAACCGGATGGTGCCCGGCTACCATGACTGAACACCATTATCAAAGATTCCCCAGAAGAATTCTGATCAAAAACGGGAAGCAAAAAAAAAAAAAAAACGGGAAGCAATAGAACTGAATTATAATTCTCATGGACTGTAGATTTTCCAGAGCCATGAAGATTACATGAACTCCAGAAGCCATTGATTGCTCTGAGTGCATCTTTAAATCTGAAACCAAAAATATTCTTTGAAGTCTTCTTAAAACCAAGTAGCTAGCTTGACTAGTAAAAGTGACTGCCTTGAGCATCATGCTCTTTTAACAATCCTCTGTATGGGATCAAATTGATAACAACAACTTGAAAGGTTAGCTAAGAACCTGAGGGGGCAGGGAAGTGATGTTCATGGCAGAGAAACAACTCAGAAAAAGGAGGGTGAGAATGAGCCCATAACTATAAGAACATAATCCCGCTCGCTAAGCGGTGCCTGTAGAAAACGTGGGATTGGTGTGTGAGTATGTTTTACTATGTGTGTTCTCGCCAGCAACCACAAAATTAGAAATCATATTTTTAAAAGGAGGGAAATGTAATAGAAATAAAAAGACATGATTCAGGGAGCGGATCGTGAAGGTAATATAAAACAGTTGAGAGAAAAGTTAGAAAACAGAATACTCATGCTACGTTAAAGTACTTCCCAATCTCCTAGCTCTTGGGGTTAGGTGCCATTGAGTGGATCCCAACTGACGGTGGCCCAATGTGACCAAGTGGAACTGCCTCATGGGGGGGGGGGGGGAAATCCCTGGGTTGGCATCTGGATGGGAGCTGGTCTCCGGGTCTTCCTGCTGTAGAGCTCCTGGGTGGGTTCAAATTGCCGACCTTTCTGTTGGCACCTGAGCACGTAATCGCTGTTCCACCAAGGCTCCTCTTGAACTGCCAGTGGCTAGACGCACTTTATAATGGAGGGAGCTGGTACGGTCTATCCCTGAAGGTGTCCGTGGGAAATCGGACACTATACACTTTCTAATTGCCAGTTTGCCGGAAGCACAGGGATGGGGGTGGGGGTGGGGGGAGCCACCACCACAGAGAACAATCAGAAAACTCCAGAATGCCCGATATTCTACTGCATATTGACAAGTCAGCATCGATTCCACGGCAGTGAGTGAGCTGATCAACCTAGGAGAGGTGTTCTAGATGAAAAGAGATGAAAAGCCATAACAACAAAGTACATTCTATGGCCTTTGGCTGGGAGAAAAACTACCAAAGGCACTTGAGGGATAATTGGGGGACTTCAATGACAACTGGATACTAGATGAAACTATAGAACCATTGTTAACATTCTTAGGTGTGAAATGGCATCTGGCTCCATAAGATGGCTTTCTTCTTTTTAGTCGCATGGTGGATGAAGAATCATTAAGTCTGCAGTATCTTTCAAATGGTTCAGTCGGGGGAAAAAGGATAGAGATAGATAGAAAAAGCATATGTGGCTAAATATTAGCAACTGTAGAATTCAGGTGGCAGATAAAGAAAAACGTATTTGCAACAAGCTGGTAGCGTTGGATCAATCAAGCCTGCCTCCTGATTATGTACTGAATTCCTACTCTACATCGGGTCCTGGCTCAGCAGTTTTACATAGACAATTGTTAATCAATTCTCCAAACTGCCCTGCTAGGTGGGACTCCTGGGCACCAAGACGCAACAGGATGAACGCACGCTGCCCAGTTCGGCACCATCCCCGTGACTGGTTGCAGATCAAATCATGGTGATCCACACGGTTTCCGCTGATTTGGAGATCTGCACATCTGCTTCCTCGTCTCTCGTCTGGAAGCTTTGGTAGGACCCATGAAGCAGCATAGCAACCTCCCGGCGTCCAAGGAAGATGGTGACAACAGTGCGTGAGGTGATGAACTGGGACTCAAGTCCGGGTACTTACATGGAAAGCAAGAGTTCTGCCACTGAAACACCAGTGTGAGCGGTACTCTGTCCACATGAAGCAAACAATCGAGCCACCAATGTGTGACCAGTGCCGCAGAATTCACTCAAACTGAGGGCCATGTGACTGCCTGTCCAGAGTGGTGACCTATGGCTTGGTAGACCTATGCCCCCTCTTTGACGTGATGAAAAACAGGTGAAACTGTTAACTACAGATTAATAATTAAGCACAAATAAGCTCGTGCTTACCTTGCCTATAGGTCCTACATCCGTGCCTCTCACTTACTCACTGCCATTGGTCAATTCCAAGCCAAAGTGACCCTACAGGACAGAACAGACCCCGCCCCACCCCACCCTGCCCCCATAGGTTTCTGATGCTGTAAATCTTTCTGGGCACTGAAGCCTCCTTTCTCCCATGGAGTGGCTGATGGAGTTCCACTGCTGACCTTGCAGTTAGGAAGCAGCCCAACGCTTAACCCCCTATGCCACCAGGGCTTGTACATTTAAAAAGAGGTTTTGGTTTCGGCAGGAAGCTGCTGTGTGCTCCAGATGCCAGCCATACCCAGAAGCAGAGGCTCTGGAATGGTGCGAAATTGGTCATCACAGATTAGTAAGCCCAGGCACCCCTGTGCTCACCTTGCTTACCGGGTAACTGAACCCTGCTCCAGTGCCATGCTGGTCAGTCTCCTGCTGGCCAGAGGGAGGGGGATGGACGCGGGTGGACTGAGCCAAAGCAAACACAAACAAGCAAGCAAAACCTACAGAAGGAATTGGAACAAAACTTTCAACATAAAGATGCTTTATTTATGAAGTGAGCATTGGTCAAGTGTGGGGGGGGGGACTTAACAAGATTAAAAATCGATGTACAAAGAACCACTCAGTGGAATGTAATAGCCCTTAGTAGAGAGAAAAAAATAAAATGCTCTTTCATAAATGATTGAAAGTCCAGAGTGCTCGAGGTTTGAGCACAGGCAAAAGCCCTTCTGGCACCAGGATTCTTTAATAAATTGGAGAGTTCCTGTGATGGGGAGGCTCCTGGGGAGGGCGCCCACCTGTGCTGTCAGTGCTGGCCTTCACCCAGACCTCAGGGAGCCCCGAAGCCTGCACAGGGCCCTGTGATTTCTGACCACACCACTGGTCCCCGGCCAGGCTGGGGGGCCCAGCAGCAGTGTCTCCGATCTGGAGAGCTAGTATGCAGCCCAGCAGCCGCCCTGCTCCCTCTGCCCTCGGCGCCTACGTTATCTAGCCTCATCCCAAGCCGACTGAAGCATTTGCCGCTCGTTCATTTCTGAGCGCAAAGATGACCTATACTCACGGCTGTCGTGGACAATCTTCAAAAGCCACAGGGAGAAAATAAAAAGCACTGAGTAGTTTACCATCCAGAGAGAGACGGTATGATTATTTCATATAAAACAGTTCCAGTCTCCCTTAAATCTCCTTCTTTACGCAGCGTCCTCCCATCGGATACATTGGCTCATCGAGCTGCTTCCTTCACCACAGGCATCCTGGTGGCGCAGTGGTCCAGCGCTCTGCTGGTGCTGATGGGAAGGTTGGCAGTTTGAATCCCCCCGCTGCTCAGGGGGAGACGGTTGTGGCTGTCTGGCACCCCAAGGACGACAGCCTTGAGACTGGAGGGGGCAGTTCTGCGCTGTCCTACAGGGTTGCCACGAGTTGAAATCGACAGGACCGCAATGGGTCTTTCTGTGGTTTTCACCTCACCGTACATTGTAAACATTTGCTCATTAAATAAACCATCTTTTGGTGCCCGGCTATCAAAAGATATAGTGACTGGGGTCTTAAAGGCTTGAAGATAAACAAGCGGCCATCTAGCTCAGAAGCAACGAAGTCCACATGGAAGAACACACCAGCCTGTGTGATCGAGTGGTCCCAAAGGGATCAGTTACCAGGCATCAAAGAACAAAAAATCATATCATTGACTGCACACCTCCATGATAGGATCGCTGAAGACAAATGGGTGCATAAGCAAATGTGGTGAAGAAAGCTGATGGTGCCCGGCTATCAAAAGAGATAGTGTCTGGGGTCTTAAAGGCTTGAAGGTGAACAAGCGGCCATCTAGCTCAGAAGCAAAAAAGCCCACATGGAAGAAGCACACCGGCCAGTGCGATCACGAGGTGCCAAGGGACCAGGTATAAGGCATCATGCAAAAAAAAAAAAACAACGATATAAGTGTGTGTATGTATGTGTATATATGTGTATATGTATATGTATATATATACCATATTAAATGAAGGGGGAAGTGCAGAGTGGAGACCCAAGGCCCAAGTGTCGGCCAATGGAGATCCCCTCATAGAGGGGTTTAGGAGAGGAGATGGGTTAATTAGGGTGCGAGGTAGTACCGATGAAGAACACAGCTTTCCCCCAGATCCTGGATGCTTCCTCCCCCCAACTACCATGATCCGAATTCTACCTTGCAGGGCTGGATAGGACAGAGGCTGTACATTGGTACATATGAGGGCTGGAGGTACAGGGAATCCAGGGTGGATGATACCTTCAGGACCAAGGGTGTGAGGGACAATGCTGGGAGAGTGGAGGGTGGGTGGGTTGGAAAGGGGGAACTGATTACAAGGATCCACATGTGACCTCTTCCCTGGGAGAGGGACAGCAGAGAAGGGGGGAAGGGAGACTCCGGATAGGGCAAGATATGACAAAATAACGATGTATAAATTACCAAGGGCACATGAGGGAGGGGGGAAAGGGAAGGGAGAGGGAAAAAAAGAGGACCTGAGGGGCTTAAGTGGAGAGCAAATGCCTTGAGAATGATTAGGGCAGGGAATGTATGGATGTGCTTTATACAATTGATGTATGTATATGTATGGATGGTGATAAGAGTTGTATGAGTCCCTAATAAAATGTAAAAAAAGAAAAGAGGAGAAAAAAATGATTAGGGCAAAGACTGTACAGATGTGCTTTATACAATTGATGTATGTATATGTATGAACTGTGATAAGAATAGTATGAGCCCCTAATAAATTGTTAAAATAAATAAATAAATAAACCATCTTCAACGGTATCATGTATAATTGGATTTTCTCATTGGATGAGGAGCCCTCGTGGCACAGTGGGTGACAGGTCGGGGTGGTCACCACAGGGTCAGCAGTTTGAAACCACCCGTCGCTCCATGGGAGAAAGATGAGGCTTTCCACTCCCGTCAAGAGTCACCATCTTGGAAACCCACGGGCTTGCTCTTCTGTGTCCTGTAGGGTCGCTGCGTTGGCATCGATCCGATGGCAGTGAGTTTGGTTTTGGGGTGCTAGAACAGCAGGATCCTTGGTGGTACAAATAGTTAAGTGCTATGCTACAGTTGGTAGTTCAACATCCCCCCCCCCCCCCGCCACCCTCCCCCTAAGGAGAAAGACCCTGTAATCTGCTTCCCTGAAGATTGCAGCCAAGGAAACTTGATGGGGGCAGTTCTATTGTCACCTGGGTGCCTAGGACTGAAATCGACTCAACAGCACCGAAAAGCAGCCACAGAGCTATCATGGATGCCCTTGAACACGGGCATTTCTTGGTCCGTGTCTGATGGGGTGGCTCTGGGGCCCACTGTGACACTGCTCCCTGTTCCATTTCAGTCACAGGGAGTACGTTCAAGCAGCCTGAGCTTCTATGCACAGGCAACCCAAGGCTTCCGTTTGTGGTTGTGCTTTTGTAAAGCCAGCCCTGTCACCCCTACCCCGGACCTTGAGCCTGGGGTTGGGACAAGGTGCCCCCTTTGTCTGTCAACTCCACCTATTCCCTGTGGTCCAGCTGTCCCGGGGTCGGGATTTCTCTGATCTCACACACTACCATCCACCTGTGTCCGCAGGCCAGTTCTAATGGACGTCAGGGGACTTGATGTGCTCCAATGTCTAACAGGAAATGAAGCCCAAGCCAGCAGGCATCCAGGGAGGGTCCTTGCTGTCGTGGCTGTGCAGCCCCGGGTCCTCCGCTCCCACGCTGATCTCCTCTCTGAGAGTCCAGCCGGGGTGGGAGGCTCCCACCCGTGATGAACTATACATACGACATACACACATTTCTGTGAGCACCACGGGCTCTACCACTGTGGAGTTTATGCTCCAGTGGAGTCAGAGGCAGAGAGACAAAAACGAGTGTGTTGTTGTGGTGATTGTGCGCAGCGTGTTACGTTGAGGTCACTCCTGCAGCCACCGTGACAATCACTCTTGGTCTACTGACTTTACCAAGAGGATGCCCCTCTCTCAGGGACTGGTTGCTCCTGATAACATGTCCAAAGGATGGAATCCCTCCCCTCTTGCTTCTCTTCAAAGGCAGGCTCGTGCGTTCTTCTGACAGCTGAGGGGACATTCCATGCTCTTCACCAAGGCCACAGTGCAAGTGCATCAGTTCTTCTCGGGCCTTTCTTCTCCGTGACCCAGCTCTCACGTGCATCTGAGGGGACTGAAAACGCCAAAGCCCGAGACAGGCGCGCCTTAGCCCTGAAAGCAGCAACTTCTCTGAATAACACTTGAAAGAACTATCGTGAGCCTGGTGATGGGTCCCAGTAAAAGGAAATCCTTGACATCGCCGGTCTTGTCCTCTGGGTATCCGACGTTGTTTATTGAGCCAGTTGTTTATTGTGCGTCTTCACCTGGAGTGGCAATCCCTATAGAAGGCTGTGTTCTTTGATCTTCAGCAGCAGGTGCTTCAAGTCCTAATCCCTCTCCGAGAGCAACAGTGTGTCATCCGCACACCGCAGGTTGTTAAAGAGCCTTCCTTACCTGTAGTGCATGGAAAACAAATAAATAAATCAGTCGGTCCCTGGAAAAGCACCCCACGCTTGGTAAAACAGAGGGTCAGCCCCAAAGTGGAAGATTCTCAACGAGATGGGTTGGCACATCTACGGGCTCAAACGCAGCAGCAATGATCAGGGCGGCTCAGGACACAGTAATGTTTTGCTCTGTTGTACATTGCGGGTTGCTGTCAATCGCAGCCAACTTGACGGTGTCGCACAACAACAACATAGTACGCTAGAAGACAACTGTGAGTGTGGGGGAGAAATGTGGGTGAAGTGAGACAGTGGACTGTGTAAAATACCAAAATAAAAATCAAGAGGTAATGAAGGTGAGCGAGTAGGGGAGGGAGGGGAAAAAAGAGGAGCTGATACCAAAGGTTCAAGTAGAAAGAAATGTTTTGGAAATGATGGTGGCAACAAAGGTATGAATGTGCTTGATACAATGGATGTATGGATTGTGATAAGACCTGTAAGAGGCCCCGATAAAATGATTCCTTTTATTTTTTTAAGTAATAGAAACAGAAACCAACAACATCAATTAGAGTGCTGTTGAAATGGCATTTTTCACTATGGTGGTCAGAGCACACGCCATGGGAAAGGTGACATTTGAGCAAAGACTTGGAAGAAGAGCAGGAGGGAGTCATATGACCTTCTGGGAGGTAGGGGGACAGTGATGTAGGCAGTGGGAACGGCAGGTACATGGTGTGTCCTTGGTGTGTGCAAGGAAGAGCCAGGAGGCCGCATTGCTGAAATGAAGCACGGGGGCAGGGGCGGCGGGGGGGTGGGGGCGGTAGGAGAGACGGTCGTGAAGACTGCTACCATCTGGCTCCTCTCTGGGCAAGGTGGACAGCCTGCTGGGAATGCTGGGGATCCCAACGTGGGCCTTGGCTGTGCAAGGCCCCTCTAGCTGCTAGGTAGGGAATGGGACCTCCAAGGGCAATGGCAGAACACGGAACAAAAGCAGGGAAATGGGAAATGGAGCGTGAAGACAGGCGTGACCCACCCAAGGTCACACCGGAAGTAGGGGGCAGAGGCAGGGAGAGAAGCCATTGGTGCTGACCACTGCTGTCCAGGGCTCTTCGCCTTGCCCCTCCCCACACTGGGTGCCCCAACCTTCAGAGTCACAGTCCGCCTGGTCAGAGGAACTTCCAGCCTGTCTCCAGGCCCCGAGCGAGGCTGTCATGAAGACGTGGCTTAAGCAGCGCCGTGATTACAGCCTTAATTTTGCTCTGATTCAACACAGCTAGCCCCTCTGGCATGATTAGTCAGGTACCATTACCATTTTGTAATGAGATTAATGAGAGAATTCATTCAGAAGTCATTATCTTACCTAATAATGACCTTACTGATTACTGTATCTCCTTCAACGAGGTTACTGATTTTGATGAAAATATAATAAATATAGCTTGCAGCACCTGGAAATTTGTTCTCTGCCTGGAATCATTCTGAGGTGAAGACTTATTTTTAAGAATTTCTTGAAAGTGATTAAATATTTTGGTTCTCCTGAGGCGGTATTTCTGTGTTTTCACAGATGACATTTTTGAAATGTATGAAATATTTGATGATAAAATATTTAATAAGCCCGGCGTTCATATTTTTCAGACATCTGTTTCTACTTTGAGACTGTCTGAATGTGATTTTACATGAAATTTCTATTTGCATGTTGTGTTGGTTTAAGAAAAGGGCTTGTGCTATGCATGACATATGCGTCTCATAAAATAATGAATGCCCGCGCCTCGCAGTCCAGAAGATATCGTACGAGAAGCATTATGGGCTGCATATTAAAATGCATCTAAGCAAATCATTAAATAAAAACAGAACCATTTCCAGGGGGGAATGATTCAATTCAACTTTTATTAATTGAGAACCTACTAGGCACAAAGGGACTGGGGAATAATAAAACACGGGTTTTGTCCCCCAGGCTCGGAGTCAGTGAAGGTTAAAGCTCCTACTCTGCGCCTGCTAGCTTTAGACGGGCTGACGCATCTGTGAGACCCAGAGGGACAAGGACACGCGGGCTCTAGTCTCTGAAAGAGGGGTCCCCAGCCCTTCATCCCTCGGTGTTCCCGTCTCTGTGCCTCAGTCTCCACATCTGTCAAATGGGGCTGGAAACTCGTTGGTCTGTTGCGAGGACCACTGACCACAGGACACATGCATCAACACCAGCCTCGGTGGATCCTAGGAAGCTAAGGGGCTAGCACGTACTGGATCTGGGGGACCCCGCTCCTCGGGCTCCAAGCTTCAAACCTTCCTTGTGTGCCATCTTGTCCCTTCTCTCCTTGAGTTCAACCTTGCTGCGACAACGGAGCAAGGTTCAACTTTGGGACTCGGAGTAAGCTCTTCCTCAATTTTCACACATCTAAACAGTTAGGTTCTGAGATCCCCCTCCCTCCCTGCTCATCTTTATCCACGAGTCATTTGGGGGGTTGATTGATGTGGGTTTTGCCTTATGGTTTTCCTCAAAGTTAGGGGGAGCCATGAGATCCCAGATCTACCCGTCACCTCAGCTGGAAGCACTCTAGGGGAAGGAGAGTGAGAACCACAGGGCAGCAGGATGCTGGGGTGACAGTCACTCTGCTTTGGGAAAGTTAGAAGTGTGGGGTGCAGGATGGGGGGGCAAATGCATGCGTCTTACTGTGGGTTCTTGAGGGCAAGCTGTTTCCCCCTGAGACCTCACGTTCTTCGTCTCTACAAAGGGTGAGTCCACCTGTCTCCCAGGGGTGAGGCGCTACAGCGGATGCTCACTGAGTGCCTGCCATGTGTGAACGGAGCCCTGGTGATGCCGGGGGTGAAGTGTCGGGCTGCTAACTGCAAGGTCATTGGTTCAGACCCGCCAGCTGCGCCAAGGGAGCATGATGAGGCTGTCTGCTACCGTAGAGATCTAGTCTCAGAAAACCTCACGAGCCGCTATGCCCTGACCTCTAGGGTAACTAGCAGTTGCGATGCACTCCACAGCAGGGAGCCTGGGGGGGGGGCATGAGCCTGGGCCAGGCCTGTCCATTCTAAGCGTTTTTGAACAGCTGTGCTCATTTCATAAGGACGGAGGAAGCACGGCTATCACATTGCAAATAAGGCAATGGAGCACAGAGAGGTTAAGCAATTTTCGAAAGGCCACCCAGTGAGGAAATAGCAGAGGCTACAGGGGGACTAACTCCAGAGTCCTGCTTCCTAGGCCCCGGCACACGCCAATGAAATCGATCGGCAGCTATTTTGTATGGGGAACATTGATGGTCGTGGTTCCAGGTCGGGCTGTGAGCCTCGCGGTTGGCAGTTTGAAACCACCAGCCGCTGCGTGGGAGAAAGCTTGGGTTTTCTGTTCGTGGAAAATGTTAGTCTCGGAAATGCACAGGGGTCGCTGAGTCAGCATTGACTCGGTGGCAGCGAGTTTGGTTTGTTTGCTGTTGTTGGGTTTTATTTAGTGTTTTTTTGGTTGCCCAGTTTGGGGGAGAGAACTAGATGAGATGGAGCGAAGCCTGGGGACTGGGGCCCTGCAGGAGTGCTCATTCACAGGGAGTGAGAGGCCCAGCGGTAAAGAGATACGGACCACCCTCCCCATCCTGAGCTGATCCAGGGTAGGAAGAATGGAGAAGCCGTTGGATGGCTGTACACGACCCACATCTGGGGCAATGCTGGGAATGCGGAGTCTCGGGCCCCCATTTCCTATGAATCAGTCTGCGTTTTCTGGAGGCCCAGGTGGTTCCTTTGTGCATGGAAAGCTGGAGAAGCCCTGCTACTCCCGGGGAGCCGTAGCCTTTCAGAGCAACAGCAGCGCTCTGCAGGGACCTTTTCAACAGGACTGCAAGGCCCTTCTAGGTGGGCTAGAAGCAGGCAGGCCCCCCTGGGACTCTACCCTAAAGTCATCGCTGGCCCAGGTGGACGTTGTGACGCAGGAAGCAGGTCTGATCTGAGAGAGACCCCATCCCTGCTTGGCTGTGGAGAGGAGGGTGTGGAGAGGAGGGTGTGGGCAGCACGGGTGTGGCCAGACCAGAGCGAGCCGTGGGCCGGGAACCCAGAAGGTGAGCGGTTCACCAGGTAGAGGAGCACGGGAGAGCAACAGGGCCCAGCCCAGTAGGAATCAGACCGTCTGGGTCGTCCAAGCCATGACACACCTGTCCCGGGGGACTATGGACATACAGATTAACGGGTGGACACCTGGACAACTGCCCAGGGCACAGATGCACGAAGGAAGTGAACACATCGCTAAAGCAGATGAGTGAATGACGAGGACCGGGCTCCACTTCACCCAAAGTAGACAGCGCCATCAAGTGGAAAATGGAAATAAAGCACCCTTCAGCATTGCCGCAAGCCTGGGAGGGAGCAGTTCTGTGGAGGCGCGCTGGCTGTCTCCTGAGACTGAGCATCTTCCTGCGTTATCCAAAAAGCAAACCCTTCCGCGGTCCGCCAGAAGAGTTTCTAGTAGGGCAAATTGCAAGAGAATGCCGAGAGAGGGTAGACTTCAGACACGCTGGAAACAACGCTGGGCAGGAATTTTTCAGAATGTTGACCCCACTTGGGCCTGAGGGGGTCAATTAGTCAGTGAATTTTTTTCAGCTGTGTAGTTTCTACCAACAGAAAACCATCCCTCCCGCCTTTCTGGAAACCTGTGGAACCAACAGGTAAAAGCACTGGTTTGAAGAGTTACCATTGCAAGAGCCTGCCTGTCCCACCCGTGGTCCCTCCCTGCCTGAGTCTCTCTTCGCCGACGTCCTTCCCTGTGAGTAGGACAAAATCCGACTAATCACCTCCAAGTATAGACTCAATGACGGAGCAGTCAAACCCAACAGATTCCCAACAGCGCCCCCGGGGGTCGCTCCCAGGTGACTTACTCAGGTGAAGAAATTCGACTGAACAGGAGGGGGGAGGGGCGCAAACAAGAAACAAACAGGCTCCAGGCCTGCTAATCAATGGAGCCTGCTAATCAATTGACCCTTTGCTAGCAGCTTCCGGAAAAGCAGGAGTGTTTATTCTAATGCTTCCTTCAAAGAGTTTACAAACCACTAGACTTAGTGACCACTGGATTTATTGGGGCTCAGCCTCTTGCTGAGAAGTTCCGTGTCCACCTCAGACATACTGAACCAGAATCAACCGTCTACCAAGACCCCCCAGGGCTAGAGTCCACTGCCTCAAGTCTGAACAGTCCTGCTTTGTTCCGGCCAAAGCGGCCAATCCAGTCCTCGCCCTGGGGATTGTTAAGGAGGAGCCTTTGTTCCGCTTGCCTCCTGTGTCTAGGTGGGGTGTGAGTTTCCTGAGAGGGGTCCGTTGTCCTCCATGGGCTGTGCCTGGGGAGGAGGAGAAAGGTAAGGTTAAAGAGGCAGGTAAGGGCCAGAGCATTCAAGGCCTTTTAAGGAGGCTGTAGAATTTGGACTTGATTCCCAAGCACATGGAAAGTCACGGGAGCATTTCATGCAGCTGGATGGCTCGAGTGTGTTCTATAAAGACAGTGCTAGTTCGAAATTGCAGTAGGTCTGAGGGGCCCTGCAAAGGGGTCTCGTGATGCCCAGACCGGCAGTGCCTGTTTGCTCCATGATGTGCGTTCCCTGCTTTCCTCCAAGCCCGCATCTCCTAACAAGAGGGGACTCGCGGACTAAAGGGGAGGTTTGGTTTCATCTGCTGTCAGGTTAGGAAGGGCTTTCTCTGGAATGTCTGTTCCTCCATTCAATCCTCACATGAGAATAACCGAGCTTCAGCACCTGAAGGGCTTACATCCCTAGCCGTTTGATGATTGTGATTTGTTTCAAGAGCCCTGACTTGATCCATAAAAAAACCAATGGGGAAAATCTCAAATAAACCCACTAATCCTTTCCCCACCGCAGGGTTTTCAAGGATACAGGGAAGTCAAGTTCATGTTTACATCCTGATCCCCACGCCTGCCCTCACAGACAAGTTCACTGTAGGGCTGTGCCTGTGGCTTTGCTGAACTCCCCCTCTCCTAGTGGAGAACCGGAATGGTATCCACCCCCGTGTGCCAACCTCTCAAAACCCCAAGCTCACTAACTTGGAGTTGATTCAGACTCATAATGGCCCCACACGGCAGCGCAGAACTGCCCCTTTGGGTCGTGGAGATTTTAAATAGATAGCCTCAATTTTCTCCCATGGAGCGGCTGGTGGGTTTGAACCTCACATTTTGTGGCGAGCCACTCAGTGTGCAGACCATTATGCTACCTGGTCGTCTCCCCGGTGCTTCAAACAATGAGTGAACCTCATAGTTGAGTAAAACCTGGTCAAATTGGACAAGGCCAATCGAGTCCCTAAATTCATGGTGAAATTTTACTCAGTTGGGCATGAGTTTTTCATCCGGGGTTCATATGCACGCCTCCATGTATTCTAACTGGATGGAATCACGGTTTTCCTGGGAATTGTTTCTATCCTCCTCAGAGGCTCATGCTCACCCTCATAAAATATGCTTGACAAAAGAAAAAGATGTTCGGATGATTGGTGCCTTCTTTCTATGTTCCTAGAAGGCAAAATCTAGATAAATGTATGGTATGCTCAGGAAAGGATGACGGGAGAAATTGCGGAGAGGACGATAGCCTGTTGACATCAAATTTATAAAATGAAATTCAAAAATATGTGAAGAAGTGACAGGAGAGAAGATGGCAGAATAAGAACTCCCAAACTTCTCTCTTCCAGGAAAGCAATGAGAAAACCGCCACCCCCTAAACATTATTTTTTCAGAGTTGTGTAAATTAACATAAAGGTATACAGCAATCCAAGGAGAATCTGTACAAGACAAACAGTCAAATCGCAGTAAGAATGTGAGCACGCAGCATTTTCATTTGCTCAGTTCCCGTCATGACAGCCTGCAATTACAGCCAAACACTCGCAGCTGGGAGGCCATTGGGGAGGTAGAACTAGCAAGAGCTTCTTTAAAGCCTGGTTTCCAGAGACTTGTCATCATGGTCAACCTTTCTGATGGTTCCCTGGAAAGTTCCACCTAAGAGACTCTTTATTTGACATGACTGGAAAGCATTTTATCTAGTGGTGTTTGCCCCCCCCCAAAAAAAAACTTTGGTAACAATTGGTCTATTTCACCAGTGCCTGTGAGACTATAGTGATTGTGTTAGGCAGGGTTCTCTAGAGAAACAAAACCGAGACAGTTATGATTATGTGTACATTTATAAAAAGATAGGTTTATGCAACATGAAGGAATATAACAGCTGATTAGTCCACACAGCCATACAGCAGGCTCAGTTCAACTCACTTGGAACAGTTAGTATACTGGAAGTTCTTCAACTCAGGAGGGCTGCTGGGTCCAAGGTCAAGGAAGCAGACAGCTGAGTCTTCCCTCGGGCAGTGCAGGCAGAGTCCGCAGGGCACCAAACAGCAGGGCAGGTCACCAACAGTCAGCAGTTCAGGAGCTTAGCAAAGCAGGCCCAGATGGGATATCAAACTCAAGCAACGCAAGACTAAAGGATCCACCATTCTCAAGCTCAAGCAATGTACACACCAGCAGCTACAAAGCAGGTCTCAACGGAGCCTCAAGCTCTCACGACCCGATACATGGGTTGCCTTGTCCCACAGGTAATGTAGCTCACAAGTTGAGGCAGAGAACTAGCTAGCAACTGCATGCTGGTCCAATCCCCAGAGAGGAAGAGAGAGTGGCGGGCCTTGCCAAGCCATTTATCTCTTTGGCCTCCAATCAAACTGTGACCTGATTAATCCCACATGTTCCAATTGGCCAGGTTGGCACAATAAACCTTCCTATCGCAGCAATCATGACAAACAACAAGCTTAGAAGGAAAACCTGGGCAGGGAGAGATCCCTCCAAAACCCACACTCACCACTGTTGCATCAGTTCCCTCTCATGCGGCTCTATAGGAGAGAGGAAAACTATCCTATAGATTCTCCAAGACTATAAATCTTTATGGAAATAAATGGGGCAGCAGATGGGCTAAAATCTCCAACCTTGCAGTTACTAGCCAAGTGCTTAACCACTGTGCCACCAGGGTTTCTAAAATGCCCTAATCCACCAAACCCAAAACAACAGCCACAGCACTGGCTCAACGGGACCCTGTCTAGGGGCTCCTCACGGTACCAGACACCTCATCTTTTTCTTGTGGAGAAGCTGGTGGGCTTGAACTGCCAACTTCAAAGTTAGGAGCACAAACCCTACCCACAGCTCCACCTGGGATCCTTTGAAATGTCACGAGGGGCTTTTAAACGCTCTAGCAGGCTCCTGGGCATCTGGAGGACCACACATCGATGTCTAGGTGATGGGCACACCAGGGCTGCGTGCATGCACCGGAAAGCCAGGAGGAAGTGCCACGTTTTCATTCTAGGCTGACCTTGAAACCTAGCAGCAGCACGAACCGAGAACTGAGACCGAGTTGTCAGCTCCCTGTTAAGTGATGCAGCCCCCGACACACAGAGAGCTCATCCGCAAAGGTTTCTTTTGGCTCCATTTAAAAAATATGTTCAATGCGCGGAAGGAACCCAGGTCCAGGAAACAAAAGGAGAGTAGAGCAACACAGTCTCACTCACTAGAAATACCAATAAAGAAATAGGCACTACAGAAAGAGACCAAAGAGAAATTCGGGAGTTAAAAAGCACACGGGGAAAATTCACAGGAGGGGATCACAGCAGATTTGATCAGGTCCCAAAAAGAATCAAACGCTTGGAATATAATGCCCACAAGAGTGTCCCGTCTAAAGACCGGAGGACAAAATAACACATCATCAAGCATATCACTAGATCTACAGTGGAGTCCAGAGGGAGAGAAAGATGGGTAGAAGGAATACCAGGATTCTATGAAATCCCAAATTTGTTGAAAAAATTATTCTGCACAGTCAAGAAACAACAAATTCCAAGTAGGATAAACTCGAAGGTAAGTGGAAAATCTTAAAAGCTACCATTAAAATAAAGATATAAGTTAATTTCTCTCTTCTGATCCTCCCCCTCCTCTCCTTGTCTAGACAGTCCGATGCTGGAATAGTCAGCTATCGCGCGCATGCGGCCTTGTGCTATGGAGCCTTGCTTTCCCCGGCACCACACGTCCATCATTGAGCATTCTACACGCGCCTGAGGGCTTAGCCTCAGCGCTCAGTCCCCCTCACCGTCAGCCTCTGAGAAGGATTTGAGAACTTTGCATTTTCTTTCAGCAGTATGTTGCTGCTCCCTCTCTGGAAAGAGAAATAGACACTGTACAGCAAGCTACAAATTACCGCTAAGGGAGTTCCCTCCTTTAAAGTCTTCCTTTGCGATCACAGTCAACTAGGAGACTCTGGATCACCCAGGATCCCGGCAGCTGGCTCTAGCTGTCTGGTGCCTGTTTTCCTAACCGCGGTTCCTTCCTTCTGCAGAATGACTCAGCCTGGTGCCACCTTTCCAGGGTTCTCACTGCCGAGACCCATTGGCTGGAGCCCTGGTGGTGCTGCGGGTTAAACACACCAGACTGCTAACTGAAGGGTCAGCAGCTTGAGCCCTTGGGAGACAGATGAGGCCGTCTGCTTGCACAAAGGTTCACAGCCTCCGAACCTTACGGAGCCGCCCGGCGGAGTCCCCTGGCACTGGTATGAGCTGGGACAGACTCGCTGGCGGTAGTGTGTCCATCAATCTACTCTGCAAAGCTACCGCCCAGTGCAGAACGCCTCCTCATTAGAAAGTAGTCATGACTGTGACTAACAATTAGCCTTTGCCCTTTCACAGAGGATATGCTTCCGTAGGAGGCCTGGTCGGGGCAGCGGCTTACCCACTGGGCTGCTAACTGCAAGGAGGTCAGCAGTTTGAACCCACCAGCGGCTCCTTGGGTGGAAGGTGAAGTTTCGGCTCGCAGAAAGATTTTTGCCTCAGAAGCCCACAGGAGCAGGTCTGCTCTGCCCTCTGGTTGTCATGAGTCGGAGTGCACAGTGGCTGTGAGGGGGCGCCTGACGTGAACATAAAACCTGCCCAAAGCTTCCTCGCGGGCCATTTCACTTTTATCACATGGCTGCGGGAAAGTTTACGGGGCTCAGCTGCCAGTTTCTGGGCAGACCGTGAGGGGAATCCACAGCAAATGCACTAAGGAGGATGTGCAGCAAATGCACTAAGGTTTCCATCCCCCTCAGGCACTGCCTTGTGCTGCCGTGGTCGCAATTGCCCTGAATGCTCACACACTCCTCCTGATCAATTTACCAACTCCCCATTCCTAATGATGAATTCACCCAAAATGTGGCCTTCCATTGAAAGGGCGCATTTGTGTGTCTTCCTCTTCACTGCCACCTTTTTGCCATTGTGTACTGACCAAACTTTTGCATTTATTTCCTAAAAGATATTTTAAGCTGTCTTGCTTGGGCTGTAACGTCAGTGGGAAGAAGGACGAGGTTGTGCGGACGGTCCGTGGTCCTCGGCGTCTTGCCAGGAGCCGTGGTGGCATCTTGGGTTCCAAGCGGGGCTGTTGGCGGCAAGGCCAGCAATGGGCAACCACCAGCCTGTCCGTGGGAGAGAAGAGGCATTCTACTCATCTAAGAGTTACCGTCTCAGAAAGCCCCCACAGGCCGCTGTGCGTCAGAATCGACTCTGCGGAGTGGGTTTTGTTGTTGTTGTTGTCGTCGTCTTTGGAGTGGCTTGAACTGAAGCGTACTTTTTAGAAAGATTAAGTTTTGAAGAGAGGGTTCTTAAAAAACAGCCAATAAAATCCTGAAAGTATTCAAAAGTAGACTTACCGGGAATACATCACACCCACAGGACATGAAACAATCCCACAATCAAGGGACGGAGCACATGTTTGAAATAACTCTTAGAAATATCAAATTATCAGAAGTGCCCTTAGACAATTAGATAGAAAATACTTAACATATCAAAAACAAAGAAAAGCAGGAAAGATGGAAAATAATATAACTCAATAAACACAAAAACACCTAAAGGCAGAAGGGGTGCATTGATTATGAGATGAATTGATAATTAGGCAAAGGGATTTGGTCTGTTACCATTTCAACCCAGTTGCAGTCTGAATATTCATTTCATGTTCTATTTCCTTCTCATTTCCCATTATGACTTAAGCACGTCCCTCTCTGTTGTGTAGTCTTGGTAAAATTAGTTGCTGTTTCAATGGCCTTTATTTTTCCTGATTATAAAAACAGTATATGTTCATTACAGAAAAATTGAAAGGCACATAAAAGCCTGAAGACAACAACAAAAAATTCAAAACAAACAAAAATTACCATAATCTCATCGGCCAAAAATAACCACTGTTTCGCTCTGAGCACTGGTCGGTCTTACTATAATTGGGGATATATAATGGCTTGTTTAAATGTCACTTTCTCATTCGGTCCTGAAGTTAGTCCAACATTCTTTCAGCTACTGCCAATTTGTGACATATTTTTATTGTTTCTGAGTTTTGCTCTTGTAGATAATACAGCTTCAAACAAATAACTTTCTGCTTTTGTTGAATACCAGCCCCCCTTCAAGGAAAATTTCAAAGCTCGGGATTATGGGCTCAGAAGTATTTATTATGCACAAACTCAATCCCAAATTGTTCAGGAAAGAAAACAGAGGCTCAGAAGGAGAAATGACCCATCTAGAATCAGTTAGCATCAAGGACAACCTGCGATCAGATCCGGATCTCGCTGTTCCCAGCAGCCCCCTGGTTTGGCCTTTGCACCCCCAGGCCCATCCTAAGTGTACTGGCTTTGTTAGGAAGGTGAGCGATCCCAGATATGGGGATCCACTGTGGTTGGAGGCTCTTCTTTCCCCACTAAATTAAAGAGGCTTTGATTTTGTTATTCTTCTCCTGCTAAATGAAAGAGGCTAGAGAACATTTCCCACAACCAAATCCTTCCAAATGAACCGTTCTGAGGCTCTGATGCCGCACCCTGGGGCAAGACATTCTACTAGGCTAAAATAAATCTCTACAAAGCCTTTGTAAGATTCTTAAAACCCAATTCCACAGCAAAATGCTGGCTTTTACTGGAAATCAAGTTTTTAACATTAAGCTCCCATGCAGATGGGCTACTGACATGGTCAGCCAAAAGGCTACGAGAAGTTGTAAATATTCACACACCTTCATCGCTACCCAGGGCAACAGTTCAGCTCAAATTTGGAGGTGGATTCCCAGAGAAATGGAGGCTGCCCCATATGAGACAGTCCCCAGCCCTGGAGGGAAGGGGTGAGGCTGGTGAGCATCATGGGGACTTCACCTGTGAAGGAGTGGGGAGCTGCTTTGGGAAATGGGAGAAGCCGGGGAGAGGGCTCCCAACTGCCTGTGTGTGGGTGCAGTGCAGGATGGAACACTGGAGTAGCCCCGCTACCTGTTCAGTTCACCACCAACACCACCCTGCTTTTGGCGTGTTTTTTTTAATTGAGGTAAAATTCACATAACATAAAACTATTTAAAAGTTATAGTTTGATGGTATTTGCTGCATTACAAAGTTTTATAACTGTTACCTCTGTGTGAGGCAAGGTTCTCTAGAGAAACAAAAGCAGGACACTTATGATTATATATATGGATAGGTTTATCCAGCGGGCAGGAATATAACACCTAATTAGTCCACCCGGCAGTACAGAGGGATCAATTCAACTAGTTTCCATGGAAAGTCAATACGCTGGAAGTCCTTCAACTCACGAGGACTGCCAGGTCCAAGGTCAAGGAAGCAGACAGCAGAGTCTTCCTTCGGGAAAGGCAGGCAGAGTCTGCCCACAGGCAGCAGATAGCAGGGTGGTGTCAGCAACAGTCAGTAACTCCGGAGCTTAGCAAGGTAGGCCCTGATGGGATCTCAAACTCAAGCACAGTGACAGGATCCATCAGCCTCAAGCTCAAGCAGTGTACGCACCACCAGCTTGGTGAAGTGGATCTCGAAGGAGCCTCGAGCTCTAGCTACGTGATCCACAGGTTGGCTTGCCCCACAGGTAGTGTAGCACACAAGTTGATGCAGAAAACTAGCTAAAGCAGCAGCACGCTGATCCTAGCACCAGGGAGCAAGAGGGAGATAGGATGCCGGCTGTTTTTATTTATTTTGGTCATCCTGCAATCAAGCTGTGACCGGATTAAACTCTGCCCACATGTTCCTATTGGCCTAGTCGACACAATAAACCTACCACACCTCCATCTAGCTCCAGAGCATTTTCAATACCCACCCCAACGGAAACCCTGTACCCATTAAACAGTCACCCCTCACCTCCGCCTCGTCTGCCTCTATTTCCCTAGTATGGGTAGTTCATATATATGGTGTGTTAGTCCAGGTGGTCTAGAGAAACTAATAGATAGACACTCATATGTGTTTAAGAAAGAGCTTTGTATACAAGAGCAATTGAATATTGAGAAAACATCCCAGCCCAGTCCAGACCAAGTCCATAAATCCAATATTAGCCCATATGTCTGATACCAATCTATAAATTCCTTTTCAGACTCACGCAGCCATTCAATGATGCCGAATGCAGGAAGATCACAGGCTAGTGGGCGGAAAGTCTTGTGATCCAGCGGCAGTGGGAGCATCTCAGTGCTGGCAGGGGTCTCCACGTGGCTCCTCCAGCTCCATGTGTCTTGTCAGCAGGAAGACAAAACAGGGCATCTGTGTGTAGGTGGCCTCCAGAGAGCTATTTATCTCTGTGGCGCCTCCAAATGAGATCATCAAGCTGTGACCTGAGTGACAGGCTAGACTCTACCCCTTCACAAGTTAACACCAGATTATGTAACTACCACATACGGACTCACACAATAAATTACCTCTGTGTCTAGATTCTTTCACCCAGTCTAATGCTTGTCAAGGTCCATCCATGTTCCAGCAGGTGTTGGTAAGCCAGTCCTTTCTGTGGCTGAATCCTAGTCTATCGTATCAATAGACCACATTGCGGCCATCCTCCATCCATTCATCCATCCATCCATCCGTCTGTCTGTCCATCCATCCATCCATCTGTCCATCCGTCCATCCATTTGTGTGCACTGGGCTCTTTTCACCTTTGTGGTGACTGTGAAGAGTGCTGCTGTACACGTTGGCATACACATTTTTGTTTGAATGCCTGTTTTCTGCTTTTGTGGGTACATAACTGCAAGTGGAATTGCTGGGTCATCCGTAATTTCATGTTGACCTTTTGGAAGATCCCGCAAACTGTCGGCAGTTGGACCATTTCCCATTACCACTGATCATACATGAGGCTTCCAATTTAGCCGCATCTTCCCCAGCACTTGGTGTTTCCTCTTTTTATTCTTATTATAACCGCCCTGGTGGCACAGTGGCTAAGCACTTAGCTGCTGCCTCCTGTTAGGGGCCGGGGCAGTTTTCCAGTAGAAGCAGCTATGATGAAATGCATGGACGGGGGAGAAGTTAGCTGAAGGACACAGGCAAGGGTCAGATCACATAAGGCTTTGAGGTCAAGTTAAGGAACTGAGACACTTTCGTCTGAGAGTGGCGGGGATAAGCAACGGAGGAAGGCTTTGAGGCTGGCAATGCCAGTGTCGCTTTGATGCTCTTGTTTGATGCCACTGGTTGTGGGCAGAGAGTGGACAGAGGGGAGGCCGGAGTGAAAGTACAGAGAGCAATGGACAACCAAACTGGAGTCTTGGCCAGGGCTGGGGAAAAGTGGACAGAGTAGATTGCTGGTCAGCAGACACGTTAGGTGACTCAATAGGAGGTCTTGATGGGCTGGATGTGGGGGTGGGGTGAGGGGAGAGAAGTCAAAGTTATTGCCCAGGTGTCTGGCTTGAGCCACAGGGACAGGACATCCAGAAGAAGATGATGAACATGATGGACAAGCAGAGGTGGAGGAACGTGTGGGACATCCATGGAGAGAGAGATCCTACGAGACAGGCCCAGGCTTATTTCTGCTTCTCCACTTTGGAGAGCCAGGCTGCTACATTTTCTTCCCTGTCCCTAGCCGGGCCTCAGTAGTGGAGACTCAAGGAAGGTTTGTTGATCGGATGAAATGAGGCGTAGCTCAAGGCCACACACATACCTTGTTCAACTAGACCTCTGTTCCCTGCATTTGTTCTGTCCCACTTTACCTATTTACAGCCTCCATCTCCTCTCTGCTGCCAGGCTGCAGATCCCAGGGCAGGAGGCCTAAGAAGCTATGGGGGCGGGGAGGGCGGGGAGAGGACAGGCACTGAAGAGCACAGGCAGGTGGCTGCCTTGTCTGGAGGCAGCCGGCAGGGGCCAGCAGGATCCTCCTCCGCCCGTGTGTAGGCTCAGGGACAGAGGAGAGCCTCCGTGCAAAGGACAGGCATACTCTGTCATTGGGAGCATGACGCTGTCTGGCTGGGAGTTTCCTACCTGCCTGCTCAAGAGTTAAGGCTTGGCGAGGGGTGTTGTATAGGCAGCAGGCACTGCCAGGAGGCTGGAAGGGTGTATGTGAGGAGAGTCCATGCGCCAGACACTGCGCCCCAAGGAGAGACCAATAAGGAAGACACACGTGCCCCACCCTGAGGGCTACAGAACGAGTCGGGCAGAATGAACAGGGCGGCAACCTGTGTGATTCGGCGAGCTGCTCAGGCCAGTCTGTACCTGCAGGGACTCGGTCCCCGAGAAGACACCCGTGTGGCCCGTCGGCATGCAGAGCCCCATGTCCAAAGGTGTTCCCCAGCCACATGATCTGAAAAGCGCCTGTGGAAGCAAGCTCCCGTGGTCAGGCGGGTGGATTCACCACCGTGGAGCGGGTTCACGCCTCTGGGGGACTGTGTCTTCTCCTCTGTCCAGTGGGAAATTCCATCTTCCCAGTCTCTCTCGGCTCCCACACCATGTGGGAGTTACATAATTTCATGTCAATTCGGGAGTGTAGGGCTGGAGTTTAGCCTGTCAGTCAGGTCCTGGTGGGCGGGGGCTCTTCATAGGAGGGTCCCGGGAACCTTCACCCCACACACACGCCCCACTCTGCTTCACCTTCCGCTGTCGAGTCTCTCAGAGAACTGGCATAGACATCGCCATTGGGTCCCACAACCCTGCACCCACCAGCCTGTGAGCTCCCTGCATTCTGCATCATTCCATGTAGCTGTGGCGTCTGAAGAGGGATTTATGGACTCGTTCTGGACTTACAGACTGGGATCAGAATGATGGACTTGTTCTGAACTGGGCTGGGATGTTTGCTTGATATAGAATTACCTCTTGATATCAAGCTATCTCTTAACATACGTGTCACTGAAGTTGTTTCTCTAGCCAACCCGGCCTGACACGGACGCGTCCCTTACTAATATGAGATCCCTGGATGAGTAAGATTTGGGATCCTTAACCCAGGCTCCTTGAAAATTAGTTTGTGGAAGACAGGATAATGGAACTGTTCTCCCCACAAACTCTTTGAAGCTCCTCATAAGTGACTTTGGGGAAAGAGTCTAAACCTGGAAGTTCTAGTTCATGGTTTTTCCTCTAAGGTCCTTTTCTGAGACTGCGTTTTGAAATTAGTCTTTGTTCGATAAAAAATGATTTAGGGCATATTGTCAATCTTCTCCCAACCAGCACAGGGTGGTGATCATCAGTAGTCTCACGCCCTTCAGGAACGTCTGATTGCCATTGCCAGGCTCCGGTGTCCACCACTGTTTGCTATAAATAGACGTTGAAAGAGACACACCTCAAGACATCCTCTGCCGCTCGGATTATGAGCATCTGCTAGTGTTGATAGAGGGCCCAGATTAAGTTAGAAGATGTCAGAGCAAAGAATGTGCAAGAAAACACCTACCTCCCTCAGTTGTTAGGGAACACACAGAGCTTCTTGTGGGGCAAGGCTCATGGTCAGGACGGCATGGGGCCAGGGGGCCAAACGGGCCCCCACGGCAGCGATCCTCAAAGCCCTCGGGGAACAGGCCCACTTTGTTCAGGCTGACGCTTCTCCAGAACTGGATGTGCCTGGATACGAAAGCATGGCTCAGAGGCACGCTCCAAAGTCTTAGGCCTTGCCAAGAAAAAGAGTCTGCGTGTGACCCAGGAGGCCCGGGGAACCCAGCGGCCCAGAGGTGGTGGAGTCGGCTTGTGGCTTGGAAGGGAAACTCAGCCTTTGTCGAATGCCGTCATCTCCCCCAGCATCCTGGGCGTGTCTTACAAGATTTGGAGGCCGTTTTGACATGCCCGATGGGACTTCGGACAGAGGTTCCCTTTCTTTGCATCGATGTGATTAATTTTGATTTTGTGGAGTGGAAAGGACAGCCGGACCCCCAGAGACATTTGACAGGAAGAATGCATTCCATCTGGGCTTCCTGGGTGGGTGATGATTGCATAAATGGGGTGATCTTTGAGGCTTGAGGTAGTGTTTAATGTTGGTAGAAAATGATCCATTTTCATTAAGATGTCTCTAATGTATCGGCTGCACAGGGCGCTTCCTCCTCTGGCTCCTCTCCGTCCCTTCTGCGGTCATGCTCCCGTTCCCGTCCGATTTTATTCTTCCTTGATCTGTCGCCCGAGGTTTGACGAGTCTTTGTGAAAGAACTAGGTCTTGGCTTTCCTAACTTCACCATGTTTTTGTTCTCGATTTATTTGCCTCAATTTTAACTTTTATTATTCTTACCAATTTCCCCCCTTTGAGTTATTTTTGTCCCTTTCCCAGTACAGAAACGTTTCAGTTTTCTCTCTTTCACTGGCTAAAGTTGCGAATTTCCCTATAATACTACTACTATGTCTGCATCCTATAAAATTGCTCTATGACTTTGGTTGCCCCAGATATGTCTTTATAGACAAAGGAGATATTTTAGAAGATAAATAATGATGAGCAAATACAAAAAAAAATACACTGAAAACTCACTCCCTGGAGAGAACCTCTATTTGATATTTTGGTATAATTTTCTAGATTTTTCCTTTGCAAATTCAGAGCTAAGCAGGTTCCTATATTTTATAAAAACGAGGTCACGCTGTTTTGTAATCTGCTTTATTTATCGAAATAATAAAATTTGAACATCTTTCCTTGTTATTAAGAGGAGATCTACACTGCCATTTTTAGTGGCTATAGAGGATTTATTCTGTGTGGGAATATGCCATAATTTACTTTACCAATTACCTAGTAGTAAGCATTTAGGTTGTTTCCATTTATGTTGTCTGCATTGAAAAGGAGAAAATCAAGGTGCTGTAGCATATAGCCCTGTTGCTGGATATTGGTGTGCACCTCAGCATAGAAGTGTAGCCGTACAGCTGCCGGCTCAAAAGGCCTGTGGGGCTCTGAACAAGTCATTTGATTTCGTTCTTATTCAGAAAAGCTGCCTTTAACACAAACATTAGGTTTCTGACCCTGTGCTGGTGCCGTCAACACTGGGGCCATGTGTTGAAGGCCGATCGATCTGGGTTCAGACACAGGGAAGGCCCAGGGAGCCCGCCGGGCCCCGCTGCAGTGCTGGTTTGGTTTTCTTTGGGAAACTGCAGGAGAATGGGCGCCGGCGGCCCAGCACAAGTCCCTCAGAGTCAGCCTGGGCCCATCACATGTACAGATGTGAGTGTGTTTTCTTACCAACCTTTTTGGTAAAAAGATGAAGAGTTTGCTTCACCGGGGGTACGGGACAGCCTAGCTTTCTTTGTTACCGGCTGTGTCGCAGGACGACCTAAGGGGCAGGTCAGCAGCTGTGCCTCTCTGCAGCTCCCCAGGGAGCTGGTGTTGCGGGCTTTTGACGTGGATGCAAAAATGTTCCATCTGCCTCAGGGCAGCTCATGGAGCGCTTCTCCGGCCACTCCACCAACGCTGAGCCTCGACGGCTCGCACTATCGATGGGGGAAGAGATAGCTGGCTCCTGGAGTCGGAAGCCACTGGATGATTTGCAAAAGTGGACATTTTAATATCTGTGTTGGCCATTGCCTTTGGGGTCCTGCCTTTTTATATCTCTTACCCTTTCATCTTATTGTTACTAATTAACAAGGTGATTTGTTTCTCTTTGCCATTTGTATTGCGCATATTTGGGTCACTTTATGGATAAACTTTAGAGGTTCTTACCTTCTGCGGTATAAAAAGATTCATTCAGTTCAATCCATCAGCCCCTTTTCTTTCATTGTTCTGCACACATATGCTTAGAAAGAGCTTAGCAAATGAAGATTAAATTAGTGTGCATTTATTTCTATTTATTTGTTTACATTTCAATTCATAAGCATCTGGGATTTATTTTAATGTTCCATATAAGCAAATTTTATTTATTTATTTTCCCATTAGTCTATTGGTCACAGCCACACTCTAACTCTTGCTCATGGAAATGTTCATTTATTATATTAAAAAAACATAGCTAGCTAAATTACAGACATGTACATATGTAAATATATTTATGATTATGGGGGAAATAGACCTATGTGCATATATTTATAGGTTCAGTAGTAGAGTAGCAGGTGGACATTGGGCCTCTTCACGCACTCTTCCTCAATACAATAGCACCTTGCCCAGCTCAACGGTCATTCCATGATACCCACCTTCCCGACATGAACACTGAAGACAAACGTGTGTATAAGCAAACGTGGCGAAGAAAGCTGATGGTGCCCGGCTATCAAAATATATAGTGTCTGGGGTCTTAAAGGCTTGAAGGCAAACAAGCGGCCATCCAGCTCTGAAGCAACAAAGCCCACAGAGAAGAAGCACACAGCCTAAGCGAATACAAGGTGTTGAACGGACCAGGTAGCAGACACCAAGGAACAAAAACCATCATTGTGTGATCACCTTCCTCACATAAATGTGGAAGACGAATGTGTACATAAGCAAGTGTGGTGAAGAAGGCTGATGGTGCCCAGCTATTGAGAGATATAGTGTCCAGGGACTTAAAGGCTTGAAAGTAAACAAGCGGCCATCTAGCCCAGAAGTAACAAAGCCCACACGGAAGCAGCACACCAACATGTGTGATCGTGAAGGGCAGAGGGGACCAGGTTTCAAACAACAAAGGCAGGGGGGGAATAAATCACATCACCGTGAATGAGGGGGAGTGTGTGATGGGGACCCAATGCCCATCTGTAGACAGATGGACATCCCTTGCAGAGGGGTAGTGGGGAGGAGATGAGTCACTCAGGGTTCAGTGTAGCAACAATGAAACTCAAAATCTGCCTCTAGTTCTTGAACGCTTCCTCCCCTCCCAATTATCATGATCCCAGTTCTACCTCGCGGACCTGGTTAGACGAGAGGATGCACAGCGGTGCAGTAGGGATCTGGAAACACAGGGAATCTAGGACGGATGAACTCCTCAGGACCAGTGGTGGGAGTGGTGACACCGGGAGGGAAGGGGCTATAGAAAGGGAGACCCGATCTTGGGAATCTATGTGTAACCTCCTCTCTGGGAGATGGGCAATGGGAAGGTGGGTGAGGGGAGACGCCGGGCAGTGTAAGATAAGATAAAATAATTATTTTATAAACTATCAAGTGTTCAGGGGGAAAAGGGGAGCGGGGAGGGAGGGGGGGAAGGAAAATGAGCTGATTCCAGGAACCCAAGTGGAAGGCGAATTCTGAGAATGACGAGGGCAATGAATGTATAAGGGTGCTTTACTCAATTGATGTATGTATGGATTGTGATGAGTTGTATGAGCCCCAATAAAAAGATTTATTAAATTAAAAAAAACATAGCTAGTGATTGAGATACAGAGTCCCAGTGACACTGGGAGTTAGGTGTTGAGCTGCTAACCAATGTCAGCAGTTCAAACCCACCAGCTGGTCCAAGGAAGAAAAAGGAGGCTTTCTGCTTTAGTATAGAATCAATATGAGATGGAATGAACTTAATGGTAGTGACTTTGCACACACACACAGTTCAGAACAGAAGGAATGAAAAGATAATGGCATTTTTCCTTGAACTCTTAAAAATAGTGTGTGTGTGTGTGTGTGTGTGTGTGTGTGTGTGTGTAACTCAGAAGTCAGTTGGTACCCCTGCCCCTTGGAGTAAGCCTAGTTTAGTTTCCCTCCCACCCCAAAAAAGAAGGTGGGTAGTCGAGGGCCACTCAAGATTTTGGCAGGTTCCTTGGGGGCTACCCTGCTGTCTCTGTCCATTACCATGTGTGGCAGTTACATAATCTCCTGTCAATTTGTGAAGGGGTGGAGTCTAGCCTGTCAATAGGGCTGCAGCTTGATGACCTCAGTTTGGAGGCACAAAGGAAGCAAGGCACTCTCTCTGCTTGTCTCCCTGTGAGACAGTCCTGTTGACAAGTCACATGGAGCTATGCTGATGGCAGCCAGAGCACTAGAGCTGAAGGAGCCACATGGAGACCCACGCCAGGGCCGAGATGCTTCCACCACCACTGGTCCCGCTTTTGGCAGTACAGTCCCAATTTTTAACAATTTTTCCCATGTCCCGCATAGCTTTTAAAAAGTCCTGATTTTTTTAAAGAATGCACGGCAAGTTAGGGTATATGGTTTTCGGCTGTCATGTGGCTATTTCGCCAGGATATGAGTTTTATCAATGGTGTCCCGCTGGTGTTCCGCTTTACCAATGTTAAAATCTGGTCACCTAACTCTAGACCCACAAGGCTTTCCACCCACTGGCCTGTGATCTTCCTGAATTTGATGCTGCATGAGTCTGAAGAGGAATTTACAGACTGGTATCAGACATATGGTCGAATATCGGACTTATGGACTTGATCTGGGCTGGGCTGGGATGTTTTCTCAATATACAATTGCTCTTTGATATAAAGTTCCTTCTTATACACATGAGTGTCTATGAATTTCTTTCTCTAGTCTACCCGGACTAACATACCATGCAAACCAGTCACCTTGGCCTTCCTTGATCAGAATCCCAGTCTCTCCCCCACCCTGATGAGTCCCCCTCCCACTCATGACCTCACATCATGGGCTCTCCTGCCTTTATGCACACTTTCTCCTCTCTCCTCTCCCTCAGCCCCAGAGGTCAATCCATAAGTGCCTGTGTCCTGGAGGCCAGGCCAGCCCCCTGATCCAACAGCCGACCACCTTCTCTGCTTCTGCCATCCCATAGCTATCGCTCTCCCACCTTGGGTGCTGATTGGTCTCCTAGCAGCAAGAGGGCCGGGTCTTCCTGTGGTCATCTCTCTGTGTGACTGGCGTCCATTGTTGAGGGCAGCAGAGACCAGCACATCACAGTCTACAGAGCCCCTTCAAGTACATCCCTCGCTCTGGGTCAAAGATGACCCCAGAGCCTTCAGGGAAGGGACCACCTTCCCATTCCAGAAATGAGAAGTCTGAGCCTTCGGGAGGGACCATGCCATCCAGGCCCAGGCACAGTGATGTGAGCCAAAAGGTCCTGTTCGCTGAACTTGGCTCTGAGGGGCAGACTTCAGACACGGGCGGGGCAATCAGTGCCTCCGAGGACATATTTACAGATTCGTCAAGGGCTGTGAGGAGCCGCAGATCCCCGACTCCCTGCATAATGAGACCTCATGAAAGCCAATGAAGTCACACCTCCCGCACCCAGAGCCCCTGCCCGTGGGCACTAACGTTGTCCCCACCAGGGTGAGATCCCACTGCATATATTAATGTCACATGGGGGCTGGGGCAGAGGCTAGCAGTCGCTTCAGAGAAAGGTCCATGGACTCTTGGGACCAGTGAGGAATCAGGGAGAGAGGAGTGAGGGAGAGAGGTTTGTGGCAGAACCTTACTCCATGCATCAGGGAGCAATGGGTTGGGGTTACTGCACAGGCTACACCCACAGCACCCTCTGTAGACTGGGGCTCACGCTATGTATCTGTCAAGCTAGTTGGGGGTTACTTGAGACAACCCGCAGATCTCTGTGGCTTCACGCAGCCCCTTGTATTGTGCTCAGGAAAACCCATGGTGAGTCAAGGGAAGTGACTGTCTTGCAGGCCACTCTGGAGGTGTGGCTCACCACCTCACCCGAGACCCCTTCCATGAGAGCTGTAGCAAGGGAAGAGAGAAACTGGAATCCCACGGGATTTGCCCGGCCTCTGCCTCAGAGGGTCACCCGGCACTCCCATGCCCCTCTCTGAAGTCACAAATCTTCATGGAGCTGATTAACTGCAAAAGAGCGAGGCACCTTCTCGTGTACCAGGGGCCAGGGGACCTGGGCCCTAGAAGTGCATCTCACCGCTGTGTGCAGGGACTGCATGTGGCTCTCTCATTCCCCTCTGCTCCTGCCCTGGGCTAAGACGCTCCTGGAGCAGAGCAGAGTAGGCCGTGATTGCTGAGCTGACGCTCCAAAACACAGTGATTTCCAGCCGTGTGCGTGTTTGTCTTGTGCACATGTCTGCGGCTTGGCCGGGGTGGCCCCAGGTCGCAGGTTAGCTGGGATTGGCTGCTGGCTTTGCAGGGAGTCCCCGCTTCTTCTCAATGCATGGCCACGCCTTCAAGGTTTCTGTGCATGTCGCTGCACCTGTGGCTATGTTAGATTCCTTGGGCGGAAATGCCTCTTTCCTCAGCTTTACACAAGAAAGAATTCGCATGGAGGCTTGGTTTGTGATCCAAGTGGGTGTGTATGAAGGAGGGAAGGAGTTTCAGGTTTTACAAAGGCCCCCTCAGAGCACTTCACACCTACACGGGGAAACCTGAGGCCAGAGAAACCCTCCAAACGGCCAGCCAAGGCACAGCTGGAAGAGAGAGGGTTGGGCTCCCAATCCTGGCTTTTCAGGGTCCTCCACTGGGTGGCATGCCGATGGTACTGGTTGACCCCGTTGGCTGAATACTGGCTTCCTGTCTCAAGGGCCTGAATTTGTTGCTGCCCTCTAGCCTCTATTGACTTCCAACTGCCTGGAAAGGGGGAAGGGAGGCCTTAGCACGGAGAGGGACCAACCCTTGTTTCTGCCTCCAACTACTCCACTGGGCAATCCGCCCAAAGAAATGGGGAGGTGGCCCCTGCCCGGAGGATTAGGTAACTTGGCCAAGTTCACAGAGCTAGTAACTGCCTGGCCTCAGAGTCAAAGCCAGGCAGTCTGACCTCTGGGCCAAGAACCCAACACCAAACTGATATCTCAACCTTCCTCTCCCCTTCACCCCTGCCCATCACCTGTCAGAATGTCGGTGTTTGTTCCTAAGCGGCCACCCAGGCCACCAGCACCCTCCAGAGGACCCGCTTGTTGGGAATCGTCTGCAGCAGATTGGCGATCGAATGCCAGTCCCGGCTCCTTTAACCACTGCCTGCCTTCCACGGCCAGCCCATCGTTAGAGACATAGCTGTATGCAGGAGACCCCTGCCTTCACCCTGTCCCCAGGGTTTGGGGTTAGGATTCTCTTCGTTTGTCTGAGGATTTCCCCGCAGTAAGGCCACTTCTGAACGGAGGGTGTTCTTTTGCCGTATGGGCCGCAGTAAGATGATCCCAAAGTGCAGGCTTACCAGTCGCCCCAGTTTGCATTTGAACCATGAGTGTGCCCCGGTCATCTTAGCTGAGGGTAAACCAATATTTGCTCTGGATTTGGAAACAGGAAAGGGACTGATTCTGCTTGCCCCAGCAGTGCCTGGGAGAGGTCATCAGAAGGGGACGTCTCTGTTGAAAATCCAGCTATTGTTTAAGGCAGTTCTGAAGAGGCACGATTTGAATTTAGTTCTTCCCCCTTTAAGATAACAGAACTCCAAGTTAGTGTTCAAAACGTCCCGTGCAGCTGGAGACCCTGGTGGGCCAGGGCAATCTGCACCAGCAACGCGAGGGAGCAGGAAGGTTGACCCCGAAAGACTTCAAGTCCCAGCGAGTGGCCCAAGAGTTCAAGAAGAAAAATTTGGAACCAAACCATGAATAATTCTCAGGAAATTTGATAGCAGCGCTTTAAAGAAAGGAAGTCAGTGTAAACAGGCTGGGTTTAAACTCTGAACCCATGTTCCCAGCGTTCGCGCTAGTGAGGGGCTCTGAGATTGGCAGTGGATTGGAAATTCCGTGGGGCAGTTGCGAGTCAGAATGAAGCCCCCGGCCCTGGGTCTTTGGCAGAAGATCAGTGGCGGCCCAGTGGTAGAACTCTAACCTTCCCATGGTTTGTTACTAAACAGTAACAAACTAGCTAGCGCGGATAGAGTGTCTCTTGTGTTTGGAGCGAGGTTCTAAGTCCCTCCCAGAAAGGGCTGACAAGACCCCACATCTTAGCACAGGCACTCACTCACCTGCTTGGAGCTCTCAGGCAGCCACTCCAGTTCCGAATCCAGGTTGTCCTGCTGGTAAGTGAGGAGACCACACCGCCTCTCTTGGAGTGACCCCAACTTGAATGAGATGATTCTGGTTAGGTGCCTGCTTACAGATCCTGGTCATCAGCTGCCGAGAGTCAGTGGCCCAAGCACCACAAAACTGTGAAGCACAGCCCTGTCCTGCACCATCCCCACGCCTGGCTATGCATCAGACCTTTTGCGGGGGCAGCTCATCTGTAAATCTCCTTGGTGACTGCTGGGATTTGTGTCATGTTCTGAAAGGCACTCCCAGATTATTGGAATCATCTATCCTCAGGGGGATTGGGTGTCGTTATCCTTGAAGTTTATATTTTTAATCCGCCTCGAATGTATTATTAGTTGTAACATGAGGAGGGATCTGATAATATTTCAGATCAGATATAGCCAGCTGAGCCAGCTTCATTCCTGAAAATCCACCCTTTCCTCAAGATCTTGAAATCCCACTGTATTATCAATTCCCATGTTGACCTGGGCCTGATCCTAGGTTCTTCTACTCCGTCACACTTTACCATCACTGTGGGGCTTTAAAAAAAAAACCAAAACAACATACCTAGACCGTTTCAGACTCACAAAGTCAGGATCTCTGGGACCCGTCCAAAGCACCAGTATTTTTAACTCCCATCATTTTAACTCCTCTAAAGCACTGGCTCGCCACGCCTAATCTCTATCACAGCGTGGTTAACATACAGAGGCCAGAGGCCCTAACCTAACCCACTGAGGCCAAATCTGTGGCTTCTCTATCATGCACTGCCATCCAATCAGTTCCCACTCATAGTGACCCTCTAAGACAGGACAGAATGACCCTAGTGAGTTTTCAAGACTGTAACTGTTTATAGGAGTGGAAAGCCCTTCTCTTTTACCAAAACCAAATTCACTGCCATCGAGCTGATTCTGACTCACAGTAACCTTATAGGACAAGGTAGAGCTGCCCCTGTGGGTTTCTGAGACTAACTGTTTATGGGAGTAGAAAGCCCCATCTTTCTCCTGTGGAGTAGCTGGTGGTTTCGAACTGCTGACCTTGCAGTTATAAGCCCAGCTTATAACTATTAGGCCGCCAGGGCTCCTTGTCTTCCCTATAAGCAGGCAGTTGTCATGCCTGGTGATTCCGACACACCATGACCTGAGACCTCCAGAGAATCCCAATTCAATAAGCCATCTCACAACCCACTAGCAACCAAAAGATACCAAATGTGGGGGTGGAGCTTGGCTTTCGAGGTCCCTCCAGGTGGTTTGAAGGTCGAGCCTGGCCTGGAGGCTGGGAGCCTTCCTTCCAGCCAGCCACCATCTGCTGTTCCGGCTTCTCAAGAGGGCCCTTCGGTGCCCGGCCCACGACCGGCTACAGGGAGCCTCCTGGCAAAGCTCAGGCCTTGAGCAGGCTGCTCCCCAGTGGTGTAGCGTGGCAAATTGGGCTGCCAACCTCAAGGTCAGCACTTTGCAACTCCCAGCCTCTTTGAGAGAGAAAGACGAGGCTTTCTAAAGAGTCACAGTCTTGGGAAAACTCCCCGGGCAGTTTTATCCTGTCCTATGGGCTGCGGTGGGTCCACAAGGAGCCGGCGACAATGCGCTCGCCTTCTTGGCTGTCCACAGTGGCAAGCAGCGTGGGCATTGCTGACCTCTCCCCCCCATCACCAAGCTTCATCATTCCGTTCCTCAACCGCCTTGTTTTGGCGACGGATGAGTTTGGCCTTGAAGGTGGAGCATTGGTAACCGGCTCACCGATCACGCGCGCCAGGGTGCAGACCGCAGGGCCTTTGTGCTTTGTTCCGACCCGCTGTTGTGTTTTGCTTAAGCAATGCGTTTGCATCTTGCCCTGCACCAGCATCCACTTCAGCCCTGCCTTTGTGCAGGCCATCCCGTCGGCACAGCCCACCGGCCCTCCCCAGCCTTTTATGCCCAGCAAGCCTGGGCCTACATCTAAGCTGAGCCAAGCAACCTTGACCGCCTGTTGGCCCCACCTGGGCCTCTTTTAAACCTCCCGAGGCTTAAAGTTCCGCCCAGACCCATTAAGCTGGCATCTCTGAGGCGGGGCCCTGGCGTCCCTGTTTCTAAAGCTCCCCAGATGATTTCAGTGTGCCGCTCAGGGTGGAAAGCATAGGATTCTGAGTCACATTCATGGACTACTATTCTATGAAGCGGCTTCTCATTTCATCCACTTCCACCCTAACATGCACACACCACACAAATTGTTTTTCTTATAAATAAAAATGCTGTGTTTATTTGTTCCTTTTGGCGTGGGCAATGTACTCGTAAGTTTCAACCTTTTAAAAGTACGGAACGGTAGAGGGAGGGAGGTGAGATTTAGCCCCATGGAATAACTTCAATGTCACCTTGTCCCTGAAACCTTCTTCAATCTCCTCAGCAAGAATCGGAGGGGCTTCCAAAGTCGGTGGAGAGAAAAAGTCCTCCATCTTTTTTTCCCATTTTGCCATGCACTTGTGGAAGCCCCTGGTACAGAGCACAGGTTTGAGCACATGCAGTGTGGAGGAGGGTGTGTTGCCAGGCCCAGGCATTGGGTCTGAGCAAGATGTGAGCCCAGGGGCACAGAGCAGAGGTAGCGGTGGTCAGAGAGACGCGATGGGCTCACTCCCGGAGGGATCCCAAGGTGAGCGAGCAGAAAGCTAGACTAGAATGAACAAGGTCTCAGATGCCCTGGATGGACTGGGTACCTCATTCCCCAGCCTCAAGGGAGCCATGCAGGTACCCAGACGAGGAGAGACATCATTAGACACACAGGCCAGTGCGCCAGCAGTGCGTGAACAGCGAGCAAAGGAATGGTGTTTCGTTCCCTGTGAGCCTACTGCTCAGAGCTCTGAGACCTGGCCCATCGGGGCCAGGGCGTCCACTGCAAGTCCTGTTCCCTGTGGTAGATCGGAGGCTGAGGGCGTGGGGTGGGGATGACTGTGCGGGAGGGAGTTGCCCAAGGAGAGGCCTTTGGCCGGGCAGCTGGATCCAGAGTCTGTCTATAGGCATGTCTCTGACATTGAGGAATGTCTCAGTGGCAGAGGGGGCAATGATTGATAGTTCTGATTAATGCATTCACATTATTATTGAAATTTATACACAGCGCCACCGATCTGATCGGAGAATCTTCCTACTTGCATCTCATGTAGTATTCACAGCTGTTGTTTTTCAACAGGAAACCCGGTGTCTGGCCCCTGGATTGACAGATGTGACGTCTGGGGCACCTACCAGGAAACCAGTTCTGGACAGAAATTCCCCTTTGGGAAGCTGCCCTCTGCTGCGACCTGGGCAAGGTGTCTATTGCCTCTGAGCCGTCCTTCTTGCAGGAGGGCGGACCAGGCCCCAGACCCTCTCCTGGCCTGGAAAGGCTGCACATTCCCCTGGCTATCCCCATGGTCGTGGGCTCGCTGGCCTATTTTTGAACAGCTACGGTAGGCACTGATCTGTGTCTATTTACGGGGGAGTCGAACCCCTGGGACTGTGGATGTTTGAGGATGTTATCAGAAACGTCAGCACAAGGCCATCACAGGCAGTCCAATCAGAGCAGGGCGGCTCTTACTCAATGCGAGTGGCTCCTATAAAGAGACGGTGGCCACGTGAAGATGTGCCTGCAAGGCAAGGGAGCCCGGGGCTCTAGAAACTGGGAGATACAAGGAAGCGGGGGAGAGAGACAGCAGACCTGCACCACCCCGAGTCGGACTTCGAACCTTTAGAACAGTGGTTCTCAACCTGTAGGTCATGACCCATTTGGGGGTCGAAAGACCCTTTCACAGGGATTGCTCACTTCATCACAGTAGCAAAATGACAGTGATGAAGTAGCAACGAAAATGATGTTATGGTTGGGGGGGGTCACCACCCCAAGAGGAACTTTATGAAAGGGTGGCGGCATGAGGAAGGTTGAGAACCCTGCTCTAGAAGGAGGAGGCCATCCATTTGTGTTGTGATAAGATGCTGGATGGGGCAGTCTGCTGCTGCGGCTTTAGGGGTATCACCTCCCCACCTCTTGGGGAAGATGCAGGCTACAAGAAGTGATCCCTATTCCCCAGTAGAGAGTGGGGGCTTTGAATACTCTGGGTGAATGGGTCCAGCTTTATAAATGGCCGGTGGTCTAGAAGATTCTAACCGAGCAGGGAGCCCCTGGCGGGGAGGCCTCCCATCGGATGGGATTGGGGAGAAGGAGGTGCCACAAAGTGCACACAAGACACCAAGGCAGGAGACAGGAGGCAAGGGACAAAGACCCCCACAAAGGAGTGTCATTCATTCTCTCCCTCCCTCCCTCCCTCCTTCCTTCCCTCCGTGCAGTCACATCGCCCGCGGTCTGCTCGGACACCAGAAGAGCCTGCAGAACGCCAGCGCTGTTATTAAAAGCTACGCAGTGCTGACGTGAGTGCGTCAGAGCTGGGAGGAGGGGAGGAAGGGTGCAGAGGAGGGAGCTACAGGTTCCCAGCAGCTCCTGGGGCTCCCAGAGGCAGCGAGGCGGGATCCTGTGCCTTTTTCTGGATGTGTGGGGAAATGGCATGAAAAGATTATGAAATGTTTCCAGGAACTTTTTTTTAATCATTTTACTGGGGGTTCATACAACTCTTATAATGCATCTATCCATTGTGTCAAGCACATTTGTACATATGTTGCCTTCATCATTTCAAAACAATTGTTTTCCACTTGAGCCTTGGTATCAGCTCCTCATTTTTACCCTCCCTCCCCACCTACCCTCATGAACCCTTGATAATTTATAAATTATTATTATTTTGTTATGTCTTACACTGTCTAATGTCTCCCTTCACTCATCCTTCTGCTGTCCATCCCCCAGGGAAGAGGTTATGTGTAGCTCCATGTAATCAGTTCCTCCTTTCTACCTCATCTTCCCTCCACCCTCCAGGATCTCCACCCTCACCACTGGTCCTGAGGGCTTCATCTGTCCTGGATTCCCTGTGTTTCCAGTTCCTGTCTGTACCAGTGTACATCCTCTGGTCTAGCCAGATTTGTAAGGTAGAATTTGGATCATGATAGTTGGGGAGGAGGAAGCATTTAAGAACTAGATGAGGGTTGTATGCTTCATCATTGCTACACTGCACCCTGGCTGGCTCATCTCCTCCCCACAACCCTTCTGTAATAGAATGCCTAATTGCCCACAGATGGACTTTGGGGCCCCACTCCATACTCCCCCTCATTCACAATGATATGATCTTTGTTCTTTGATGCCTGATCCCATTGACACCTAGTGATCACACACCCTGGTATGCGTCTTCCATGTGGGCTTTTTTTGCTTCTCATCTGGATGACCACTGGTTTATCTTCAAGCCTTTAAGACCCCAGATGCAGTTTCTTTTGATAGCCAGGCACCATCAGCTTTCTTCACCACATTTGCTTTTACACCCATTTGTCTTCAGTAATCATATCAGGGAGGTGAGCATCACTCCATGAACTTCTTGAAGCCCCCTCATACACATGTGTGCATGTCTATCTGCACATGTGTCAGCGTATGTATATGTGTGTTTGTGCACTTGTAAATGCTCATGATACGTGTGTGTTGCATTTGTGTGCACATGTGTGTGCTTGTGTACACGCGTGTATGTTCATGTGTGTGTAGAAGGACAGTCTTCCATTATGCAGGGGTAGCATGTACACCTTGTAATCCTGGAAACTTGACTACCTTGTGACACATGGGAAGCGTAATGTTCAGTTAACTCAAGCCTACAAACTCTATTTCTGGATCCTTTAACCCAGGGAATCCACCAAGAGTCAGTCCTCCAAGAAACAAAGAGTTCAGGATGAGGGTCTGCAAGTGGGGTTCCATTTCCATTAGTGGAATGACTGCCTTGCCCACCCATGCTTCCTCTCCTCCGTTCCTGCCTCACACTTCCTTCCAGACACACTTTCCTTCCTCCCTTCGATTCCTGGAGTTGATCTTCCCTTCTGGGGAACTTCCTTGCTTCCTTTCTCTCCATGCCTTCTCCCCATCCACACCTGCTTGCTCTTCCCCTCCACACTTACTGAAGATCTCAGTTTAAATATCACCTCCTCCTGGAAGCCTTCCCTGCTCTCTCAGGTTTTGGGTTCTTTTTTGGGGTTTTTTTTTTTTTTACCTTGCTTCAATGGTTTTGTTGAGATACAATTCCCAGACAGTTCATTCATTTAACTTACAGGGCTAAGCAATCAACAGAAACTCATCTCCATTGGCCATTACTCCCAACACCTCCCTCTGCTCCTTGCCCCTGCTCCACCAACTGCTGTAGAGTTAGTTACGTGCTGGACTGCTAACTCAAAGGTTCATGGTTTAAGCCCCAAGAGAAAGATGAGCTCATCTTCTTCCATTGAGATGTACAGACTCAGAAACCCTCTGGAGCCATTCTACCCTTTCCTACTGCGTTGCTAGAAGCCCCCAGCTCTAAGCTACTTTCTATTTATGTAAATCTGACTATCCTGGACATTACCTACGATTGGATGATACAAGATATGGCTTTTTGAGGTTGGCGTCTGTGGTGGTTACTAATCTCGTGTCAACTTGACAGTGTTAAGAGTGAAGGGGTGGAGTTTAGGCTGTTAATCAGGCTGCAGCTTGATTGGAGGATGACCAAGATAAATGGCTCTCTGGAGGCCAGCCTCCCTCTCTCTCTGCTGTCACCTTCCTGTTGACAAGCCACACTGAGACTTGTTGAGACCTAGGAGGAGCCCATCACTCTGTTTCACCTTCCTACTGAAGAGCCACACTTGGAGAGCTTGAGAAACCACGTGGAGACCTGCGCCGGAGATGAGACACTTCCACCACCATTGGATCCACAAGACTTTGCATCTATCGGTCTGATCTTCCTGCATTTTGCGTCATTGCATGTGATTGCATGAGTCTGAAGAGGGATTTATGGACTAGTTTCGAACTTATGGGCTAGTGGTAGAGTTATGGACTTGAAAGGACTTATGGACTAGGCGGGGATGTTTTCTCAATATACAATTGCTCTTTGACATACAGTTCTCTCTTAAACATATGTGAATGTCTCTGGATTTGTTTCTCTAGTCAACCCAGACTAACACAGCATCTGTCACAGAGCAAAACAGAACACGGCATTCCACTTACATCAGAACCATCTCTGACTGGGCCGTCCAATGGAAGGGTCCGACAGCTGGGGCTTCCCGCAGTTACTGTGCTCTGACACCATCATCTAAGGAATCACTGCCCGATGCTCTGTCACACAGATGAACTCCGTGTTTCCTTTTAAGAATTTCACCTCTTGAGTTATGACATCTAGATCGACGATCCCTTTTGAATACTCCGCAGAGACTTGCGGAGCAGCGACGACATACGTGCCGGGTATGTGTGGGCTTGGGCATACGTCCAGGAGGGCCCAGGGGTGGACAGTGTTTCCATCTGTTGTGTGTGGGGTAGCCAGCAATGGAAACTGACTTGATGACTCCCCACAGGAACAAGAGAAGGAGAGGGTGGTGGCATAGCCGGTGCCAACCCAAAGGCTGGCGATTCAAACTCGCCACCTGGGGGGTGTGCTTTGGAAAGGAAGAGTTGTAGCCTTAGAAGCCCTCTGGGACAGCTCTGCTCTCTGTGAGTCGAAATGGAGTCGATGGCAATCGATTTGGTTTGGTTTGGGATACCTTGATGCACGGAGGGCAGCGAAAAAGAGGAAGGCCCTGCATGAGCTGTATCGTTACCGTGGCCACCACAATAGGCTCAGCCCGCAGGACAGCAATGGTGAGGCCGGCGTGGGCCTGGACGGCGGTTTGCTCTGTCGTACGCAGGATCACTGTGCGTCAGACGGACCCAATGGTGTCTAACGACAACCTTGATAGATCGGGGACCAAAACTAGCCACCTCCTGGCTCTGGAAAAACTGATACTCCCAGGAAGGAGAAGGACAGCAACCGAGAAACCAGCCAGCGGGATGAGCTGAGCTGTGCTGGAGCCCCGAGGAGAGAGACTTCAGGGGGTATCCAGAAACAGAGGGGTCCCAGGTGCCTGTGGGCAGGGGTTGTGGGCAGCAGAGGCGGTAGGAGGCCCCTGACTCTGTAAAAGGCCTCCTGATGCCCGTCCTATCTGTAACCGGGCACGGCCTAGGGAGCTCAGCGAGGTGCCCAGGGCCTCCCAGCAAGGCTTCTAGGTTCCCAGACTCCAAGTTCTCCCATCCTCTGGGGTTGTCCCTGGGGAATCACACAGTCTATGCAGGGCTGTGTGGGGCTGTGCGCATCTGGCGGTGAAGCAGCAAGTGCCACGTCTTGTGCGCAGTGTGAAAGCCCTCGGAGATTAGCTCGTGCTCAGGATTCCCCCGGGCAATCCCCTCCCTGTGGCTGTGAACTGCCCTGCTCTCAGATGAACAATTGCTGGCTTCACACTTGAGAAGATGGCATCTCGCTTAATCTGGGGGGTGGGGGGGGGCAGGCTCTGCAGAAGCTTCCCCCTCTATCTTCATGGTCTCCTGCCATGTGCTTTTCTGGGGACTTCAGGGAACCAGATTGACCCTCCAGGGGGCTTCCTTCAGAGCAACTGGGAGCTTTCCCAGTTGTGAGGTGGGATGGGATGGAGGGGAATTTTAGGTCAGCGGCCACTTACTTCAGACAACACAAGCTCCACTCTCCTGTTCCCAGGTCAAAGGAACGTCCCTCCGTCTGAGCCCTGGTGGCAGCGTGGTTACATTGGGTCTGGTCTGTTCCTCAATCAAGGAGCCCTGGTGGCAGTGAGGCTCCGTGCTTGGCTGGGAACCACAGGGTTGGTGGGTCAAGCCCAGCCGTCACTCTTTGGAGAAGGAGGAGGCTGGCTGCTTCTGTCAAGATCAACAGTCTTGGTCCTGCTTCACCCATGGACAAGCAGATGAATTCTAGGCTCCCACTTAGCCCCAGCCCCAATCCAAGAAGAGTTCGTTCCGATCACATGGGCCTGTTCAATGCTGGCCGTCCGGCAAGGGTCCCTGAAGATGAGGGTGCTCCGGCAGAGTGGGGCAAAGAAAGCAGATGGTGCTTGGCTATTGATTGAAATAGTCTCTGGGGTCTCAAAGGCTTGTATTCAAACAAGAGCGAGGCATGAACTAAGTCCACCCGGAAGAACTACACCAGTCTGCATGATCCAAAGATGACAACAACAAAATTCAAGTATGATGATGGGGAAAGTATCACAGGTTAAATTGTAAACACCTAATTTGTAGAAGGCTAAGGAGGACAGGGGGAGACCCAAATCCATCTGCAGACTCTCTAGTCAGATTGGAAAAAAAAAAAAAAAAGATTGGCCGTCTGGGCTTGGGTTGGTTTTCTCTCATTTAGGGGACCAGGGCAAGTTTGTGGATCCCCCTGGCGATAGAAAAGAACAAAAATCTCTTGGTTTGCCACCAAGAATCACGTACTGGTTGTGGAAGTTAGATTTTATGTCCGCTTGAATTTGTATGAACGTACAGACTCCTGTCAGCCAAGCCCCAGCCTGACGATGTCTCCTATAGGAGAGCTGGCCTTCACCCTCCCTGCCTGCTGGGACTCTGTGCCTGCCCTGGGGGGCAGCCCTAGCTGGGCCTCACCACCCTGAGAGCTGTCAGCACCCTACCACCCACCTTGGATTGCACCCACACTGACGGGACTGCACCCACAGGACTGTGGTTTCCCTGCCCCCCGCTTCGCCTTCCTTAGGCAGCAGCCGGCATGGGACACAGGAACGCCCACTGGACTGGTCTGGGCTGCCTTCTTGGTATAAGATTGCTTCTTGATATAAAGTCCTTTCTTATCTACGAAGGTCGCTGGTTTTGTTTCTGGCAACCCAACCTAACACACCTGTTCACCATTGGAAGCGCAATGAGAGTGGTCTTGCTCAGAGACTGCAGGCAGGCCAGGCCAGGCAGGGCTCCTCTGGCAGGACGTCGTTGACCCTGTCCCCAGTGGAAGAAGAATCCATTCACTTACCAGAGACAGGAGAAGGACCCTCTGAGGTACTGCAAACGGTTAACCGGCTAAGCTGCTCACGGCGAGGTGCTTGGCAACCTGCTTGCAAACAATTGGCCTTTGAGAACCAGCCCCAAATACAGAGCACAGGTCTACACTGATGCACTGGGGTCTCCCGGAGACAGGGTTGACTTAGTGGGATGACCTCATGTGTTTGGGGGTGGGGGGAAGGGGGAGAATGTTGGAGGGCCAGGTGGATGCCCTCCTGCTAATGGAGATACCACATTAACCAGGAATCAGGAGACAGGGGACAGGGGGTCACAGTGAGCAAGTCTCCGTTTTCTTTCATATAAAAAGTGGCAGATTTGACTTCGATGGTCTCTGGGCTTGGACTGGCACATTGGGCACCAGTGACTTCCTAAAGTCCAAGTGCTCCCTCTGGTGGGGCCTGGAGGAGAGACTGTACCTCCCAAACTTGAATCACAGCACTTCAGTTGCACTGCGAGGATTTCAAGTGCTCAAATGCGGGGTGCCCATCACCATAGGAAGTCCCACACGTCTCCTTTCTTTCCACAAGGGTCCAGTGAGATCAGGGGAAGGTGACCAGCAAGACAGAGGGAATTCACTCCCTTCTCGGTGCGGCCTCTGGTTGCCCACCGTGAGGAGATGCCGCACAGACTCCCCGAGGACAGAGTAGAACTGCCCACAGAGTTTCCCAGGATGTGGTCTCCCCTGGGGCGCGTCCTCTGCTCTTTCCTCCCATGGAGGAGCGCTGACCATGGAGGATGAAGCTCAGGACCTGGTTGCGAGAGAAAAGCGTCCGGTTCACACACCCCAGCCGCTCTGCGGGAGAAAGAGTGGCAGATGCTGCTGTAAAGAACGCAGCCTCGGGGACCTACAGGGCAGGTTTCCCTGTCCCAGAGGCTCGATGGCACTGGGATTTTCTTGTTTGGGTTTGGTTTGGGTTCTCCTGCACGCAGAGCAGCTGGTGGGCTCAAGTGGCCAACCGCTCAGTCAGCGAACTGCCAACCCACTGTGCCACCAGAGTTCAGCGACGCCCCCTCAGTGCTGCTTCCGCAGGCACACTGACTATGACCCGCCAAACAGCTGACTCCTCAAAGAGAGTAGCATCATTGCCTTGCCTTCTGAGTAAGACAGCTGTGGTCAGAGAAGCCCAGCAATTCGCTCATAGCCAGCCAGCTGAAAGTGGGCAGGCCTACTCAGAGCCAGCTGTGGGCCCCACGGCATTGCCCTGTGGAGGAGGAAATTGAGGCACAGGGATGTCACCTTGCTCGGGAGTGGCTCAGTAAGGGCTCTGGCCACTCTGAGAGTAGGGACTGGTGAAATCAGGTGTCATGCCTATGGGGTTGTGGTGGCATAGTTGGTTATGCGTTGAGCTGCTAGCTACAGGGGCAGCAGTTCAAACACACCACGGGCAAAACAAGGCTGTGTGCTGAATTACAGTCTCAGGAGCCCTAAGGGGGCAGGCAGTGCTTCTCAACCTTCCTAATGCCGCCACCCTTTCAGACAGCTCCTCATATTGTGGTGACCCCCAACCATAACATTATTTTCGTTGCTACTTCATCATTGTCATTTTGCTAATGTTATGAATCGGGCGACCCTTGTGAAAAGGTAATTCGACACCTGCCCCCAAGGGGTCGCGACCCACAGGTTGAGAACCGCTGGTCTGTAGGGTCATGAAATGGATTCAAGGCAAGGGGTAGGTTTGGGCTGGACAGCAGGTCCGCAGCCTCAGGAGGTACACTGTTCACCGGGGACACAGCAAGCCCAGAGAAAAGACATGCTTGTACAGGGTTGCTGAGTTAAAAATGTCAAAAATGTTCCCCTGCTTTGAGATAAGAGCGGGTCTGAGTCTGAGTTCTCAGGAGTGAATTCCTTCCAGGGCAGAGCCTCCTTGTGGAGCGGAGCCCACGCTGAGACTCAGGAGGCCAGCACACCTGCCTTGGTGCCGGCCAGTCCCCAGATTCAGCCCGGCCCGATCTGGTTGCCAACACTGATAGCTCAGGGATTTTGTTAAAGTTGTAAGGGAAGGTCTGTCACAGAGAGGAGTCCACCTCATCCTGAGTGTGCCTCACAGGATCCGGGACTGTGTTGTGACATTGGGGAACCAGGAGACTCATTGGATGAAACACCCCCCCCCCCCCAACTGAAGTCTGCAGGCAGAGTGCTGGCCCGGGCATCGGAAACCCAGGCGCAAAGCCGAGCTCGCCTTTTCCCCCAGGAGCCTTTGATTCAATTCAGTGAATATGTATCATTGTTGGAAAAGTCACGAACGAGGGAGCAAAATAGCTTTGGCTCTCACAGGAAGTGCAATTGATTGGTAGTGACCGCCTCTAAGTGCTACCTGGAGAAGGATTCTGAGGCCACCCAGAAGATCCTGATCGATTATTGATGTCTGCCACGGGCCCAGGAGTGAGGAGTGGCAACAGCCTATGGTAAAAGGAGATAAATGGTAATGTTAACGGTGATGACAGTGAAGACCTCCTGGACAAGTGGTGGGAAAATAAGTACAGCTTTCGCCTGGAGGGTTGCCCAACCTCGTCAGAGCGCAGACGGCAGTAACAGTATGAAAGGAAGATGGGCAACGGCAGATCCACTCCTCCCGCATCCAGCACCTGCTCATTCAGTCCGGACACTTTGGAAGGGCCTGCTATCGTACACATGCTGGCTGGCTCCAAGGCGCTCCTGGGCACCGCTGCTGCCTCAGAGCTCTGGGAAAGTTGGCCTTTGCACTTGACCTTTTGGAAAGGGAGGAGATTCGGGGTTTTTCCAGGCCTGTGGCCCCTGATTTGGACAATGACCATGCTGCCAGGACCACCCCTCCAGGCCACCCCACCCTGCCCGCAAGAAGGCAACAAATTCCACACCTGAGTGCAGGGTTTGTTGAACAGGTGGCCCCAGGAGGGTGTGATGCAGGGAAGGGAAGGAAGCCATTGTAGGCGGTGTTTGTGAGCCGGTCACCAGTGTGCCAGCCAATGGGGCTCCTTCCTGTCGGGCAGCTTTGACTCAGGTACAGAACTGCCTCAGAGGTGTCCCACTGGCGTGAGTGGTGGTCTTTATCCACCAGCTCCCATCCATCCATGGTTGAAGCCTGTTCCTGGGTTAACTTCTTGTCTTTTCTGGCCACCTTTACATGCAGGCCAAATTTGTTCCTATAACCAGAAAAGCAAAACAAAACATAAAACCCTAGGGCAGAGACTTCCACTGCTAAGTTAGGAAGCCTTGGGTGCTGTGCTGGTTACAAAGTCTCGTGTCAACTTGCAGATATAAGAGTGAAGGGGTGGAGTCTAGCCTGTCAATCAGGTCACAGCCTGATGATGTCTCCTTGTGGGCGTGGCCTTCTCATGAGGATTCTGGGGACTTCCTCTCTTCCTCTGGGGAGGTGGGCCACACTCTCTCTGCTTTCACATAGCTGTTGACAAGCCACCTGGAGCCAAGCTGATGACAGCCAGAGCCCTGGAGCTGCAGGAGCCACGTGGCGACACACCACCACCGAGAGAGATGCTTCCACCCACTGTCAATGGATCCACATGGCTTTCCATCCACCAGCCAATGATCTTCCTGCATTCAGCATCATTGCAAGTAGCAACAAATATGGGACTTATGAACTTGATCTGGACTGGGCTGGGATATTTTCTCAACATACAAATGCTCTTTGATCTAAAGCTCTCTCTTACACAGATATGAGGATCTCTGGATTTGTTTCTCTAGTCCACCCCGTCTAACACAGGTGCATATAAACTAGTGAATACCAAGGGTACCTTCCTCTCCCACAGCATTGAGGGTGGGGTGGATGAGAGAGGTAGTTAGTTTATTGGGCCATCCTGGCTGACAAACACATATGGGGTTAATTGAAGGGCAGAGGGATAAATGGCTCTTTGAGCCACGCCTTTCTAGTTCTTGGGTCTCTTTTGTGATGGCCCCACCAGGGTGCAGTTGCTTTAGCCAGTTCCCAGTTTCAGCTGGCAAGGCTCACTTCCTGCAAGACATCCCCAAAGAGAAACATTATGGACCTACCCTGAGGCAGCCCTGGGTACTGGAATAGCTGTGTGGAAACCCCTGCCAGAGCTGAGATGTTTACCCACTCACTGACTCGGCTTTCTTCCTGGAGTCAGCATCATTGCATTTGTTTTGTGAGATGGAGGAGGATTTTGTGGATTGGTATTGGACATATGGGTTAATGTTGGACTTGTGGGCTTAGGCAGCACTGGGTTGGGATGTTAACCTTTATATAAAACTCTGTCTTGTACATGTGTACAAGAGAGGGGATGGGATGTGCCCAAGTTCATGTCCATCAGCAGTGGCCATAACCCTGATACTCAAACTCACTGCCATTGAGTTTATTCCAATCCAAAACAAGCCTATAGGACAGGGCGGGACTGGCCCTGTGGGTTTCTGAGACTGTAACTCTGTACTGAGACTGTAATTCTGTATAGGAGTGGAAAGTTTCATTTTCCTGCTGTGGAGCAGCTGGTGGTTTTGAACTGCTGACCTTGCAGTTAGCAGCCCAACTCATAGGTCACCCACTACACCATCGGGGCTCCTGATACTCGTGTATCAGGAGTGTAATGCATGCCAGACACTCTGGGAGGCAGCTTGCACACCTCTCTCTAAGCCTCGCCGTCACCCAACATGGGAGAAGCACCCATTTGCTGATAAAGGAAGCTGGATTCAGGGAGAGAGGGCCTTGCACAAGAAGAGCCAGCTTACCCAGGATGGTCTGATTCCAAAGTCTGGGATCTTTGCACGGCCCCACAGAGCCAGGCTGGGGCCGTGGTGGCGCATTGGTCAAGCACTGTCTGCTAACGGAAAGATCAGCCATTGGAACCCACTGCTGTTCTTCCAAAGGAAAGGGCCCCGTGGAGTCAGTAGACTGTCAGCAAGATGGCCCACAGCAGCGCCAGCAGGAGCCTCCAGGGACGGCTTAATTCATGCCCAGAGTTCCGACCACTTCCCTGCACAGTGACCGCCTTTGGGTCAAGAGCCTTGAACTTGGCAGGCTGCTTTAAACTCCCTCCAGAGCTGAGAGCCCGTCCATGGTGCTGGCTCGTCCTCCAAGGGACAGTCTGGAGAGAAGTGGTGGCTGAGACCGGCAGAAGAGTCAAGCAGGGTCTCCTACAGCCACTGCTGCTTGGCAGAGACCCCAAGAGGCAGTCTACTGGCCTGGGCTTGGCCGCTCATTGCCTGTGGGCCCAGGGCCAACACGGGGGACCCGGGGGCCTCATTATGCCCAGCTGCAAAATGGGGTGATCATCACAGCTGCCCACACCTAACGGGACATGTGTGCCAGGCATACTTCTAAGCATGTCCCATGTATGAATGCCCTTAGTTCTCCAACTAGCGGCAGCTGGTGCTGTGAACAGCGCATCACGCCCTCTTCACAGACAAGAAAACTGAGGCACAAAAGAATGGAGCCATTCGGCAAGGTCACCCCGCGGTGATCAGAACCCAAGAGCTTGATTCTTCACCTGCAGCGCACGTGAAGCCGCCTGCCCAGTCCCTCCCACAGCGGCACACGGAGGCTCAGGGGGTGTCGATGGCCTGACGCCGTCCAAGCAGCGCCTGGTGAGGGCGGAAGCCCCATGAAGACATGCTGAATGGGTGATCCGTCTGCCTGAGGGACCTGGCTCACCCCCTCGATACAGGAACAATGCACGACCTGCGTGTCCTCTGAGAAGGGTCACTCAAGAGGACGCCAGATGCGAGAGGGCAGAGCTAGCCCAGGCTCCACAGCAAAGAGTCAGGACGAAGCCCATGACCTGGCCGGCCCTCCTTCCCTTTCCCCCTTGGCAAGGGGCAGGGGGGACGGGGCTGGAGACAGAAGGGGAGGCCGTGGGTTGGGCCTTCTTTCCCTCTCACCCCCCTCCTTGGTCCCTCTCTTCCAGGAGCCTCATCCACCCCGCCTCATACTCAGGCCTGGGGAGCTAAATGCTGAGTTAGCTGTTTCCCAGGCTGGGCACCGGGCACAGAGAGGGAACTCACTCACTGGAGGACTGGAAAGGTCCCTAATGACACCCGGCCTACAGCAAGTGGGTGGCAAGGCACTGAGAGAAGGTGGCAACCCTCTGCCTGCCTCCTGCCCTAATGTCCCAGCTGCTACCTGCATCTTCTCTCCCGGTGCCATGACCCCCATGCCCACAGGCACACTCTGAGCACCCAGAAAGCAAGAAATTCCCCCAACGGAGACCCTGGGCTCAACGCACAAGACCAGCAAAGAGGGCATGGCAGAGGGGCTGCCTAGCTCGATGTACGCAGGCCAATAAGGAGCAAGGAGCCCGGCGAGAGGGAGGGGCCCAGGCAGAGGGTCTTGGGCAGAAGGGTGTCCCTCTCCTTTCGAAGGTGCTCATTCCCACATCTCCTTCACCTGCCCTCCCACCTCACCGCTCCCTCCCTTGTCTCTTTCCACCCCTATTGCCTCCCCTCTCAACACCTCTGCTCCTGCTGTTCCCTCTCCCTCTCCTTCCCTTCCCCTACCTGCCCACTGTGGTGCCCGCGGACACATGGCCCTTCCAAAGGAAGGCCTGGCTGCTGCTCATACCCAAGGAAGGGGTGTTCCCCCTGTCCCCCTACTTCTAGCCCCTCCCCTTCCCAGTCTGCTGTTCCACAGTGAATAAATGAATGGACCCATGGATGTGTGAACAAATACATTCCCAGATGTCTGGGACCCCTCCCCTTGACCAAGGGCCCCTCGATTTCTCTTTGTCTCCCCTCCACAGATAATCCCTCTGCAAATCTGTTGACTTTAACTTCAAAATATGCACGAATTTCTCCTCCTTCCTTCTCAGCATCCCCACAGGCAACACCCCCCAGCCAGCTTCCCCTTGGTCTCGAGCATGCTCCGCCCACCACACAGCTCCCAGTGGACACAGACGAACCACACAACAGCCCCGGCCGTTGGGAAACACGCAGAATCAGATGTTGCTGTGACCCTACTTGAAGCATCCCAAAGGACTTCTCATCATGTTTCAAAATAACAGCCAACCTTCTAGTGCCGTGGTTCTCAGCCTGTGGTTGTGACCCCTTTGGGGGTCAAACGACCCTTTCACAGGGGTCATCCAATTCATACCAGTAGCAATATGACAGTGATGAGGCAGCAATGAAAACAATTTTATGTTTGGGGGTCAACACCACATGAGGAACTGTATGAAAGGGTCGCAGCATGAGGAAGCTTGAGAACCACGGCTCTAGTAGCTTCCAGAGTCTTGCAAGGTCTTGATTTACCCCTTCCCCGGCCCTGCTCCCTCCAACCCCAGCCCACACAGCCCCGCCGTGCTCTGGCCCAGGTACCCAGGTTCTTTGTTGGCAGGTGATGTCCAGTCAGCTCCGACTTACGGCGAACAAAACACTACCAGCTCTCCCGCCGTTGTCCCACAATCGCTGATGTATTTGAGCCCGTTTTGCAGCCACTGTGTCAATCCATCTCAATGAACGGCTTCCTCTTTGCTCTTTTTCTGTTGTTGTTGTTGTTGACTGTCTACCAAGCGTGAAATCTGTTTCCAGGGGCCGCCCGCTCCTGACCACGCGTCCCAAATGCACTACACGAAGTCTTGCCAACTTCCAACCCAAGGCGTCCTCTGGGGGTGCCTCTTCAGCTGCCAGTCCTCTGAAAACTGGAGACAGCTGCTCCCGCCCAGGGCCGTGGCCGGCTTCTCCCCAGACCTGAGCTCGCAGGTCACCTCGGGGAAGAGGCCCTCGCTGACCACCCCTCACTCACTCCATCTGACTGTCTTCTGAGCACTTTCCATTCCCTGCGATCTTTAACAGGTTGTGTGCCTGCGGTCGGTCTGTCCGCCGTCTCCCGCCACACGGAGACCCTCAGAGGCAGCAGGGACCTTGCCCGAGTGGCTCCCCACTGGGCCCCTGGGCGCTCAGAACACATTTGTGGAGTCAATGAGAAGGCCTCCTCCTCCCTCTGCATCCCGTACATCTGTCTGGAGCCGCAGTAGAGGCCCAGATGTGTTATTTTCCCTTGTTAATTACTGCAGAGTAATTACGGTATGAAGTGTAAGTACAGAATGCATTAACGGGGGGAAAGCTAACAGATTTCACTCGCTGGCATGCAGAATGCTCCAACTGGAGACGGGCCTCCCCGCCCCGCAGCCCGCTGGAACCCCGCAGCGGGCGTTCACCCTCCTGGAGTCTGCAGTCTGAGCCCTGCTTGTCGATTTTCCAGGAAAAGCGCCCTGGGCTGGCTCAGTCGCCACCGGAGCAGCAGCGGCAGGGCTTTGGGAAGCCTGGGGCCTTCCTGGTTCAAGCTTGATTGTGGGTGTCCTTGACAAGGTGGGTGGCCCTGGACAGATGACTCGGCTTCTCTGCGCCTCAGTGTCCCCACCTGTAACATAGGGGGGGGGGGGCAGTGATACATTCCCCCAGAATTGTGGCGGGCCCAAAAGAAGAGGCAAAAAGCGCCCACACTGGGTCCTCTCCAGCAAGCTGACTCCTTTCTCTGGCTTCTGAGCAAGGAGAGACGCGCCCTACTCCCTGGCCTCAGGCCCCTCCGTGACTGCTCCTCAGAGGACTGGGGAAGCTTTGCTCTTGCCTGCTCACATCTCAAAGCCCAGGATGGGTTTGAGCAGAGCCAGAGACTGGCTTTCACATGGTTGTGGGGGTGCAGAGGGGGAGCTGTTGGCCCAGTGGAGGTGTCTTGTCTCCCTGAGCAGGACTGCCCAGCTGGTGACAGGGTGTTTGCAGCTCTGCCCCCACCCCAGACCCACAGCCACACATAGTCACTAGATGCCCTCTCTCTCTCTCTCTCCCCGCCCTTCCCCAACATTCCCCTCCCTCCCCCCACGCAAGGAGAGTACCACAAATGCTCCCTACAGTTTCCAAACGCCCCAGGGAGGGGAACTGTGGCTAGGACTGGCCCTGTGATGCTCACAGAACTTGAGCAGGAGAGAGGGCCAGAGGGGCAGGGGCCAGGGAGGTGCTTAAGGTTCAGGTATTCTGGAACCTGCTCATTGGTCATTGCAGAGGTGAGGGGTTGGGCAGATTTTGTGCTTCCTTTTGGTGACCCTGATTCGCCCCCTGGTGGGCAATAGTGATCCCTGCAGGTTCTCCAACTTGGTTCTGTTTCCTTCCAGGGGTGCCTGCCTTTCTGTTCCTTGTCTTCTTTTGAAATACTCTTTGATATAGGCGCCTCCTTAGCGCAGTAGGCAGCGCGTCAGTCTCATAATCTGAAATACTCTTCGATTTAATGAGACGCTTTTTATGACGATAGTAGGCCCACTTCGCTGTTTTCCACAGCATTGAAAGATGAAGACTGAACCACAGTATTAACCCCAACTTTAAAAATGGAACATTTATTTTGTCTTAGAAAATCATTACGCCTGATCCAAATCTCCATACTATTCTTTACTGAAACGGAGAAACTAGCCTCCAACTGTGTTTGGAAAGAAGAGGAGCCCGGCTCGCTAGAGCAACAGTGATGAGGAGAGACAGTGCAGGGACCTCACACCCCAGTCTCGACATTTACAGGACAGTGACGGTCATCAGTATGGTTCAACGACAGACACGGAGAGCAAGGACACAGAATGGGGAACTCAGGATGAATCCATCCACCTACAGGCAACTGAATCTCAACAAGGGCTGAAGTCCACGCAAGGGGGGAAGAAACTGTCTTTTAACAAATGGTGTTGGCCTGGGTATCCAGGGCGGATGATCCCTTCAGGATCAGTGGTGTGAGTGGCAATTCTGGGAGGGTGGAGGGAGGGTGAGTTGGAAAGGGGGAACCTATTACAAGGATCTACATGTGACCTCCTCCCTGGGGGACAGATAACGGAAAAGTGGGTGAAGGGAGATGTCGGACAGGGCAAGATAAGACAACTTAATAATTTATAAATTATCAAGGGATCATGAGGGAGGGGGAACGGGGAGGGAGGGGGAAAATGAGGAGCTGATGCCAGGGGCTTAGGTGGAGAGCAAATGTTTTGAGAATGATGAGGGCAATGAATGTACAGATGTGCTTTACACAATGCATGGATGTATGGATTGTGATAAGAGTTGTATGAGCCCCTAATAAAATGATTTTTAAAAACAAATGGTGTTGGAAAAACGGGTTATCCTTTTGCAGAAAAATGAAATGGGATTCATACCTCGTGCCATACAAAAGCCTACATCAAAATGGATCAAAGCCCTAAAGAGGAAAGCCAAATGTCTGTGAGGTTCCTGGAAGACCATCTAGAACCCAAATGAGGGTAGCTAATTTTTAGCATAAATAGTCTATTAAATACAACTGGTCATGCACCAACAGCAGGAGCTAAGTCAGGTAACTGGATCTCCTAAAAACGAAATCTTATGCTCATCAAAAGACTGGCAGAAGAATACAAAGAGCGCCTACAGAATGGGCGGGGATGGTCTGACAAGGGTCTACTCTCTAGAATATACAGAAAAATTCAATGACCCAACATCAAAAGTCAAGCAAACGAATCAGAAAGTGAGCGAAGGACACGAACAGACACTTCACCAAAGAGGACATTATGACGGCCAACAAGTGCATGGCAAGAGGCTTATAACATTAGCCACGGGGAAGATGAAAGTACGAACTACAACTAGATACCATCGCACTTGTGGTAAAAAAAAAAAAAGGCAATGATGAAAAGTAACAAATAGAAGACAGCCGATGCTGGTGCAGCTGTGGGGAGACTGGAACTCTTGTGTGCTGTTGTCCTACTATGGTGGTTTGCATGCTGCTACGATGCTGGAAGCTATGTAGTAGCTATGTCACCGGTCTCTTAAGTATCAGCAGTGTCTCCCAAGGTCCGTAGAGTCACCCAAGGTCAGCAGTGTCACCCAAGGTTAGCAGCATCACCCAAGGTCAGTAGCATCACCCAAGGTGAATAGGTTTTAGCAGGGTTTCAAGACTAAAAGCAGACTGCAAAGAAGGCCTAGCCCGTCCACTTCTGTGGGATTAGCCGCTGACAACCTTATGAAGAGCAATGAAGCATTGTTCAGGGAGCATTGGAAGAAGCGCCCGCAGGTCAAAGGCACTAAGAATACACCTGGGGAAGCGCCGCCTCCTCATGTAGAGTTGACCCCTGTGATGCAGGTGGAACGAAACTTTCAGCAGCGTCATTTGCTGACGAGGCGCGGCTCAAACGGAGAAGAGGCAACCGCACACACCCATGAACAATGGGAGGCTGTCATTTGAATCTAGGACACCGAATCTAGGGAAATGAGAAATCATCCAAAGTTAAATGGAACCAATCCGGATCGGTGGCCTAGGCATTTGCGAGCTGAAGTGAGCTGGCATCAGACAATCAGACGGGTCCCTATGCTGGGCGCGAATGACAAGCTCAAGAGGAATGGCATCACACCAAGAGGACATTTCAAGACCTATCCTGAAGGACAGCGTCGTCTGCGATAACGACAATATCTATATGCCTACAAGGAAGTCCAGTTAGCACAAAATTTATCCAAATTTACCCACCCACCACTAAAGCTAGTGAGGAAGAACTTATAGAACTCTTCCGTCTGAAATTGATCAAACATGCAATCGAGGCAAGTCTTGGCAGCAAAGAGGAAGGGACAGTGTTGGGAACATTTGGCCCTGGCTATGCCTATGACGCTGGAGATCGCATGAGAGAACTTTGCAATGGCATCTTCATTGCTAACACCTTGTTCAACAAACTAAATGGTGATGGTACGAATGGGTTTCACCCGGCGATCAGACAAGAGTCAAATAGTCCACGGCTGTAGGAAGAGATGATGGAGAAGCTCAATATCAAAGGCCAAAAAGCCAGGAAGCAGGTGATTGTGTCCATGTTGACCCTGTGCATGATTCCGAGTAAGGGAAGCCTTTCAAGTTGAACAAGGGGACAGGATATAGCTAAAATCAGGCAACGTCTGTGTCAGGGTCGCATTCGTTCACCACACTAAGTCAAGCAAACAACCACGAAGTTGGACAACATCTGAAGAAGAACATGGTCATCAGGATTGGAAGAAGGCTGATTTATTTTAGAGCCTTCGATGTGCAGTGTGATCACAAATCAATGTAAAGAAAACTGAAATCCTTACCACTGGACCAATAGACACATCACGGTAAACAGAGGAAAGATCAAAATTGTCCAGGATTTCATCTTTCTTGGATTCACCATCAAAGCTCATGGAAGCAGCAGTCGGAAATCAAATGGCATAGCGCTGTGGTCAGATCTGCTGCCCAAGACCTCTTTAAAGCGTTGAAGAGCCAGGGTGTCATATTGAAGACTAGGGTGCACCTGCCCCAGGCCATGGTCTTTTTCAATTGCCTCGTATGCATGTGAAAGTTACATGATGAATCAGGAAGCCCGCAGGACACTGGACGCATTTGAATGATGGCGTTGCCCAAGAATCTGGAAAGTACCACGGGCAGCCAGAAGAACAGACACATCTGTCTTGGAAGAGGTCCATCCTCCTCAGAAGCTAGGATGGACATTGGCCACGGTACCAGGAGAAACCAGTCCCCGGAAAAGGACATCGTGTTTGGTCAAGTGGAGGGTGGGTGGAAAGGAGGAAGATCCTCAAGGGGATGGATTGACACAGTGGCTGCAACCACGGGCTCCAATCTGACAGCAACTGCGAGGCTGGAGCAGGAAGTGGCGGTGGTTCCTCGCGCACCAGGTCACTTGAGTCCGAACCAACGCGTGGCAGTTACATCATCTGTGTCAACTTGAGGAAGGGGTGGAGTCTATCCTGTCAATCAGGTCAAAGCCAATGAGGCCCCTGTGTGGGCCTGGCCTTCTGCTGAGGATTCTGGGAACGCCTGTCTTCCTCCCTGGTGGCGGGACACACCCCCTCTGTGCTTCGTCTGTAGACTTCTGGAAGAAAGAGCCAGGCTGTGTGGAGAAGCATCCAGCCAGAAGGATTTTTGGGAGCAAGGATGGTGCACTGCATGTCCCACACCTGGGGCCTGGTTCCAGGAAGGACCAATCCCTGGAGGGTACAGACAGCAAATGCGATATCCCAGTACTGGGGGCTGGTCAAGGAGAAGGGCAGAGGAAACTAGGAAGGTCTTTGACAAGATGGATTGACCCAGAGGCTACAGCGATGGACTGATACGCAAGGACAACTGTGAGGACGGCACGGGGCCAGGAGGCGGTCTGTTCTGATACATACAAGGTCACTAGGCACTGGGACCCCCTGGACAGCACCCATCCCCACAGCAACAGCAAGGAGATAAAGAGATCCAGGAGCTCCCATGGTGGTCACGTGGCAGCCCCGCTGTAGTCTTGCTGAAATGTCAAACTTCAGTCGTGCTCTCCCCAGTCCTACCCCACTCCCATAGGAGGAACCGCCGTCCCTAGGGACAAGAGGCAAACCAGGACACGGGGTAGGGAAATGTGGCCGGTGAGGGGAAAGCTACTCTGCACAATGGGGTCGCATCGCAGTGCTTCAGAGGCCATGTCTGCTTCCTTGACGGCCATACTGTGGGGATTCACTGCCCTCCGTGGACGCCCTTGGATGGCCGACGGTCCACCCTGGCATATGGAGGCCACGATTGGCATCTGGAATCTGCTAAGAACTTGCTCAGTGCCCAGGGGTGTTGTTCATGCAGAGGCCAGAACAGAGAGGGGGAAACTGAGGCACTGGAATGTACAACCACCTGTATGATGTCAGCTCTTGGTGACATCACTTGGTGGAGCTGGGCCCTGAACCCAGGTCTCCTCCTCCTCTCCCAACCACCCAAGTGGTAAATGAGGAAGCCAGTTGTCTTCAGGAGCCTGGCCGCTCTGGGAAGGAGGAGCAAGGATCTCACCTCTGAGGATCTCAAGGCACTTGGGGGCAGGGGTGGGGGTGGAGATCTGATGAGGCATTGTTTGGCAGGGACTATTGACAACCATCCAATAAGGACAGGCAGCATGATTTTTACCTGTCAGGTGCTGTTCTGGGTGCTTTTCAAACATCATCGCCACCCCATTTTGCCGACAGGGAAACAGGCTCATGGTGAGGGATCTTGTTAGGGGTTAGGCCACTTGCTTAGGGATGACCTGCCAGGGACGGCAGAGCCGTAGGGAGACATACATCTGTGCAAGGTGACACTGTTCCTTCCACTGCCTCGTATCACCTGCCACCCTGCCCAGGGTTCTGGAGTCGTGAGTGATAACCATTCTCAAGCAGTCTGTACAGCAAGGGGAATAAGCATTTGGGGGCGGGGGGGGGTGGGGTATGGGACAGTGGGGGGTAAAGGGGAGCTGATATCAAGGAGTTCAAGAAGAAAGAGGATGTTTTGAAGCTGCTGGTGGGTACAATACTGCTTGATGTGGTCCACTATGGAATGATGTGATATCTGCATGCGCTCCCAACAAAATGTTAATGTTGTTTAGAGAGAAAAAAAGACTAGCCAAGCACACAGGCACAAAATAGTCTATAGCTCAATCACTCATGACTATAGACTGTCCTATCAGTCAGGCACCTGCCCTTCTGGTAGCCTCTGCCTTGCTCTTTCCCCTATGCTTGCCTGCCGAAGAAGTCAAACCATTGGCTGGGCCAGAAACACAGCCTTTCAACCAGCTTTTTTCCCTATAGATACCTTTGTTACTATTGTACCTTTGATTTCAAGACGGTATTAGGATGGGCTAACTAGAGAAACAAGTCCAAAGGCACTCATCTATGTGTAAGAAAGAGCTTCATATCAAGAAGTGATTGTTTATCAAAAGAACATCCCAGCCCTGTCCCACTCAGGTCCATAGGTCCGATACTAGTCCCTAAATCCCTCTTCAGACTCCCAAAGCCACAAGGGATAGTACAAAATGCAGGGACTTCACAGGCCAGCGGTTACAGTCTGGTGGATCCAATGGGGGTGGACGCATCTCCGGAGCTCTGGCAGACCTCGGAGTAGCTCATCAGCAGGAAGGTGAAGGTGGAGAGAGAGAGGGAGGTCACAGGTCCCTCCCTATGAGAAGGCCTCACCCACAAGGTGTCACCATCAGGCTGTCTGTCCCCTGATTGACAGGCTAAACTCCACCCCTAAACTTTCATATATCTTCAAGTTGACATGATATTATGTAACTACCACAAAGACATTAAAAAAAAAACACACCTCCCAAATCCTAACATTGCCCCTGAACTAAAAAGAAAAAGAAAGCCCTCTAATGGAGGGGGGAAAGCAAACTGCATCCTTTTGTTCACACGGGTGCAAAGAAGAACAGTATCCATCTCCCTGAGGCCGCGGTGGCTTTCCACCGTGCAGCCCAAAGCGGAACGGACAGGACCTCAGTGTGCAGTCAACCCCAAGGGGCTTCTTTTCCACTGAGGTGGCCCCGGGGGGCTATTTTTTAAAAGAGAAAAGGGAAATATTGTGAGTGTGTATCACTAACAATAGTTCATCAGATGTTAGTGGGTTCTGATGCTGACTCATTTTGATTTTCGTATAACCTGATATTTTGACGCATTTTGTCGGTATCTTATTTTTTGACCTTAAACCAGTATTACTCATCCCTGAGCATACTCAAACGGAGGTTCCACTCTCCGTGACTAAGGAACAGACTTAAAACAACCGGGAGCACAAAAACCTGTCCCAGCCATTCTACTAAATTGGTGTCGAAGGAGCTTCATCATGAGGTCGGGGCGGGGGCGGGGTGGTGGCACTGGATGAACACAGTTCTCTGCGAGCTCACCCTCTGCTGGGAGGAGCTTGCTTCCTTCCTCTTGTCCTGGGCTTTCACCAAGAGGCCTGTACGTTCGCAGGAGAGCTCGAGATCAACTTGATCCCTGAATTCTGGAGGCAAAACGTGCTGCCCACAAGGGAAGGATCCCATTCGACTTTGCAGCTAGCGTGCTTTCCTCAATTTCCCAGCAAGGCCAATTCTAGGTGTAACAGACGACGTGGTGGAATGGCTGTCACCTATTGTGGTTGCTTGTGTTAGGGACCATCACGTGTCTGTCTGGGTTAACTAGAGAAACAAATCCATAGATACTCATATGTGGATAAGAAAGAGCTTTAGATCAAAGAACAATTGTATATTAAGAAAATATCCTAGCCCAGTCCAGATCAAGTCCATAAGTCTGATATTAGCCCATATGTCTGATACCAGTCTATAAATTCCTCTTCATATTCATGCAGCCATGCAATGATGCTGAATGCAGGAAGATCACAGGCCAGTGAGTGGAAAGTCCTGTGGATCCAGTAGTGGTAGAAGCATCTCAGTGCTGGCAGGGGTCTCCACGAGGCTCCTCCAGCTCCAGGGCTCCGGCTCCATCAGTGTACCTCCACGTGTCTTGTCAACAGGAATGTGTAGCAGAGAGAGTTTATCTGGCTGCAGTGGGCTATTTTTGTCCTTCACGTCTCCAAATGAGGTCATCAAGCTGCAACGTGATTGACAGGCTGAACTCCAGCCGTTCACTCAATATTCTCACATTGACACCAGATTATGTAACTACCACAGTAAGTGAAAAAAATCCAAGCTCCCAGAAGGAAATCGTACTAGAGCTTAAATTCTGAGCACCCAGTTTGCAGCAGGGTATGAACAACCATGCCGCTCAGAATCCATTGGCAGGTCCCTGGGGGATTATAGCTTCCTTGAATTCCCTGGACCACCGGCCGAGGCTGTGGCCAGCCTTGCCCTCAGGCAGACCGCGTCAGAAAGTGAATGGATGTGCACATCCTTAGTTGAATTGCAATGTCCTCAGCTCCCCCTTTTGACCCGTATTTCATTTGTTCTAGTGGTTACTATTTTATGCTTGATTTTGGATTGAAGCTTTTCTGTGCTTTGTGGTTGTTGTTGGGGAGGGGCCTGCACGAGTTTCTTTATGTGAAATCCATGATAGGTAGATCTATAGAGACAGTAACTAAATGACAGCGCTTTGGGGTTATGGCCGGGGAGGTGGGCGTGGGGGAATAGAGAGCTAATAATAGAGTCCTCACATTGGCTGCGGTGATGGTTGCGCTGCGTTGTATGGTGTGCGAATTGTACGTCTGTAAAGTTATTTGAAAAGAAAAACAAAATAACTGGGGGGAAAAAGATGGTGGCTAAGCATTGCCTTGGGTAAATCTGCTGCACAAGACCTCTTTAGAGCGTTGAAAGCAAGGACGTTACTTTTAGGACTAAGGTGCGCCTGATCCAAGCATAGTCATTCCAACGGCCTCATCTGCCTGCAGGAGACCTAGGAAGAATCCGCGTGTTTGAATCGTGGTGCGGGCAAAGAAGACTGAGAGGATCACCAGGGGCTAAAAGGACAAACACGCCCGTCTTGGAAGAAGTGCTGCTTAGAGGCAAGGATGGCGAGACTTTGTCATCCATGCTTGGGACAAGTTGTCGGGAGAGACCAGTCCCTGGCGAAGGACATCACGCTGGATAAGGTAGAGGGGCAGCGGGAAGAGGCAGGCCCCTCCGCGAGTTGGCTTGACTCGGTGGTGGCTGCAGCAGTGAGCACCTAAGCACAATCGTGAGGCTGGTGCAGGACTGGGCAGGGACCCCCTTCGTGGTGGAGAGGGTGGTGGTCGGAACCGTCTCAGTTCTCCCCTGTAACACAGGAGGCCCCCGGGACTTGGGATCGAGTCCACAGCTACAGTCTTGCCTGGTTTGGGGTTTTCCTCTGGGCCACAGAGAAAATGCCCTGGAGATGAACGGGGGTGGGGGGAGAGTGCGGGGGGGGGGTGGCAATCAAGCCCTTGGCCATTGGACCTTTGGGAAGAAATGGTGGAGGCTTGGCAGAGCCTTGTCTTCCTGGACAGTACCCTCACATTGTGCTCTTTGGGGTACAGACTGACATGACAATCTTCGAGTCACACAGGCTGGAGGGCTTCGTTCCTGTGGGGTTTGCTGACACCTTATGTAGATGGCTGCTTGCTTTAAGGAACGCTTTGAAGGCCCAGGCACTGTTCTTTCTGACGGCCAGGCACCATCTGACTCCTCGCCATGCTGTGCCACATCTCCAGTGATCCTTCATGAGGCTAAGTATCAAGCAGGGCCACATTATAAGAACGGATTGTTCTTAGGTTAACTGAAAGTTCAACAATCCACTCATCCATCTAAGGTTTAAATATATCCATGTTCGGCTTCAGTGGCAATGCTATCAGTTTTTTGAGAGAGAGTGTAAGTAACCCCCGTGGGGTATTTTGTATTTCTTCTTAGCAATCATCTTTATGGAAGCACATCTGCACATCTTCTGTGGAGATGCTGCGTGGGTTTGAACTGCCAAACTTGAGGTTAGTCCTCCAAGCATAAACCTGGGGGGCTGCAGCATGTCTGCAGCTGGGGACTCTGCCCCAGGCACCAGTTGCTCTCCCTCGCCTGGCTCCAGCCTACCTGCTCAGAAACAAGGTGCTTTGATCAACAACAGCCTTGCTAAGTGTCTCTGGGCACGGCCACACTAGGGTACGGTCTGTACCCCATCCTTGGAAGGAAAAGGAGACCCATGATATGATATCCTCTTCCCATTATCCCGTTGATGGCGGTCCAGTTGAAATCTTAGATGAATGAGAAGGTCTGATTTAGAAAGACAAGAGAGCGAACTAACAGCACAAACGCTGTAGGGGGAAATTTTCAAAGTTCTGAGGGATTGGAAAGTACTATTCATGCTAATCAATAACCCACAGCGATAATAGGTCAGAGGGCACAGATGCCCTTAATAGGGGTGCAAAAGGCGGAAATCCGTAAACTCCAGGCTGGCTCTGCAGGCTTCCCTCACGCTCCAAAAAGGGCCAGTCTTATCAAAAGGTGGGGGTCCCTGAGCCTCTGGCTGATTTGGTCCAGGGGATGCTGCAGAGCCATTGCTTTGGCCCCTGATTCATGGCAACCCCCTCCCCACTCAAGGATGGGGTTCCTACGATCTTGCCCGGATGAGAGAGCTGATGGTCATGCTGATGGGGATGGGTCATAGGATTGGGGTCCTATGACCCCCAATAGCAGATGGTTTGTTCTTTAAACTAATGGTCCAGCCTCTCATTTTCATCCACCTGAAGGAGCATTTGGAGGCGGGATTGTAATTAACCAGAAGGAGCCTGGGTGGGGGGAGCCTGTGTGTTGTGTCTTCAGTTTATCTTGTTTCTGTCTAATAAGGCCTAACAAGGTCATGAGCGGGTGGAGATCCAGGCACGCAAACAGGGGACGTGCAGAGAAAACAATCGCCATGGAGATGTGTTTCCGAAGCTGAAGAACATGTGCTCGCCTTCCCCAGCCTGTCCGCTCGGTGAACTCTAATCAGACCTTCCTGCCCGGAACCTAAGGCTTTCATTTCATGTCTTAGTAAGTCTTGGCGTTCAGATGTTTAAAATCAGACAAACTAAAACTCACTGCCATCGAGTTAAGTCTGACAAAGGTGACCCTATAGGGCAGAGTAGACCCGCCCCTGTGGGTTTTTGAGACGCTAACTCGTTACAGAAGCAGAAAGCTTCACCCTTCTCCCGAGGAGAGGCTGGTTTTCAAACCGTTGACCTTGTGGTTAGCAGCTGCACATGGAACCACGATGCCACCAGGGCTCCTGGCATTCAGACAGAGACCATAGTGCAGTGACCAGGGGACATATGGTCCACCAGGGCTCCTGGCATTCAGATAGAGACCACAGTGCAGTGACCAGGGGATATATGGTCCACCAGGGCTCCTGGCATTCAGATAGAGACCACAGTGCAGTGACCAGGGGACATATGGTCCACCAGGGCTCCTGGCATTCAGATAGAGACCACAGTGCAGTGACCAGGGGATATATGGTCCACCAGGGCTCCTGGCATTCAGATAGAGACCACAGTGCAGTGACCAGGGGACATATGGTCCACCAGGGCTCCTGGCATTCAGATAGAGACCACAGTGCAGTGACCAGGGGCATATGGTCCACCAGGGCTCCTGGCATTCAGATAGAGACCATAGTGCAGTGACCAGGGGCATATGGTGAAAGGCAAGCATATCACTTGCCAGTGAGAGCAGATGTAGACCTGAGGCTGGAGGTCAGGACTGCAGACCCCCCAGAGGAAGTGATTCACAAACCCAGTCGAAAGATGGACAAATAAATGAAATGAGTGAGCTTCCATTTCCAAGCGGGGCACTGTTTCCCAAGCAGAATGGGCACTGGGGAGAGGCAAGAGATGGTGTCCCTCAGCCACCCAACACACTCTCACCCCCCTCCTCTTAGGTTTGTATTTCAGTGTTTCCTCCTTCACACTGGATTCCCACTGCCCTGCCCCCACCGGCATCCTTGCTAATGTATTTGATCTACATTCTTAAATATGCATGAGTCCTTAGAGAGCCCACTGTGCTGCGTTTGTACATGTTTTTAATTAGCATGACTGATTCTGTGTTGTAGGTCTGCCTGGTTCTTTTCCCAACACACACACACACACACACACACACACACACACACACACTCAAACCCAAGGCGTATTCAGCGAGGTCCGTGCTCAGGAATCCACCCTGAGAAGCTGCCACATTTCCTCCTGCCTTCGGCCAGTGATAGGGACCCAGTGGCCTCCAATTCTCTTCTCCTACAAGTGTGAACCACTGTGAAGAGCTTCACAGGGGTCCCTCTTGTCCTGGGTGAGAGAGGTCTCTGGGACGTATGTCTATAGTGTGGGGGAAACCGTCCCCTCACAACTATATCATGGGTCTGATAGGCGCAATTATATGATTATGATATATAAAAAGTATAGAAAAGTCATAGAGAATAAGAGAGATAGAAGAGAAGATAAAATAAAGGAGTCAGACACATTTCATGGTAGCAGGCTCACCTCCTGGACGGCCATGATCTCACCAGCCAGGTCCGCGCACAGTGCAGGCAGAGGAGAGGGGAGGAGAGAGAAGGATTTATTTCTAGCCAAGACTTTTATATCTGATGGGGTGTGCAAGCCCCCTGATTACAGGTAAAGACATCCATCACAGGAAGGGGTTGTACTATAGGTAGTACAATAATGGGAGGGGGGCAATCTAGGGGTATACACATAATTGGAAGGGGAGGGATTGGGGGTACACGTGTGACAAGATGGGTGGATCCTAGATTCAGGAAGGCAGCCTAACATTGGATGTCCCTGAGCAGGTTTGACCTGTTCGCTGACTCTCTATGGAAACAATCACTATCCTTATCAGTAGGGTGTGAGCCCCACCTACAGTGGACCAGATAGTGGTCTGCTTGCTCTGGGTGGCTGGATGCCTTCAGGGAGATAGCTTGACAATCATTTACCATTAGTTGCAAGCAGCGTCCTAGAACTGCCATATATTTGGGGGGACCTGGGGAACAGTTTTTATAGTAGCCGTCTCGCTGGGCCGTGGGGTCTTGGTGTTGCTCTGGGCGCACACGTGGCTACTACCTGAGAAGCTGGTGGTTTGAACCCATCGGGCAGCTCTGAGGGAGAAAGACAGAGCAGCCCTCCACCCGCTAACGATTCCCATGCAAGAAACACTGTAGGAGCAGCTCTTCTCTGTCACGTGGGGTCGCTGTGAGTCAAACCAGCTCCTGACTGCAACAACAGCACGGCCGACGGGTTGTCCATGGGCCTAACGCCCAGATGGCATCTCTTGCGCACACTAGACAAAGGCTCCCTTCCAGGTGGGTGCAGCCTCACAGACCCGTGGTTTGCTGGCAGGTGGCAGGTGTGACACCCGGCCTGAGGCCAGAGGGCATAGTTTGACATTGCAGGGGCGATTGGCTTTCAACAGTTGTACTTCGGGTTCTTGGGAGTGGGTCCTTGGGGTCACAGGCTTTCTAGCTATTGCCACTGTGAGGTTCATAGGGTGCTTCTGCGTGCCGTTTCCAGATGGCATTTCTTGGGTATTTAGGTGTGCTTGTGGACCATTCGGTCCCCCTCAGCAAACTGCTGAGTCAGATCCTCGGACCCTGTCTATGAAGTTTACTTTTTCGGTGTTTTGCTTTGTTTTTCCCTGTTGATTTGAAGGCATCTTTTGTATATGATGAAGAGTCCTGGCGCCGTGGTTATTTGTTGGGTTGCTAACCATAAGGCCGGAAGTTCGAAGTCACCAGCCTCTCTGCTGGAGAAAGATGAGGCTTTCTACTCCTGTAAAGAGTTACAGTCTCGGAAACCCACAGGGCAGTTCTACTCTGCCCTCGAGTCACTATGAGTCGGACTTGGTTCAATGGCAGAGAGTGTGGTTCAGTTGGGGTTTGGGATATCATGGTAAGAATCTATTTGTTTCGAGGCCACAAGCCTTCTGCAGTCTGCCATCTGTTTGCCTGCATGGCCGACATATCCTCTGCTAAACAGAAACCCCTAATTGTGATGACATCAAAGCCAGCATTCATTCGTTCACCTCACTTGTTGTGACTTTTCCCAAAAAAGGGTCTTTTCCCATCTCTCGAGTCAAAAGAGTTTAGCTGTTTCCTGGAGAGTTTGAACGTTGTGATTTTAGTTAACTGCAAGCCACCTGTTATGTGGTGAAAGACAAGGCTTAGCCGTGTTGATTTTCCACGTGCCACGTGACCTGCCCTCCCCCCCCCCCGTTCTGTGGCATGTGCTCCCATTGGCTGGTGCCCTACGCCATCAAGAACAGAGTCAAGCTCTCCACAGCTCCCTAGGTGAGAATCTGTGCTGTGGGAGCAGATTGCGAGGTCTTTTCTCCTGCAAAGCCTCAGGCAGATTCGAACTGCCAACTCTTAGCAGCTCCGCTCTTAGCCACTGGGCCACCAGGCTCCTTAGCCTGCTTTGACCATAAGCTCCCTCCAGTCCCCGGGCCTCTGGGAGCCTCTCTCTGAGCCCTCTAGCTGTGTCCCTGTCCTGTGGCGCTTCCTGTGCCCCGGACCACACTCTTTGTACCAGGGGGGCTGTGCAGTTTGTTTTAATATGGGAGACAATAAGGTCAGGCTTTAAAAACAGAAATAGCGAGAAGGCAACCAAGGTAGAGAGTCTGGCACATAAACCAAGACCTGCAGCCTTCTGCCTCAACTCAGCTCCTGGGTACACCGCCGGCCTTGACCGGCATGCCACCGCCTCCCCTGCAAGAAGCTGCACGGTCACCTGTCACAGCGCTGTGCCCACTGCCACCGGGAACACAGGCGCTGTGAAGTTAGATGCGTCCTTGTCTGTCTTCTAGTCGGCGACAGGCAGGGCCTTGGTCTTCCGTGGCACTCAGCACTGTGCCAGGCCCAGCATTCGAGTTCACAGTTACTGAGTGCTAAAGACGGCAGTGAGGAGCCCCCATGGGGCAGGGGGTTAAGTGCTGGCTGCTAACCAAAAGGCTGGCAGTTTGAACCCCGCAGGCACTCTGCGGGAGAATGACGAGGCAGTTGCTTCTGTACAGCTTTACAGCCTTGGGGGCTCTGCGGAGCAGCTCGTCCGGTGGTGGGCGGGGGGTGTCTTTACAAGCCCTGGCTGTGGTTCCGTGCTGTGTCCACCCTTCCTGCATCACGGCTTCATGGAGCGCCCCCAGCAGGGGGACAACTAACTCCACTGTGTCCTTCAGGAAGCCGGGCCACAGCGGGGCCAGGTCACTGGCCTAAGGTCACACCACTAGAAAAGAATGTGCACTTGAACCGAAGCCAGCTGGCTCAGGGCTCCTGCTTGTAGCCATCTCTCTGCATCCCAAGGCGCGTGCAGCGAGCCAATGACTGAAGGCGACCCAGGAGGCGAGAAGAGGCAAGGCAGAGGGGGCCGGTGGAATAACACCAACCTGGGACACGGCTCCTTCATCCAGATGAGTGGGCTCCAAGTAAGTGCTGTTGTTTTTTTCTCAAAGATGATGACTTCCATGAATTCTGGAAAGTCCTCTGGTGGCTGCCTTTCGTGTTGTGACCTGAGAAGGAAGCGCGGAAGAGTCCCGGATGGCTTTTTCAAGCCCCTTCACTTTAGGCGAGAGGACTCTCAAGACTGCGTGTGGAATCGCTAACGAAGTATTATTCACTGAATGCGGCTCGAGCCTGTGAACCCTTACTCCCCATTAATTTACGTGACAGGTTCCTCATCATTTTCCCACGGGTAGAGTTCACAGATTTCTCAAGTTATTAAAAATTGAAATTCATATTAGGGAGTCAGAGGACCCAGGTGCCCCTATATCTATTTTTATTCCAAAGTCACATGCTGAGTTGGGCGGAGTTCATTGCAATGGTTTCCTCAGAGCAGAGTGGGTGGGCGCAGCTATTGATTTCTTAACGCCTCGCGTGTCCATTAGGAGTGACTGCTGGGGGAGAAAGGAGCCCCGGTGCTGTAATGGTTAACACACTGGGTTGCTAACCTCACGGTCAGCAGTTCAAAACCACCAGACACTCCGTGAGGAAAGACAGGTCTTTCTACGCCCGTTTAGAGTTAGCCTCAGACACCCACAGGGCCAGTTCTCAGAGGGAGAAGCGACTTGGTGGCAGTGTTGGTTGGTTTTGCTTTCAGTTGGGGCATTGGGCGGCAGGCCTCCACCTGCAAGGGCTCAAACCTCCTGCAGAAGGTAGACAAGGAGGTCAGCTGGTATCATGAAGAGATGTGGGGCTTAACCCAGCCTGGAGAGGGGACAGGAATAGGCATATTGATCCTTTAAGGAGAGGAGTTAGATGTGGTGGGGTTGGGGAGAGCATTCCAGGGAGAGGCAGCAGCACATGCCCAGCCCTAGAGGCAACAAAGCTCAGGGCCCATAGGAAAAGGAGAGACTGCTCGCTAGCCTAGCAGGAGCTTAAGCAGGCAGGGAAGGGGCAGGAAGGAATGCTGGCAGGCGGGGCAGAGCGGGGCGCAGGGACTCCAGACAGAGCACTGAAGGGAAAGAGAGGCCAGGATTTTCCAGAAGGCTCCGCCTGGGATTCATCTATGCATGTGTGCTGGGTTATCACCGAGCTCCGGCTCACGGCAACCAATGCACCCATTCTGAAGAGGAGAAAACAGAGGCTTTTAAAACCAAATTCCTCCAGCTCAATAAGCCGCCCCTCCCTAGGCATTGGGGCTAATCCACACCCTATGTCAGGGTCATTTACATCCCCCTCCTGAGAACGACACCCTCCAGAAGCCCACGCCCCCAGGAAGCTCTGCGGCCAGAACTAGGGGTGCTTTACTGTTTACAGCTCAACCAGGGAGACTGTGGGTTTGCATATTTGGCATGACTTTGCATAAAGCATTGATCAGTCTTAGAGCCAATGAAGTATGCCGAATTAGAGCAGCAGCAGGCCCTGGTCTCCAGCCTTTGCCCAGCGTTGCTCACGGAAGCACAGCCGTGGGGTTGGGACGTCTCTCCCAAGGAGAGGGTTGACAGTGGTCTTGCTTCCTCCCTGTGGGACCGTGCACAGAGCTCTCACCCGCAGAAACTGGGGCCTGCGGGGCTAGAATTCCAAACACACAGGGGAGCAGGCACGGAGCTGTGCATGAGTGTGGTCAACGTGCCTGCCACAACGTCCAACACATCCTTATCTTCCAGGAAACAGCTAGGCATGTGCCTCAAACTCTCGCCATCCCCAAGGCTAGGCCGACTCTGCGAGACCCTACAGGAATGGGTGGTTCCGAGACAGACGGTAATCCGAGAAGGACGGCCACTCTGTCTGGGAGCGGAACGTCTCATCCTTCTCCTGCTAGGTGAGGCAAAATCCCCCGTTCATGTTCAATGCCCGGAAACTCTGCTGTGGCTTTTAAACGGATTTCTTGTGTATCCCACCCCACCCTGCCCCACCCCCCAGAACAGAAAATAAGCCGAATCCCATCAATAAAAGGGAAATCCTAGGGTCCTGGGACATCCCTTGCTACTGAGGGTGGAGTTATAGCTTTTTGCTGAAAAGCAAGCCTACCACTGAAACTCAAGAGAGAGGTGGTAAACATGGTTCAGAGCCCAGGGCCCCAGCCCCTGTGGGAGTCCCAGCACTCATGCTGTCCTGTGCTGGGCAGTCGTTTGGGATTCCAGCCACGTGGGACAAATCCGGCTGAGTTTCCAAAGATCAATGCTGCTTCCAATACTCTCTCCCTCCGGCAAGCTCACGACATATTTTTTCACAAGTAATAATTAGGGACAGAAATATCTGACCTACTTACAAGTCCACAAATACACACATTGGTGGCTTCTACATCAGCTCTCAGGCCGTCAGAAGGAGCCGGTTTGGGAATAGCTTTTTTTAACCTGGTGGAATGACGAGTCGGTGGCAGGCAGTTTGGGACGCTCCTTTCTGTCCACCCTGTCCAGCAGACAGTGTCCCCTGCACGATGTCTCTCACCACCAGCCCTCAAACCCAGGATGATTTTTATATTTGATCCTAGGAGTAGAAGGGAACTTTAGTTTCTGACTTTGGAAAGAGGGATTACGCACAGATCTCAGATTTCTCAAGCAATTTAGGCAACGTGCTTTTTTCTTGTTCTTCTTTTAAAGAAAATGCTACATTAACAAAGGGTATAATGTATGTTAGTTCTATCCTTGCATTTTCTAAACCTAGCCTTTTGGGGTCTTGCCTGAGCCTCTGCTTATCACTTCTAGAGCTGCCCGGCTGGGAGCTGTGGTCCTTCCACGGACTCTCCCAGAATCCCAGCACCACCAACGGGGGAGGGGGGTTTCCGTCAGAAGGTGAGACTTTGTATAGTCCTGTTCACCCATGGAAGCCTGGCCCCTGTGGGAGCTGATAGCCTGGCCCCTTTGTGTAGTTCTGAAAGCATTTCCTGAGTGCCTGCGATATGCCAAATCCCCTCCTGGGCCCAGGAGGCACACTGAGCAAGGTGTGCTGCTTGTAGTATGATGTGGGAAAGCTTCCAGAGCCTAACACAAAGGCGTCATTGCTGTTACCTTGTTAGAGACCATAGAGTTGGTTCTAACCCAGAGCTATCCTGTGTGCCGCAGAACGACACACCGGCCTGGCCTGTGCCCCCTCCCAGCGGTTTCTGTGCCTGAGCCCACGGTTGCAGCCAGGCGTCAAGGGCTCCCTCTCTTTCGCTGCCCTCTACTTTACCAAGCATGATGTCCTGCTCCAGGGTCTGGTCTCGCCCAACAATATAACTAAAAGATGTAAGATGAAGCCTCCCCATCCTTGCCTCCAGGGGCGCTCTTCTAAGGAAAGCAAGGTCAGACTTGGTAAATGTGTAGTGAGTGACCGGAGGGAAGGACAGTATGAGTGTATGGGGGCTAGAGGGAGGGGTACCCTCCAGCCAGCTGAGCCCAGGCTTGGCAGTCTTCTCCAGGTGGACAGGAGGCACGGACAGGAGAAGCATGTTGGGGCCCTAGCTGGGGTAAAGGCACAGGGGCGTGGCGAGCAGGGAGGCTTCAGAATGTCATCTAAAGTTCACGGACAGTGTGAGGGTCTACGGCTGGAGAGGAGGGCACCAGAACTTTGGGGAGTGGAGGAAAGGAGTCAGAGTCTAACCAGGGGCGTCCAGAAAGCGTGAGTGATGAGTCAGGAGGGGGTCACATGATCCGATCTGGGTTTGTGAAGGCCATGCAGAGGACCCCCTGGAGAAGAAGCATATGAAGAGGCTTCACAACGCGCCCACCCTCTAGTCCCCACCCAGCCTCGGCAAGCAGCACGCTGGCGGCCATCCTGCTCCGCCCTTCAAAAGCTGAAAAAAAGTAGAAGGAGGGAGAGTGTGGGCAATGGCCCGGCCCTTCTGAGAGGTGGAGCCCTGTGAGGGGGAGAGCTGTGAGGTTGTGGCTGGGCAGGGGTGGGGGGCATCCTTCTCCTCCAACCTTGCTGAGAATAATAGGAACATAGGCCGTGGTGAGCCGCCGAGCACATTGCATGTCATGAAAACGTGTGAGGAAAGGAAACCCGGCAGCAGCAAATACCTCCTTTCCCTCCGACCTGCTTGTTGTAGTTATATAATCGGTTGTCAACTTAAGACTATTAAGTGAAAGGGTGGAGTTTAGCCTGAGTTAGTTAGCTTATGGTGCCAACCTGGCTGATAAACACATGTGGGGTTAATTGAAGGGCGGAGAGATAAATAAATCAGTGAGCCTCGCCTTTCTAGTTCGCAGGTCTCTTGCTTTGTGATGGCCCCACCTGGGTGCAATTGCCTTAGCCAGTTCCCAGCTTCAGCTGGCAAGGCTCACTTCCTGCAAGACATCCCCAAAGAGAAACATTATGGACCTACCCTGATGCAGCCATGGGTGCTGGAGCAGCTGTGTGGAGACCCCTGCCAGAGCTGAGATGCTTACACATTCACTGACTCGGCTTTCCTCCTGCAGTCGGCATCATTGCATTTGTTTTGTGAGATGGAGGAGGACTTTGTGGACTGGTGTTGGACATATTGGTTAATGGGTTAATGTTGGACTTGTAGGCTTAGGCAGCACTGGGTTGGGATGTTTTCTTGATGCACACTTAACCTTTATATAAAACTCTCTCTTGTACATGAGTTTCTGTGAATTTGTTTCTCTAAAGTACCCAGACTAATACAAGCCTGTCAGTCAGGTTGCAGCTTGATGACCTCATTTGGAGGCACAACAAAGATCAATAGCTCACTGGAGGCCAGACCCACACTCACTCTCTGCTTCGTCTTCCTGCTGACAAGACACATGGAGCTACGCTGATGGAGCCAGAGGCCTGGAGCTGGAGGAGCCATGTGGAAACCCACACCAGCACTAGATGCTTCCAACACCACTGGAACCACAAGACTTTGCACCCACTGGCCTGTGATCTTTCTGCACTCGGCGTCATTGCACGTGTTGCATGAGTCTGAAGAGGACTTTATAGACTGGTATCAGACATATGGGCTAATATTGGACTTGTGGACTTGGCCTGGCCTGGGATGCTCTCTTAATGCGCCATTACTCTTTATATCAAACTCTTTCTTATTCACATAGGAGTCGTCCTGGATTTGATCTTTTAGTCTACCAAGACTAGCACAATGTTGAACTGCTAGCTGCAATGTCGGCAGTTCAAAACCACCAGCCTCTCCACGGGAGAAAAGCCAGGCTTTGTACTCCAGTCAGCAGTCACAGTCTCAGAAACCCACAGGAGCAGTGCTCCTCTGTCCTACAGGGTCGCTATGAGTCGGCATCACCTGGATGGCAGTGAGTTTGGTTTGTTTGTTTGGGGCTTAAGGGTCTGGAGGAGTCAACCACCAAACCGATTATGTTAGTCTGGGTATTTTTAGAGAAACAAATCCACAGAAACTCATGTATAAGAGAGAGTTTTATATAAAGGTTAACTGTGCATCAAGAAAACATCCCAACCCAGTGATGCCCAAACTCACAAGTCCAACATTAGCCCATTAGTCTGACACCAGTCCACAAAGTCCTCCTCCATCTCACAAAACAAATGCAATGATGCCGACTGCAGGAGGAAAGCCGAGTCAGTGAATGTGTAAGCATCTCAGTGCTGGCAGGGGTCTCCACACGGCTGCTCCAGCACCCAGGGCTGCATCGGGGTAGATCCATGTGGCTTCTCCTTGGGGATGTCCTGCAGGAAGTGAGCCTTGCCAGCTGAAGCAGGGAACTGGCTAAGGCAGCTGCACCCTGGTCCAACCACTACACAGCAAGGGACCTGAGAACTCGAAAGGCGAGGCTCACCAAGCCCTTTATCCCTCCACCCTTCAACTAAGCCACATGTGTTTATCAGCCAGGACAGCACAATAAACTAACTACCTCACCGATCAACGGTGCGTAGTCTGCGGTCTGGCCTTACTGTGGATGCGGAAGCCGAGAAGCACAGATGCTAGGAAGCTCCACAACCAGCAAGCATAGTCCACTGGGAGCAGAAGGCCGGGGAAGGGGTGGGGGAGACGCATATCCCGAGCCATTGACATCCCCCATCCAGTACGTGGTTGTAAGTGACGTGAGTTCTTCCTGCCTCACGGCCACCCTGTGTAACAGAGTGGAACTGCTCCTGAGAGCGGTCCCGGCCGTGACCTCCAAGAAGCAGATAGCCAGGCCCACCTTCTGCAGTGCCTCCGAGCAGACTCCAGCCACCACCCTTTCTGCTCCTATGGGAGTACTGGAAGGTGGGAGCCACCAGGAACTCACAAGGCCTCAGACAAACCAAAAACCTCACTGCCATTGAGTGGATGCTGACTCATAGTGACCTGTGCGTCCCCCAGACTGCAGCTGTTAGTGAGAGTAGAAAGCCTCATCTTTCTCCCTCAGGGCAGGCTGGTGGTTTTGAACTTCTGACCTTGTGGTTAGCAGCCAAAGGCCTAACCACAACAAGGCCTAACCACAACGCTACCAGGGCCCCTCCCAGAAGGCAGAGAGCCTGTGACAAGCTATGGGATGAGAGGGTCCAAGGAGCAGGGTGGGATGAGGTGGGAGGGGTTTCAAGGAAATGAGAAACCTAACCTCAGTGCCGGGCAGGTCTGGGGATTGGGGGGTGGGGGGATGGGCACAGCCTGCAGAGCTGTGGGGGGTGGGTGTCAGATGCTTGCAGGCATCTTCCCTGAGGGCAGTCTGTTGCCAGACTGCAGTGCCCTCCCCTTCCCTGCTGTTGAGGACAATGGACAGGCCTGCAGTCATGTATTTGGTTCCTGTAGGTGGGGTTTACACCCTACTGATAATGGTTCCTATGGAGATCCAGAGAACAGCTCAAAGCTGAGCTGCCATCCTAAATCTAGGATCTGCCCATCTTGTCACATGTGTACACCCAACCCCTACACTTCCTATTGTGTGTATGTCCCTAGATGCCTCCCTCATTGCTGTATAAGCTATAGTGCGACCCCTTCCTGTGAAGTATGTCTTTACCTGTAATCAGTGGGCTTGCACACCTCCAAAGGTATATAGGGCTGGGTTAGCAATAGAGAGCACGTGCTCTCTCTCACTATCTCCTCTTCCGGCTCCCCCTCTCCTCTCCCTTCCACTGTTCCCTTGTTCCCTTGCCCTCCTTCCCTTCCCGCTCTCCCCACGTGGACCATCTAGCAGGGCTGAGGTGAGCATGCTATCATGAAATGTATCTGACTCCATTATTGCAATATCTCTTTTATCTCTCATGCTCTCGGTGACTTTAATATAATATACTTAAATATCTCAATGGTACAATTGTGCTTACTGAACCCGTGATTAGTGGTGGGGGAGCTGGCACACACACCCCCCCCATTCATACCACAGGGGATCACAGACAGGCACGTCAGAAGAACACACAGTGGATCAACAATGATGTCACTGCAAATCCTGTGGGGCAGCACAGCTCTGCGCTGACCCACACGGGGGTGGCCATGAGTGGGCGTTGGCTCAGGGCAGCGGACTGGCAGGTGTGTGTTCCCTGACTCACACTCTGTCTCTCCACCAGGAAAGGAATCATGCCTGGCTCATCCCTGCTCCATCCCAGCGCCTCGGGGACACTAACTCGTACGGAATCAACATTTGAGCAAGATGGTTTCAACAGTTTAGTAAGCAGACGTCAGAGAAGAAACGTTTCTCCTTACCTAACTGCAAAACTAAAACGCAGTTCTCTTACGAGGCAGCGAGGGGCATGCTGGGGACTCTAGGAGCCAGACATCGGTCAGCGGGAGCTTTCTGCATGGTGTCTTTCGTCCTCCGCTGTCTACTCCAGAAGACGCCCACCAGCAGCCACACTCGGCAGCACAGGCCTTTCAGCCCCTTGCGAGTGAGTGTTCTGCTCATTCGTTTCACAAAGTTCAAAATGCAAGCAGTCCTTTGAAAGGGCTATGAAAACCAGCCTCCTGGGAGGCTCTTGTTCTTGGCAGTTAGCAGCTGAGTGCATAGAGCCCCTCACCCACCTCGCCACCAGGGCTCCTTCAACTCTTGGCCTTGGTTCCATCTTCTGGAACCATCCAAAATAGGTCTATTTCCCATTTCTGTTGACAGGACATCTGGTATTTGAAGTTATTGTGTTGACCTAACCCTTCCCAGATCCACCGTCTGGAACCAAAGCTGCAGGAGAGGGTGGCGGGTGTGGTGGTTACATAAGCTGTTGTCAATTTGGGACTATTAAGAGTGAAGGGGTGGAGTTTAGCCTGTCAATCGAGTCACAGATTAATGACCTCATTGGGAGGCGCCACGGAGATAAATAGTTCTCTGGAGGACAGAGCCACTCACTCCCTGTGAGACATTACTGAGAATGAGCTAGATGGCGCTACGCTGATGGAGCTGGGGAAGCCACATGGAGACCCACACCAGAGCTGAGATGCTTCCACCGCCACTGGATCCACAAGACTTTCCACCCACTGGCCTGTGCTCTTCCTGCATTTGGTGTCATTGAGTCTGAAGAGGAGTTTATAGACTGGTAGCGGGCATGTGGGCTAATATCAGACTTATGGACTTGACCTGGACTGGGCTGGGATGTTCTCTCGACATTCAACTGCTCTTGTATACAAAGCTCTTTCTTCTGCACATCTGAGGCTCCCTGGATTTGTTTCTCTAGTCTACCCAGACTAACACAGCGGGAAGGAGAAAGGAGGGCACTAGGTCTGCAGAGAGAAAATCAGGCTGCCCCCAGCAGGCTCTCTGCTCTCTGCAAGGGAGCCGCATACCCCCAGCGACTGGTCACCCTGGGTCCTGAACACACACACTGCCACCTCTTCCCTCTGAGTCGGTGTGCCCCTCCCTTCCACATCACCTGAGTGCTCGGCCCACCACTCCCCCTCCCCCTTGCTTCTCTTCCTCCCCAGCCCTGCACTTGTTGAGCACTGGCTCTCTGCAGAGGACCCCAGCTGCTGAGGTGAGCCCACCAAGGGCCCTGAGTGAGCTCACAGATCCAGACCGTACCCCAGAGGAAGAGTGAAGGGTGGCCCGAGCCCAGAAAACAGCTGGGGAGGTGACAGAAGGTACCGGTGTGGCTTTCTTTCAGAGCAGGGCACGCGGGACTGGAGGGGCTAGAGGGGAGGGGTGAGGTTATCGCCCTGTCCCTGGGCCCTCTGTTTATTTACCCACACCATGTGACTGACAAGCCACAACCTGGTCCAGGAGGCCTCCAGGCTCCCAGGTGGCGTCCACCTCCCCCGTGGTGCCATCTGAGATGCAGCCACAAGGTGGCAGCAAAGGATCAGTGGCATGGCTGCTCAGCGGGGGACAGTCCCCAAATTCCTTCTGGTCCTGTGGCCCTGGCTAGGGCTCTGGCTGGTCTCAGCCTGTCTTGCGTTCCAACAAGGAGAGGAGGGTCCATGTCAGGGTGCATGTGTGACTACACCTGCATAAGCATGTGTGTGCATAAACATGCATTGGGCGGGAACATTGCGTGCCTCTGTGCATGCATGGACTATGCGTGCAGTTGTTTTTGTATGTGGGCACTCGCGTGTGCTGGATATGTTATGTGTGGGTGACGTGTGCATGCACGTATGTATGGTACTGACTCTTGGGTCTCCCCCATCCTGTCCTCTGGGGGAGACAAGGAAGCCCGTGCAAGGAATGCTGGCCCTGCCATCGTAGGCTGCACGGGGTTTGGACCAGCCATGGTCTGCCGCCCATAACCACAGCGCACACACGGCTTATGGTCGTTAGGTGCCGCAGCCTGCTCTGACCTCTAGCGACCCCATGCACCACAGAAGGAAACCCTGCGGGCCTGCTCCAGCCTCACCATTGTCCCCCTGCCTGAACTCACTGTGGATTGCCAGGGGCTCAGGGAAGTCCTAGTGTGATAGCAACCCCCAAAACCACGCCCCGCTCACGGCTGTCTCCTTGCAACCACCCCGCTGGACGAGGACCTATTGGACCGTGCAGGAAGCTGAGGCCGCTTGCTGAAGCCGTGCTGGACTAAGGCAGAGCCATCGCCCCTAGATGGCTTCCCAACCCCTCCCCCGGAGCCACTTCTTCAGGAGAGTCTCTGTCCACAAATACAGTCGCTTCCCACATTCTGCCTTGGGAGAAGCGCCGGCCCTGCCTTCAGAGCATCGACCACAAATTCCAACCGGAGACCTTGCGGCTCTTTGTTTTCTGTGTACAATGTCGCTGGCAGGTGCTGACTGAATCCAGGGTCACTGCGTCCTCAAGCCCCAGCTCAGTGCCAGCCACACAGCCCAGCGGTTCTCAACCTGTGGGTTGCGACCCCTTTGGGGGTCCAGTGACCCTTTCACAGGGGTCAGCCAATTCAGACCCATAGCAAAATGACAGTGATGAAGTAGCAACGAAAATAAATTTATGGTTGGGGGTCACCACCACATGAGGAACGGTATGAAAGGGCCGTGGCATGAGGAAGGCGGAGCACCGCATCGTAGGTCTTGACAGAGGTGTGGAGGAGCACTGGCTCCCAGTGTCGTGGCCGTGTGGACGTCTCCCTCCTCCCAGCTTCCTGCACAGCACAATGGGAATCAGGATGCACTGTCCAGCCCCTGCTCAGTGTCCGGCCAAGGGACAGAGGGAGCCTGGATGGGGGAGCAGGGCCCGGGCAGAGCAGGGCAGGGCGTGTGGCCCTGGTTTCCCTCTGTGGCAGACTTTGTCAGCAGAGGCAATGAGGGCTGCGGTACAGTTCCTGACTGATGGCGAGCAGTGAGCTCATGACCAGTGAATTAGTCACAGTCAGTGGTGACTGAGCATCCCTCAAGCCCAGCCCTGGGAATGCAAGACCCCAAACAGTTCCCATCGCATGGCGCTGGGGGCGTGACGGAAAAGATGAAAACGCCACAGCAAAATCAACACCAGGAATCTCACCTCCTCCGATTCACCAGAAGCTCAAACTGGCCTTGAATACCTTATGTGGCAGTTACATAATTCCGTGTCAGCTTGAAGATATGAAAGTGAAGGGTGGAGTGTAGCCTGTCAATAGGGTGGTAGCTCAATGACCTCCTGTGGAGGTGTCACCCAGATAAATAGCTCTCCTGAGGCACCCCCACCCTCTCTCTGCTTCACCTTCCTGTTGACGAGCTATTTGGAGCCACGCTGATGGGAGCTAGAGCCGTGATGCTTCCATTGCCATTGGATCCACAAGACTCTGCACCCACCGGCCTGTGAGCTCTCGACATTCTGCATCAGGCCGTGTGGCTGCGTGAGTCTGGAGAGGGGTTTTTGGACTAGTATAGGACTTATGACCTTGATCTGGAGTGGGCTGGGATGGTTTTCTTGAACTACAATGACCTCTTGATATAAAGCTCTCTCGTATACATATGGGAGTATCATTGACTTTGTTTCTTTAGTCAACCCGACCTAATACACGGTATGTGGAGGGAAATGGGTCCTGAACCTGCACTTATCTTGGCGTGTTGTGTGTGTGTGTGTGTGCAGAAAACATTCTGCAAGTGGACCCCCCTCCTCTTCTGGGGGTTACAACACTGCCCGCGGAGGAACAGTGGCAGTGGAGTGAGGCACTGGTTACTAGACAAGTCCTATAAGCATCAGGGCCTTTCGTTCTGGGAATAAGTTCCCAGAACACAATCATGATGCTTTCTGAGCTTCCTGTCGGGCAGTCCAAAGAGAAATCAGTGAGTTTTCCCTGGGACACCAGCTGCCTGGGAGGCAGGAGGCCTGGACTGAGATAGGAACCCAGCACCCCGCCAAATTATAAGTCTGTTCTGGGTCTCAGGGTTCCACCTGGGCACTGAAGGGGTGCCACCAGGTAACCCCTGGAGGTCCCAGAGTGCTGACCTTCTCTTCCTGACCTCACTGAGCCCCACCTTGTTCCGGTGAGGCACCCTCGAGTCGATTCTGACGCACGGTGACCCTCTCACAGCCGAAGGCAACCCTGCCTGGTCCTGCGCCGTCCTCACGACTCTCCTCATGGGCGAGCCCGTTGTGGCCGGCACTGGGCCACACCATCTCATGGAAGGCCTTCCTCTTTGTTCCCTGCCCCTCCGCTGTATGGAGGGGCATGCTGTCCTTCTCCAGGGACTAGTCTCTCCTGGTCACATGTCCAAAGCACATGAGACACAGTCTCACCATCACTGTCTCTAAGGAGCTTTCTGGCTGGACGTCTTCCAAGACAGGCCCGCCTGTTCTTTGGGCAGCCCATGGTCCTTGCAATGTTCTTCGCCAGCACCGCAGTTCAAATGCATCGATTCTGCTTCCATCTTCCTAGCCAGTGTCCACCTGGCACACGCACAGGAGGCGATGGGAAACACCATGGCGTGAGCCAGGCGCACCTCTGTCCTCCTAGCAACGGGCTTGTTTTTCGACGCTTTAACGAGGTCTCATGCAGGAGGCTGAGCTCATGCAACTCAGCCCCTTACTGTCTAGGGACTGGAGGGAGAAAATGAACGCTGCCTGGTTCCACTGAGGCGGGTTCATTCCAGCCAGAACAACATGCCGTCAACCCCAGCCCCGTTTCGGCTTCATCCTCCATCGTCAGCTCCGGGAGCATCCCACCTGGCCCCTGCTGTGCCGACTGTCATCCGCAGGCCCTGTGCTTCCTCCGTGGCCAGCCCGATTCGGGCTCGCCTTTCTGTGTCGCCGGCAGGCAGCTACATGCGTCTGAGGAGGGTTATGAACTAGCGCTGGACTGAGGGGCTTGCGTTAGACTGGGCTGGGCTGCCTTCTTGATAGATAGCCACTTCTTGTGGTAAAAGCTCTTCCTTATTCCTAGGCGAGTGTTGCCGGGTTTGTTTCTCTCGACAACCTGGTCCGACATAGCTGCACACACGCATGCACACGCTGCTTTGTTCATGGGTCCACTCTCTTCTTCCCCCATCAGACCTGCCTGTAAGCTCCAGGAGGGCAGAAGGTTTGCCCCCTTCACCCAACAAGCATCAGCTCTCAGCTAAGTGCCAGGCAAAGAGCAAACCTGGGCAGAACAAGTGGGCCACAGTGACAGCCCCCTCGCAGGGCTGGGGGAGGGCGAGAGGAATGGAAGTGCCCTGCACGATGCCCCTCTCCTCAGCTACGCTCTCACTCACAGCCACCCCACGGAGCTCTGGTAGCACAGCGCCTTGCTCATTGTGCTGCCACACACAGAGACAGTGGTTGGAAGCCACCAGTCGTTCCATGGGAGACAGATGAGGCTTTCTACTCCCAGAAAGGCTTGCCATCTCGGAATCCCACGGGGGCATTTCCACGCTGTGTGCTAGAGAGAGGGGTGCGATGAGTCAGAATCAACCAGAGGGCAGCGAATCTCCCCGGGGAACAATGCTCCATTCAGACCCTGGATGGATTGAGAGGGCAGTGAGTAGAACAAGGGGTTCAGGGTCGGGGGGTACAGTGGTGGGGTTAAAGGGAGACAATGTCAAGGATTCCGTGGAGAAAAAGAATGTCTGGAAAATGATTGTGGTAGCAACACAATCTACTTTCTATTTGGCATGACTGAAATTCGGAATGATGTGATATCCGTATTCAATCCCAACTGATCATTTTTGAAGAGAGAGAGAGAGACCTGGAGCAGAGAGGTCTGCGGCATGTCATCTTAGACGTGGGCAGCAGGGGGAAGCACAGGAACGAATCACCAAACTGCCTCCCCCTTGCCCCGCAGGAAGGGGTATAAAAAGAGAGAGAGAGGGCCGGGCTCAGGGGCAGATTAACCAGTAAGCACAGTACACACCTGCTTATAGCAAGCAAAGTACCCAACCCGCTGCCGTTGAGTGAACTCCTGCTCATAACAAGCCCACAGGACGGGCTAGAACTGGCCCGCGGGGTCTCCTAAGCTAGGAGTCTTTACAGAAGCAGACTCCACCTCCGTCTCCCCCGAAACAACAGGTGGGGTTGCACCGATGACCTTCAGGTTAGCAAGGTACACGATCGCTAAAATCGCTCACTCCAGTGGAATAAGTTCAAGCCCGCGCCTGCCTTGTTTGTTGAGTGCTCTACGCCTGCAGCGTGGGGCTGCGTACCTCCGTGTTCATACTGCCAAGAAACTGCTGGCTGTTGCCGATTTGAGCCCCATGCATCCTTCGCTCGGTCCCCCAGCCTTGGGTAAGCCTCCTTAGTCTCATGGAGGAAGAGCCTGGCAGGAAGATGGTCTCCCAGCGGGTGGTTAAAAGGTGACATGGGTGTCACCAGACAGGCTGTGGACCCTGTGTCTTTGGCTGTGACGTGATGGCTGAGTGGACCAGGGGAGGGGCAGGGGATGGTGAGGAGGGGGTGGCAGAGGGCAGAGCTTATGCAAAGGCCCTGAGACACGTTCAGAGGTTCAGAGGGGGAAAGCAGCTTGCCTGGGATCGCACAGGGGGAAGGAGAGCCAGGGCTGGAGCCCAGGACTTCTGGCTCCCCGGATCCCTCCCTTGCCCTGGCTTCCTGTCCACGGAGCTCCATGGGGATGTAGCAACAGCTGTCTGGATGCAAAGGAATTTGGGCCCCAGCACTGGCTGACCCGGCTTCCCAAGCACATGCACTGATGACAGCATCGTGCATTTTGATGTCTAGACTATGACAGTGACAAAACGCCCCACAGCAGATGGGGCTGAGAAAAGCCTGTGTTGGGGAAATGAGTCGGGCCCTCTCTTTGAGGGTTTCAGTGGCTCTGGGCCAGGGCAAAGGGCCTGCTCAGGCCTGCAGGGAGAGCCCCGCAGTTTTTCACAGAGTGGAGGCATCAGCGGAATGTCAGAGACTGACCCCCATGGAGGCTGACCCCATCCTGATGAGCATTCCCGAGAGCCTTGGCGGGGACAGGGCGACCCCGCTTTATGGGGCTGAGCAGATACGGCTGGAAACCAAACAGCCTCTGGATCCAACAGGCTTGAAGCCACACAGATGTGCTTGCTTCTCACTCCTGCAGAGTCCTCGGTGGGTGCAGGCCTGCTGAGGATGCCTGCGTAGGGTGCCCCGCCCCTCAACACCCACTTCCCTACCACCCCAGGCAAGGCAGAGAGCAAGGGGCACGTCCGACACCAAGGCGGGCATCTAGAAATGCCTGCTTCCTCCTGCCATGTTCTGTGGCCGCAGCAGGAGATGTGAGCACACCCAACCTCGGCCACCATCCCATGTCAAGGGACCCTCAGATGCTGGGGGACCCTCGGCGGGGCTGGTTCTCACGTCACTGAGCACTTCGCCGTGGCTGGGATAGGACCGTCTCCCTCGGCAGTCACGCCCTCGATTGAGGACGCAGGGAGGCCTTGCTGCCGTGCAACAACGAACAGGCTGGCGGTTTGAACCCACCCGGCTGTCCCAGGGATCTGCCCCTGCAGCCAGTGAGACCCGAGGAGGTGGTTCCGTTCTGCTGCGTGGGTTACTATGATTGGAACCCACACAGGACGCCGATCCATTTGCACGATGGCATTCAGTGCACGGGACAGAACCGACGGGGGAGCACAGATGTTCTCCTCTATTTTACAGATGAGGAGACCAAGGCCGAGCTTAATGTGGACTAGAGTGAGACTTCATACCTGGGCATCTGATGTAAGGAACTGCAGATGGTGCACACACACACACACACACACACACACACACACACACACCTCCCTTTTCCCAAACCTTCCAAAAGTCAGCTATGGCCATCTTGTCCCTTCCCCCCAAGTATGTCAGTGGGGCTCTCCAGAGAGAGGGACCTTTTCATACACAATCCCCACCCCAAAGAGGACGAGCACCCATAGGAGAACTTCATCCAACCAAAGTCCACACTCCTGGTCCCCCAGTTTTCCCCACTGTGCTTCACAGTGGCCAATTCCTCCCGATACAGGATGGTCATATGCCCTAGCTCTGTTCCTCACGACCCAGGATCCTCTAGGGCAGCGGTTCTCAACCTGTGGGTCGCGCCCCCTTTGGGGGTTGAACGACACTTTCACAGGGGTCGCCAGATTCATCACAGTAGCAAAATGACAGTGATGAAGTAGCAACGGAAATAATTTTATGGTTGGGGGTCACCACAACATGAGGGACTGTATTCAAGGGTCGTGGCATGAGGAAGGTTGAGAACCACTGCACCAGGGTCTCCAGGCCAGATGTCCTGCAGAAGGTCCCAGGTGAGCTACAGACGTTTCTGGCAAAGACCGCACACACCACCCAGCCCTCTACCTCTGAGGAGGCCAAGCCTGGCTCCTGCCTTTAGGTCTGGAACCCCGGAGTGTTCCCCATCACAGCAGTCTCCCTCTCGCATGAATTACTGATCTTGGCAAGGGGCGGCAGCTTCAAGACGAGGTGAGCATCCGGTTCTTCAACAACTTGCTACCCACTAGGGTTCGCCGTTCTCTGATGCTGAGCTTTCTAAATCTGCTGGCAGGGAGGTAGCAGGACTGGTCCTTTTTAAGACACGGGACCCTTCTGAGACTGAGCTGTCAGCTGCTTTTCTGGCCACACTCAGGGCTGGGTGACCCAGTAAGCAAGGTAAATGCAGGCTTAGTCACTACTCTGTATGGAGAGGTTTACATGTGATTAGTAAGTCAGCTCAGGCATGCCTGGGCTCACATTGCTGGTTGGGCGATCTGAAACTGCCCACAAGCCCGTCACTAGGAGGCTATGGGGTCCCCTGGGCCAGCCGCAGAGACTCTGGAAGTACAGGCCGCTGGCTCTGAAGCGGCACCCCTGCACTCTCTCTCAATGGGACCAGGGGTGTGTCTGGGGAGGGCTGGTTGGCCTGAGGCTCCTCTTTGTCCCCGTGGGAGCAGGACTGCAGAGTCTCACCCCTGCCTTGGTAAGAAGGGGCAATCGCCATGGCAACAACGACCTCGGCTTCTGCCTCTAAGGAAGGCTGTGAACTTGAGTATTTCACAAGGATTACCAAATAGAGTGTTTGTCCGTCAGGCAAACCAACCAACCCTGCCCGTTGCCAACTAGTCGATTACAGCTCATCATCATCGCTGACACTGGGTCGGTCCTGGCTCATAGCGACCCTGCAGGTCATGGCAGAAATGCCCCTGTGGGCTTCTGAGACTTGAATCTCTATGGAAGCAGGCAGCCTCATCTTTCTCCCTGGGAGCGGTGGGTGGGTTTGGGCAGCTGACCTTGCAGTTGGCGGCTCAGGACAGAGCCCACCGTGCCCCAGGGCTCCTTTTCTGCTCCTGGTGACCCGATGTGGAGTTGCTGAGACTATCAACCTTCTGAAGATAGCCTCCATCTTTCTCCCACGAAGTGGCGGGTGGCCTTGAACCCAGCACCTCACCCCCCCCACACCCCCAGGGCTCCTGCAAGTAAGTAAGAGGGTGGAATTTGAACGAGCCAGGGGGGTGGGGCTGTTCCCAAACCAAACGCCAAGCCCACAGCTGTAGGGTAGACTCCGGCTCCTTGCAACCCTATGTACAGACAGCCTCATCTTTCTTCTGTGGGGCCGCTGGTGGGTTTGAACCGCACACCTTGAGGTTAGCGGTCCCACCAGGGCCCTGGGGTGTGGGCATTCATATAAGAGATGACCTGTTGGATTGACCTGTTGTGCACTGTCTCCCTGTGGTATGGAATGAGCAGGGACCCACACCAGCACGGGAGGGGGACAGAAGCCTGGACAGAGCCAAGTAGCAACAGCCTGCAATGGCCTTGCATTTATCTTTGGCCTTGCATTCATCGGAAAACTCCCTGCCAGATCTCCCTTCTGTTTCACAACGTCCCCGCGCTTGCTTTGAAACGTCGGGCTCGCTTTAACTTGCCGACAGAGGAATCGAGCTTCCCTACAGTCCCCAGAGGAGTCTCGGGAGCCAGCCACTCAGCCTCACTTGGTAGCAGGCATCTTAGGGATCATTGTCGCGCTGGACCTGAGGGCTCAGGGCACAGAGAGGGCCCTCCACCGCTGCAGACGTCTGGGGAGGCTCAGGTCTGTCTAGATCCGCACCAGGGGAACACGTCCTCCGCATGTGTGCGCACGCGCATACACACACACACACACACACACACACACACACACTGCCATAGACCCCTAGGCCTGCACTCCAAACTCACTGCCCCCCAGTCAGTGCCTACTCAGCGACCCTCTGACAGGGTGGAAGTGCCCCTGTGGGTTACCAGACAATCGTTCTTCAGGGGGAGAACAAAGCCCTGTCTTTTTCTCTTGGAGGGGTTAGTTTCGAACTGCTGACCTTGCAAGTACCCGCTCAGCGTGTAACCATGACGTCACCAGGGGTCCTCAGCTCGCACTGATTCATAGGTTTTAGGTAAGCCCTGTGGACCCTGCTGGCCAGAGTACAACCACCCCATCTGACAGATGAGAAAACGGAGGCCGAGATGCAAAGTCACTCATCCAAGACCACGCCAAAGGTAGTGGGTAATGACAGAAAGGTTGCTCAAGCTCTGGCCTGCTGACTTCTGGGCCAATGGACTCCCTACAGACCCCTCCCAGAAGTCTGTCCTTCCCCCATGAGGATGTGGGCCTAACCAACAGCTCGCCCCGCTGAGTCCCTCCAGGGCTGCTAGGGGCGGAGGCCTGGACCACCGCTGGGGGGAGCGGGGCGAAGCCACCACTTCAGAGAGGGAGCACGTGGGCATCCAGAGCTAGGCAAGAGCTGCCGGCTCAGAGCAGGGCAGCCTCAGACAGGCCCAGCCTCCAGGGCTGGCAGGGCCACCTCTCACCTCCCAGAGCAGGGGCTCAAGCTGAGGACGCTGCCTCGTGGTCTGTGGGAAACCAGCACTGAGGGAAATATGACAAAGACTATATTCCCTAACTTATAACCGAGGGAGTCTGGAAAGCTGGTATTCCACGGTAGGAAAGCCACCACTTTGGCAAGTTAGAGATAAAGTCCAGGTACATTTCCTGCTTTAAATATCATTCCCACAGATTCTCCACTAACAGCTATTCTGCCTTAAAGTGAGCACATGGTTGATTTTATCTCCCTACAGAAGCAGACATTCCATTGCTATCTCTTCCCACCATGTCACCCAGCCCCCACCCCCCTCATTCCTTCCCCCAATGCGTTAAGTTCCCTCACCTGTGAGCTCAGGAACCTTACTATAGATTCCACTAACCTTGTGTTGTATGTAACTACTGAATATGCATGTCTTATGGCTACCTATAAATATCTCAGGACAATAAAGATGCCCCCTCTCTTCTCCCACCTCCACTTGGACCACCAAGAGGGGCTGAGGTGAGCATGCTATTATGAAATGTGTCCGACTCCTTTATTTGGTTCTCTCTTATCTTTCCTATCTTCTATGACTTTACTATAGTCTTTATATATGATAACCGTACAATTGCACCTACTGACCCTTTGGGTTGTTAGAAGCTGGTTTCCTCTGACAGTGGTCAGTGCTCACCTGGGGTGAGGCAGGCAGCTGGAGGATGACCATGACCGCCCTAGGGGAAGCTGAAGAGACTCTTGGATCAATGGTCCCTTCCCACCAGGAGCTGTGGCTTTGACCCTTGCCCTCACTCTCAGCTACCCAACAAAAGGGGGCAGAGCAGCTCAGGGCGAGTGGCCATGCCCACTGTCCTTGTGTGGTCAGGCAGAGGGCAGCGAGTGCCCAGGGAAGAAATGAGGACCAGGAAACCTCCGTCCGACCCCACAGCTTGGCTTCGCAGATGCTGTGTGTCTTTGTGCACGTTACCTCTCTCTCGGAGCTGCCAGTCCCACAGGAGGGGGAACACAGGAAGGACACTGTTCTCCCTATGCCACAGGGCTGACTCAGGAAGCCCCCCCAAGAGGGAAAAGGGGCTAGGTGCTCCAAGCACACTCTCTGCTGTCCTGGGATACATGAGGCTATTTTTATCCCCATTTTTCAGAAGGGAAAACTGAGAAGGGGAGCAACTTGTCCAAGGTCCCACAGCATGCCGTAACAGTCCACTCAGGACTTGAATTCAGGGCCCCCAATCCCAGTTCAGAGCTGTCCCTCTCCAAAGACCCCTGGAGGCCTGTCTGTCTAGTTAATCATGTTGGCTTTGGGACCCACCATGGTAGCCTTCCCCTTCCTATGTGGACAGGTCCTCCTGGTTCGGAGACCCAGGCTCATATGAGACGAGAAAGAAGCCTCGTTGACTCTCCTGCCCGCTTTGTCCCACTCGCTCTGATCCTAGTTAGGGTCACCGTCTGAGTGGGTTTAGCTTGTCCTGTCTCACAAAGTGCCCAGGGAACTGGCCAAGTCCCTGGCCCTCCCTGGGCCTCAGTTTCCCCACCTGTAGAAGTCAGGAGGGGTGGAGGGTTGCGCTCCAACCGCCCCCCACCCCCCCTCATTGGCTCAGAACCACACAGGCAACATGAAAACTCACTTCCTTCCCTAAGCCAACAGCAGACTGAAATGCCCAGGTGGGAGGCAGAGCTCCAGTGAGCCGGCCTCTGACTGCAGAGGGAGCCGCCTGCACATCTGCTTCCACTCAGCATCCTCAGCCGCTGCTCTGCCAAGAACTCGGTCCAGGGCCTCACAGGCTCTCAGGGGCCTTGCGGGGCCATGGGTCCCAATTACGGGACAGACAAGGCCTGCCAGAGTGCACTTGCTGTCCCCATGTCCCTGCACAAGCATCCAGGCCTGTTCTCAGTCCCGAGCCCAATGGCCAACTAGGTAATGTCTCGGTGAGCCAGGAGGCTGCGAAGCAAGGTTCTCACAGACACAGACACTGCAGTGGCTGAGCAGTGAGGAGGGGTGGGCAGGAGCTCAGTTCTGCAGGCCCCAGCTGCCAGAGAGGAGACCGAGGAGCCGCCCCAGCTTAGTGGAGAAGGGCAGTCATTGACTTCAAAGTTAGACAGATCTGAGTACGAATCCCCATTCTGCTGCCTCCCAGAGGTACCACTTCGGGTGAAGCCCTCACCCCCTCTGGTTTGTCATCTGTACGACGGATCATAATGCCGCAGGACAGAGAGGCACCGAAGGCACTGCAAGAGGTCTGGAGTGCGTCGGCACAGAGCACGGGGCAGCAAGGCGTGGCGATCCCTGTTCCTGCATGCCTGCAACTTCTCCTTCCTTGATGCCAGCCTTCACCCCAGGGAGCCTGACGGGGAGGGGAGCACTGGAAGTGAGCCACACTGTCCAAGCCTGATCCCTTAATGAGCTGCGGAATTAGACTTAATCCCCCAATCCTGCCCATGACTTCAACTCTTCCCCCTTCCTGTCTTCTATGTGTGTGCTCTGATTTACAAACACTTTAAAAAGTAAGTTAATTGAAATATAGTTTATATGTAATGAAATGAATTGATCTAAGTGTATATTCTGATGCATTTTGAAAAATCTAAGAATATATATGTAGTACCCACCCCACCCCACACACACACAAAAGACCAGAATTTTTTTTCCCCAGAGCTATGTATTCAAATTATTTTTACAAAACAATCTATCTATCACCTTCATAGTACTCTCCATGACACTCAATATATGAGTCAAATCTGCGATTCCAGCCTTGGAAACATTTTTCATACTCTTCTGTTTGGATGGCTGACAGCATCTCCCTCGTTTTTTTCTTCCCCTCTTCTATGTTGTCAAATCACTGCCCTTTCATGTCCCTCTGCATTTGCAGAAACAAAAAGAAGTCACACGTAGTGAGGTCAAGTGAGTAAGGTACATGGGGAAAGAGAGGCATGCGGTTTTTTTTACCAAAAACTGGCGCACTGAGATGGCTGCATGAGCAGGTGCATTGTTGTGGTGGAAAAACTAGTCCCCTGTCTGCCACAAATCAGCCCTTTTTTTTCACACACTGTTAGGCAATCTTTTCAGAACCTCTCAATAGAAAGCGCGGTTAATAGTCTGGCCTGGTGGAACCAACTCCAAATGCACTATGTGCACTTTCATCTGTTCAAGAAGTTGACAGACATTCAGAACGATGTTTGTCATCAATCAACATTTCAGCTTTTTTGAAACAAGAAAACCACTCGTACACTTGAGTTTTTCCCGTAGCGCTGTCCTTGTAAGCTGTATTCAACATCGCAACAGTTTCTGCAGCATTTTTCCCGAGCAGGAAACAAAATTTCATGGCCACAAGCTGGTCTCTTGAATCGGCCATCACAAAAAAAAAAAAAAATGGTTTGAGCAAAACTGCTTTCACAAAAAAATTCACTGTGACCAGAGAGAACCTTCCCAGGTGATGTCAGTAGGTGTACTAACTCAGAGAGTGTAGCTCGATGCTCACCTAGAAGGGAAAAATACATGCTATGAAAGCTCTGCTCCACCCAGGGCAATCACATCTTTGGCGGGGTACGTGTGTGTGTGTGTGTGTGTGTCTCCACCAGTTGTCTGTCAGTTTGTTGTACTGTAGTGGCTTGCATGCTACTGAGATGCTGGAAGTTATGTCATCGGCATGACCAGGAGGGTCATCAAAGTGAATAGGTTTCAGCAGAGCTTGCAGATGAGCATCAAACATTGTCACGTACCGAAAACCTCAAGAGAATAGTCGAACAAGGTCAGAGACAGTGCCAGGTGAGAAGGCACACAGACTGTGGCTGCGGAAGAGCTGCCTCCTCAGAGTGGAGTCGCCCATAACGAGGTGGATGGAGTTGTGCCGCAAAACCTTCGTTTTCTGAGAGGGCACGGCTCAACACGAGAAGAATCGGCTGTAACCGTCAATTCATCATCTGAACTTAGAATGTATGGAGGGTGAAGGAAAATTGGAAGTTGTCAAACATTAAATTGAGCTCATAAAGATCACTATGCTAGGAATGAGCGAACTGAAATGCCTGATATTGACTGTTTTGAATCTGAAAACCCTATGGCTTACTATGCCAGGAACGGCAGGTGCAAGGACAGTGTTGTAGCCACCGTCCATACGGACAGTTTAGGATCTATCTTCAAGCGCAGTGCTGTCTGTCATGATATCTACCCACACACAAGGAGATCTAGTCGGTACAATTATTATTCCAGTCTATGCGCCAATCCCTGAAGTTAGTGATGAAGAAATGGAAGAATTCTCCCAAATTCTCAAACTGATCAAACATGTTAATTATTGGCAATTGGAATACAAAGGTTGGACACAAAGAGGAAGGGGCAGTATTGAGAAGACATGGCCTTGGTGATAGAAATGAAGCTAGTGATCACATGGCAGAATATTGCAATTTTTTCATCGTCGTAAGCACTTTTCTTCAACAACACAAAAAGCACATGGGCCTGTCCAGCTGGAAGACCAGGAATCAAATTGACGACGTCTGAGCTGAGTGAGAAACCCAAAATCAGCAGCTAAAACCAGGCCAGTGCCTGAGTGTGGAGCAGACCATCAATTGCTCATATGTAAGTTCATGTTGAAACTGAGGAAATCTAAAGCAAGTCCACAGAGCCCAAGCACGACTTCCAGGAGACCCCACCCAGGTTCCAAGAGCATCGCAAGAACAGATCTGACACATGGAAATAAATGACTGGAGACCTGATGAGCTGCGGGATGACATCAAGAGCATTATTTGTGAAGAAAGCAAAATGCCATTAAAAAGACAAGGAAGAAAACATCGGTATGATGTCAATAGAGGTTCTGGAACATGCTCTTAATCCCCGGGTTGCTAGAAGCAAACAAGAGAGATGATGATGTCAATGTGCTCAACAGAAAAGTTCAAAAGCAAAATAAAATATTATAAAGAAATGTGCAAAGACCTAGAGTTAGAAAACCAAAAGGGAAGAACATGTTGAGCGTATCTTAAGCTGGGGGAAAAAAATCAAGAGCAAATCCGAGCCTCAAATTCCAATATTGAAACATTCAATGGGCAAAACATTGAATGATGCAGGAAGTATCGAAAGAATATAGAAAGGATACACAGTCACTGTAGGAAAAAGAGCTAGTTGACATTCCACCACAGTTGATAAGCAAGAACCAACGATGCTGAAGGAAGAAGTTCAAGCTGCACTGAAAACCTTAGCCCCAAAAAAAGGTCCAGGAATGGACGGGGTACCAACTGAAATGCTTCCACGGCTGTTGCAGCACTGGGAGCATGTACTCATCCATGCCAGGAATTGAGAAGACAGCTGCTTGGCCCCCTGCCTGGAAGAGGTCCGTGCTTATATCCATCCCAAAGAAAGGCGAACCAATGGAGTGCTCAAATTATAGAGCAATGTCATGAATAACATGGGCAAGTAAAATTTTGCTGAAGATCTCGTAGTAACGGTTACAGCAGTACATTGAGAGGGAGCTGCTAGAGGTTCAGGCTGGATTCAGAAGAGGACATGGAACAAGGGGCATCATTGCTGATGCCAGGTGCATCTTGACTGAAAGCAGAGAATACCAGATACATGTTTACTGTTTTATTGACCTTGCCAAGGCATTTGACTGTATGAGTCATAACAAAACTATGGATCGACCTGATAAGAATGGGAATTCCAAACCACTTCATTGTGCTCCTGAGGAACCTGTAGATGAATCGAGAGGCAGCGTGTCAATAGAGCAAGGGAATCCTACATAATGTAATCTCAGGAAAGGTCTGCGTCAGGGTTGTATCCTCTCACCATACTTACTCAATCCGTATGCTGAGCAAATAACCAAAGAAGATGGATTACATGAAGAAGAATGTGGCATCAGGATTGGAGGGAGGCTTGTTAACAACCTGAGATATGCAGATGACACGACATTGCTAGCTGAAAGTGAGGAGGACTTGAAGCACTTGCTGATGAAGATCAAGAATTACAGCCTTCTGTATGGTTTACAACTCAATGTAGAGAAGACCAACATCCTCCCACCTGGACCAACAGGCGACATCATGATCGGTGGAGAAAGGTGGAAGTTGTCGAGGATTTCATCTTGCTTGGATTCACATGTTCAGGGAAGCAGCAGTTACGAGATCGAGTGAGACCTTGAATTAGGCAAACATGCTGCGCAGATGTCTTCGAAGGAACAAACAGACTCATGCCATGGGGTGGTCCCCACTCACAGTGGCTCTGTAGGACAGGGCAGAACTTCCCCCTGTGAGTTTCCCAGACTCCGCCTCTTTCCTGGAATAGAAAGTCCCATCTTTCTCCTGCGGAGTAGCATGTGCTTTCAACTGCTGACCTTGCAGTTAAAGCCTGACAAATAAGCATTACTCCGCCAGGGCTCCCTCAAAAGGCCTCTTTAAAATGTAGAAAAGCAAAGGCTGTAACTTGGAGGACGAACTAAGGTGAGGCTGACTCAAGCCATGGTATTTTCAATGGCCTCATATGCATGTGAAAGTTGGACATGGAATAAGGAAGACCAGAGAAGAATTGGAGCATTTGAATCGAAAGTGCCATGAACTGTCAAATGAACAAGCAGATCTGTCTGGGGAGAAGTACAGCCAGAATGCTCCTTAGAGACAAGGATGGAGAGACTTCATCTCACATACTTTGGACATGTTGTCAGGAGAGACCAGTCCTTGGAGGAGGATGTCGTGCTTGGTAAAGAAGAGGGGCTTCGGAAAAGAGGAAGGCCCTTAGTGAGATGGATGATATCAATACCATGGCGGCAACAATGGGTTAAAACAAGGATAGTTGTAAGGACGGCACAGGACCAGGAAGTGTTTCCTTCCTCCTTCCATTGTCCGTTGCACATAGACTGGCTGTGAGATAGAACCATCTCGATGGCACCTGACGGCAACATGACAATACGAGTGTGTGCCTGTGTTACTACGACCACATCAAGACATATCTCATTTTCATCACCCCCCTTCCCCCCAAAAAAGACCCATCGCAATCAATATTGTCACTATTGCCCACCTCTGGGTGCAGTCAACACGGATCTTTCCATCGTTTAGATTGTTGCTATTGCTGCTGGCTAGCAGCGAGCCAGCTCTGCTGCGTGACGACCCGGTCCATGATACAGGGAGATGCTACCTGGTCCTACACCAGCTTCATGATTGTCGGTCTGTTCGGATTCATTGTCACAGCCGTGGTGTCCATCCATCGCCCCGTGGTTGTCCTTGCCTCTGTTGGCCCTCTTCTGTACACGATGTCCTTCTCCAGTGATAGATCTCTCCGGCAATGTGTCTCAAGTAAGCACGTTGACATCTTGGGCAATAGTCTGTGACCTATAGAGCTCTCAATTGCTAACTTTTAGAAATAGATGGCCAGGTCTTTTTTCCTAGTCTTAGTCTGGAAGTTCCCTTGAAACCTGTGCACCAGAGGTGACCCTCTTGGTATTCGTCATGCCGGTGGCATAGCTTGTGAATTCATTGCCACAAGTAAGGCACCACATTGTGACAAATGGGCAGACAGGTGACTGACTGGGCATAGTTTAAATCACCCTTGAAAATCCCTTATGTATGGTGATGCCAACTTGGAAATCAGTATTCAATAGTATCTCTCACTACATCTCTGTTAGGCAGGGTTCTCTAGAGAAATAAAACCAGGACAGTTATATATATATATGGAATATAACAGCTAGTTAGCCACACAGCAGTACACAGGGCTCAGTTCAATTCACTTCCATGGAATAATCAATATACTAGAAGTTCCTCAACTCATGAGGACTGGCAGATCCAAGATCAAGGAAGCAGACACTGAGTCTTCCCTGAGGCAATGCAAGCAGAGTCCACCCACAGGCTGCAAACATCAGGGCAGGTCACCAACAGCCAGCAGCTCAGGAGCTTAGCAAAGTAGGCCCAGGTGGGATAGCAAGAACACAGGATCCACCAGCCTCAAGCTCAAGCGATGTACACACCAGCAGCGTGGTGAAGACGTCTCAAAGGAACCTCAAGCTCTAGCGACACGATTCACAGGTTGGCTTGTTCCACAGGTGGTGTGGCTCACAAGTTGAGGCAGAGAACTAGCTAAAGCAGCCACACGCTGGTCTGATCACCAGAGAGCAAGAGAGAGAGAGGTAGGGCCTTGCCAAGCCATTTATCTCTTTGCCCTCCAATCAAACTGCAGCCCGATTAATCCCACATGTTCCTATTGGCCACGTTGACACAATAAACCTACCTATCACAGTATAGCTCTTGCAACTTGGCACCTGTACACAATTCTTCAGCCGTATATACTTTCCAGGCATTAATGAAATCACACTTACACTTAACATCATATATCTATCACACATATAAATGAAAACACCCTGAATCTAATTGTATCTGGTGTGTCTGTCACACATGAACCAAGAAAGATGCATTGTCCAAGTTTAAAAAAATAAAAACAGAACCTGACTACTACCTCACACCATACCAAACAAACAAAATCTAAAAAAAATGAATTCCAAATAGCTAACAGACCTAAACATGAAAAGCAACGACAAAGCACTTATGATAATGTGATGATATTATGAACCCAAGATGGGGACATGTTCTTTAAAAGCACTAACCAGAAAGGAAAAATGTAATAAACGCGTTACGTTAAAACGGTAAACACCTGACCATCACAAACTACAGTGACCGAGTGCAGCGATGAGCCTCTGGGTTGGAGAAGGTATTCGCCGTGATTGACTGACAAAGGTCTTGTAGTGGAATAAATTCCTATGATCGATTTTTTTAAAGCAAAATTAAAGACAACACAAAAGGAACAAAAGAGCTACAAAGATGTTTCCTTCAAATGACATCCGAATGGCTAATAACACTGTGAAAAGATGCCCAAGCTCACTAATCAGGGAAATGCAAGTGAAAATCACAATGGATGTGATCAAATACCCACTGGACTGGCCAAAATGTTTACATCTGGCAGTAACAGCCATTGGCAAGAACATGGAGTAATGGCAACTCTGCTGAGTGGGTGCAAATTGGTACAAACAATTTAGAAGATATTTGGCATTAGGGTGAAAAATTGACAAAATGCGTACTCTGTGATTCAGCAATTCCATCCCTAGGAGTATATTCTAGAAAAATATGGGCACATGTGCCCAGGAGACAAAAACCAAACAACCAGCATTGTCTATAGCCGATCCATGTGAACACCTCCCGACAGTAGGCTGGATGTATATGTGACGGTCTGCGACAGAAAGAAGTTCCCAGGTGGCACCACAGCTAAGCACGTGGATGCTAACCGGAAGGTCAGTGGTTCTAACTCTCCAGGAGCTCTGTGGGAGGAAAGGCCTGGTGATCTACCCCTGGGAAGATTACAGCCTAAGAGACCCTTGGGGGGCAGCCCTGCTCTGCCTTACAGGGACACTGTGAGTTGGCACTGACTTCACAGAACACAACAACAACACCCACTAGAACGCCATTCTCTCAAGAAAATGAATGGACCACAGCGTGGATGACCCTCACAAACAGTACTGAGTCAACGAAGCCAACGATAAACACATTTATCCATGGGAGTCTCTGCACATAAAGTTCAGAGAGGAGCAAACTGAGACTCTGGGTTTAGGGATGACTAGATAGATTTTTAAGAACCCACCGTCATCGAGGTGCTGCTGACTCAGAACGCCCCTACAGGACAGGGTAGCACTGCCCCGTGGTTTCTGAGACTGTAACTCTTTGCGAGAGTAGAAAGCCTCATCGTTCTCCCTGGGAGGGGCTGGGTGTTTCAAACTGCTGACCTTGTGGTTAGGAGCCCAACTGGCAACCTCTGCACCCCCAGAGCTCCCTATAGATTGCAAAGCATAGGGAAAAGCAAGAAAATGGTCAGAAGTCAAGATCCTGGTACTTGCAGTGAAGGAAAGTCCCATTGGAGCTTCTACATTGTGGTGAGGTTCTTTAATGTGGCGATGTGCTAAGTGAGTGTATGCTTTAATTTTTTTGGTTTACCTGTGTGTGTATATATATATTTTTCTATGCATGTAAAATAGTTTAGAATTAAAATAACATAGCCCATTACTACCAAGTCAATTCCTATTCGTAGTGGCCCCGTAGGTGGGACAGAGAATCGCTGCAGTTACCAGGGCTGTGGTCTTTATAGAGACAGACTGCCTCACCTTCCTCTCACAGCACAGCTGTTGGCTTCGAACCACCGACCCTTTGCAGCAAGTGCTTAACCACATGGAGTAGGGCTCCTTTAAAATACCACAGATGCAACGGAACAAGAAAGAACATGCCGGGGGTGTGCAGAAGACAGAGAAACTAATGGCACTTGGGGGAATCAGGGGAGACTTCACGGAAGAGATCCCTCCACTTGCTAGACCCTGGGATGACACAGACGATCAAATGCATGTGTTGCCTGCTCCCAGGGAGCTTACGTTCCATAATGGAGACAGGCAGGAAGCAAAGACTACGCTATAAATGCTGAAAGTACAGACCTCCGCTGCGACCCTGAGCTGTCCCCACTCCGTGCGTCTGGAGGCTATCTCAGCTGATGCCTGAAGTTCTGATGATGAGTTACCGGGAATGGTGGAGGGGAAGGGGGAGGACCAGTGGAAATCTTCAGGACCGAGAGTGCCCCAGGAGTCTTCTGGCCCGTGAGAAAGTGGCAAGGATGGGAGAGGTCAGAGAGGGTATTTGAACTGGACCTTGAACAGTGGATAGGAGTCTACCAGGCAGAAACTCGAATCCCTGGAGGGCTGGCATTCTATGATGTCTTGCTCACCCACGCCTGGTACACAGTTCAACAAGGCTCAAACTCACCACCGCCGAGTCAATTCCAAAGTCTAGTGACCCTCTAGGTCAGGGTAGAACTGTCCCTATGGATTTCCAAAACCCTAACTTTTTATGGGAGTAGAGAGCCTGGATTTTCTCCCCAGGAGCGGTGGGTGGTTTCGAGCAGCTAACCTTGCAGTTAGCAGCCCAACACATAAACACTCCATCACCAGGGCTCCCTGGTGCTCAGTAAATACATATGGATTTCCCCTGGAAAGTGCAAAGTCAGAGAACAGGAGATTAATTTAGAGATCATAAAACTGAGCCCATTGGCCTTGGTCTCAGAAAATAATGGGGGTACAGTAGGGACTCGGGGTGGGGTGCAGGGCTAGGGAAGGGAGATGCAAAGCACAGTCCCCAGAAAGCTGTCAGGCGCCTTTAAGCTACTGCCACTGTTGGCTCTGCCTCCACCACCACAGTCCCACCCCTAAAGCTGGCTGGGACCACCTCCTCTCCACCCTGGCCCCAAGCAAGGGTTCCCATAAGGCTGGCAGCAGGGGCGGGACAGGGACACTGGAGCCAGGCACAGTCAGAGGCAACGTTGAGGTCACTGTGGCTTCAGAATCTGGTTGTTAGCGGGCAGCCGAGGGAGCCGCGCTGTCTCTCCGGTGTTTACTGGGCTCCTTTGAGGGAATGGGAATTTGATCTCCGTGGGGACGGAGCCCTAGCTAGCCTCTGCCTGGAGTCGCTGGCAAAACCCGGGCCTCCCAGAGCGGCTGAGAAACCATCCCATCATCTGGGAAAACTGAGGCCACAGAGAGCAGGTGGAGAAGGGACTTGCCCATCCGCCTTAAACTAGCAGCTCCCACTTATGGCGTGCTTAAGCCCGGGTGGCCTTGTAGGTTAGGCTTTGGGTTGCTAACCAGAAGGTCAGCGGTTCAAACCCATGAACCCGTATAAGCCTGTCTGCTCCCTTAATGATGCACAGTTTCAGACACACTACATCAGGCCACTGAGTCAGAATCAACTCAGTGGCAATGGGCTTAAGAAGGTGTTATTATTCCTGCTTAGTAGTTATAGGAATGGAGGCTCAGAGAAGACAAGTTGCCCAGAGCCACCACATGGCTCCAAGTCCTAAGCCAATGTTCTAACCACTCTGCCCCTCTGCTCCCAAGGGCCATGCTTGTGTGTCTGAGATGCTGGAAACCTGGAGGCTCCAGCCAGGGTCTCTATAAAGTCCCTATTCCTGGGACCTCTCGTCGGCGAATGACCCTAGAGCTGGGGTCACCTGTCCTCATCTAGGCTGACCACTTCCCTCCAGAGACCTTAGACCTCCTGGTGTCCTCTCTGAGTCCCCTTCCTTGGGACCCCACAGCTCTGGTGCTCCCACTGCCGTGGATGGCCCTGAAATGGGTCTGTGGAAGCCAGGAAGTCATCTTCTGAGCAGACTGTCGCTGTGAGGCTAGAGTTTGGCTGTGCTTTACCAGACCCTGAATGTGGGGACAGTACCTGGTCCAGAGAATTTACCAGACCCTGACTGTGGAGACAGCACCTGGTCCAGGGAAGCATGATGAAGAGCTTCCGGGCAGCCCGTGGGGAGGGTCGACTGCTGTGTGACTTTGGGCAAGCGACCTACCATAGAGGCTTTGACACAGTTTCCCCACAGAGTGAATGTGAGCACTTGACATCTCGTGCACGTAACAGGCCTGGCGCCCGGCACATACTCAGTAAGTAAGACGTCCACGGAGCATGATAGTGCGGCAGGAGGAAAGTCAAGGGAAATAGAGGAAAGAGCTAGGAGGCAAAGGGCATTTATAGAGGTCTAGACAAAGACATGTACATGAAAATATATATATATATATGAGGATGCGGAAATAGATCTGTGTGTCTATATTTATAGATTTAGTATTAAGGTGACGGAGGGACCTTGGGTCTCTACTCAAGCACTCCCTCAGTGCATGAATACTTTCTTCTATTAAATTGGCATTCTATGGTGCTCACCCTCCCGACACAACTACTGAAGCCAAAGCAGGTGAACAAGTAAATGTGGTGAAGAAAGCTGATGGTGCCTGGCTATCAAAAGAGATAGTGTCTGGGGTCTTAAAGGCTTGAAGATAAACAAGCGGCCATCTAGCTCAGAAGCAACAAAGCCCACATGGAAGAAAACACCAGCCTGTGTGATCACGTGGTCCCGAAGGGATCAGTTATCAGGCATCAAAGAACAAAAATCATATCATTGGCTGCACACCTCCATGATACAATCGCCGAGGACTAAATGGGTGCATAAGCAAATGTGGCGAAGAAAGCTGATGGTGCCCGGCTATCAAAAAAGATAGTGTCTAGGGTCTTAAAGGCTTGAAGGTGAACAAGCGGCCATCTAGCTCAGAAGCAAAAAAGCCCACATGGAGGAAGCACACCAGTCTGTGCAATCACGAGGTGCCAAAGGGATCAGGTATAAGGCATCATCAAAAAAAAAAATCTTACCATAATGAATGAAGGGGGAAGTGCAGAGTGGAGACCCAAAGCCCATCTGTCGGCCACTGGAGATCCCTTCACAGAGGGGTCTAGGGGAGGAGATGAGTCAGTCAGGGTGTGATGTAGCACCAATGAAGAATACAGCTTTCCCCCAGATCCTAAATGCTTCCTCCCCCGCCCCACCAACTACCATGATCTGAATTCTACCTTGCAAGTCTGGATAGAGCAGAGGTTTTACACTGGTGCAGATAGGAGCTGGAGGCACAGGGAATCCAGGGTGGATGATACATTCAGGACCAGGGGTGTGAGGGGTGATATTGGGAGAGTAGAGGGTCAGTGGGTTGGAAAGGGGGAACTGATTACAAGGATCTACATGTGACCTTCTCCCTGGGGGACAGACAACAGAGAAGGGGATGAAGGGAGACACCGGATAGGGCAAGATATGACAAAATAATAATCTATAAATTGTCAAGGGCTCATGAGGGAAGGGGGAGCAGGGAGGGAGGGGGAAAAAAAGGGGACCTGATGCAAAGGGCTTAAGTGGAGAGCAAATGCTTTGAAAATTATTAGGGCAAAGAATGTATAGATGTGCTTTATACAATTGATGTATGTATATGTATGGATTGTGATAAGAGTTGTAGGAGCCCCTAATAAAATGTTAAAAAAAAAAAAGTAAGACGTCCCAGATGGGACTTCGTTTTCCCTCTTGTTCCCGCCTCCTTTCCTGTCTCTATCCCTCCCTTCCTTCCACGCATTATTCGGCTTTGGGTTCTCAGAGTTTCCTGGCGACATTCGACACGGTTCTGAAAGAGCGGGGCTGCGTCCTCCCTTACTGCCATGATGTCCGGCACAGGGCCAGCAGGGCGACCTAGAAACCTGTGGTTCATCCGCAACCTTGCCTTCCCCTTACTTCTCCAGGCTGTCCTCCTCCTGCGATGCCCTCTCAGAGAAAGGGGAGCGGAGTGATCGATCGGCGCCCCAGCTTGTTCTCCCACTCGCTCTGAGGCTGTGGGGAGCAGCTGTTCTTTCTCCTTGGAGAGGTCACGTGTGCAGGAAGAGCGTGTCCGCCTCCCTAAGCCAGGAATCTCCCCGGTACCTTTCCTACCGGAAAAGTCTGCACCGCTGGCTTTCCTCCTCTTGGATGAAATAATGCCTCTTCGGGCCCGTCACTCACCCACCAGGCCTTTTAGGGACATGCTCCTCAGCCTTCCTGGCCTGAGGAATTCTTAGGCATTTGAGTCAGGGTTCTGGGACCCTGCTTCTGCACAGAAGCCTAGCCCAGACCCACAGAGGGTGGGGGTGGCATGGGGGGTGAGGGAGAGATAGCCACCCTAGAGGGGGTGGACAGGGGGCTCCTGACTCCGGCTTCTGGCCCACCTGTGGGGCTCACTGCCCGGCTTCGTGAGGTGAGGTCTCCCCCAGCAGCCCCAGAGAACAGATGGCAAACCCATGAAGCTGTGCACTGCCGATGCGTCAGGAAGCAGAGCCAGCCTGTGCTTGCCTTGCCTTGCTCCCTGGGTTCTCCATCCGTGGGGATATCAGTGGCTCTAAGTTTGAGAAGAGGCTTTGGTTCTGTAGGGTTGGGAGGAACAGACTTCGCTAGCCAGACTTGCAAGCAAATCTTGAATGTGGTGAGAAGGTGTGACATTATTCGTTACCGATTAGTTAGTAAGCACAAGTAAACCCAGCTTACCTTGCTGATTGGGCAATCTGACATGGACTCAGCTGGGCACTGAAGATCCGTGGTCCTTTGGCCACCCCACCCCCCAGAAGAACAATGTGCTTCTGTAAAGATCAGTCACTGCCATCGAGTCAGTTCTAACCCTTGGCAATCCTGCAGGACGAAGTAGACCATCACTTTGTGTCCCCAAGACTAGGAATCTCTATGGGAGCCGACAGCCTCATCTGTCTGCTGGGTCCAAACTGCTGACTTTGGGTTAGCAGCCTAACGTATGACCGACTACATGGCCAGGGTACCTCTGTGCCAAGATTGCAGCCCTGACAATCCTAGGGGGCCCTTCTGTGCTGCACATTCACTATGAGTCCCGTCCACTCAGTGACGATGTCGTGTTTCTGTTTTTTAAGTACAGGTGGGTTGAGTAGCAGCTGGGAGCAGGGGTGCCTTTTTATGTTTAATGAGACCTTATATCGTGGGGTGGGTCTTCAACCAGCCACTTCTGAGATATGAATGGGATCACTGAGCACAAATGGGTAAAGACCGACTCCATTGTACCAAGAACACGACAGCAGCCCAGGAAAGGATCTTCCTCCGAATTGGACAGAGAACCTTCCCCTAGAGCTGGGGAATTCCCTAGAATTCCCAATTCTAGCCTCCTAAACAGTGAGGAAATCGCTTCTGTTTGTTAAAGACGCCTCCCTGTGGTATTTCTGTTCCAGCCATCCTAGGGAATTAAGGCATCCTGTCTCCCATGTGGCAGTGACCTCACCGGCAGGCTCAGACTCTTGCTGAGGACAAGAATGTCGTGTGAGCTCAGGGCACACATGGATGGATGCCTGCACCCAAAAAAACCCAGAATTGGGCTGGGAGGGGCTTTCACAGAGCACATTCCATCTCCACCTCACCCCCACCCCCACCCCCGGCTAGGTGAGCAACAAGCAACTCACGCTGAGTTAGTGCACCCAGTGGCGTCACCTGGGAAGGTTCTCTCTGGTTACAGTGAATTTTTTCGTGAAAGCAGTTTTGCTCAAACTTCGTTTTTTGTGATGGCTGATTCAAGAGAATAGCATGTGGCTGCGAAATTTTGTTTCCTGCTGGGGAAAAATGTTGCAGGAACTGTTGTGATGATGAACACAGCTGACAAGGACAGCGCTATGGGATAAACTCAAGTGTACAAGTGGTTTCTTGTTTCAAAAAGGCTGAAATGTCGATTGATGACAAACCTTGTTCTCAACGTGTGTCAAATTCCAGAACGGATTGAAAGGGCGACTCGTAGTGCATTTGGAGCAGGAAGTCTCGTCTTTCTCCTGTGAAGCAGCTGGTCGTTTCCATTTAACCATCACACCATCAGGGCTCCTTGCGCCCACGGAGGGCCGTTCCAGTTAACCAGAGTACCAGGAAGGGGCCCAGGAAGAGTGATTTATTTCCTGACCTCATGCTTGAATTTCCAGAGACTTAAAGAGTCGCATATTCTAACTCAATGCTGTGGGATCAATTCTGATTCATAGCAACTCTGTAGAAGGTTTTCTGATGTTATAAATCTTTGCAGGAGCAAAAAGACTCAGATTTTTTTCCCCTGAGGAGTGGCTGGTGGGTTTGAACCATTAACCTTGCGTTAGCCACCAAACTTATAACCCACAATGATACCAAGCCTCCTAAAGGATCATATATCCAGTTATGAAATTTCCTCCTCAAATTAAGTAACCGGTGAACTATTTTCTGATTTAAAAAGAAAACAAAAAACCAACTCACTGCCATTGAGTTGATGCCAACTTACTGCAACTCTATAGGAAAAGGCAGACCTGCCCCTGTGTGTTTCTGAGGCTGTAACTCTTGTAGGGGTTGAAAGCCTGGTCTTTCTTCTGCGGAGCAGCTGAAGTTAGCACCCCACTGTGTAAACTCCAATTCATGGCAAACTCAGGCACGTCAGAGCAGAACTTTGCCCCAGAGAGTTTTAATGGCTGATTTCTCTGAAGGAGATCACCAGGCCTTTCTTCTGAGGGACCTCTGCAGATGCTTTCACTTCCAGCACTGTTGTAGCCCAGAGCATTAAACGTTTGCACCGCCCAAGGCCAGATTTTTTCCCCACCAGCAATCCTGATCAACAGCCCTGGGACCTTGGGAATTTCCCAGTGAGGTATGTCATGGGTTTAATCATATCCACCACCACCACCACCACCCAAAAATAGATGTCACCTTGGCCATGACTTTCAGTGGTTTGGTAGTTATGAAATGTTATGACCAGTCCTCCCCAGGATGTAATACGATGTGACCAATCAATCTGTTGTAAGGGGGTTGGGATGGGATGCAACATCCTTACTCAGATCACAGTGCAAACTCAAGGTCAGAAGAATGACCTTTCGTCTCGCAAGAGTCAAAGGAGGGGAAGCGAACAGAAAAGGAGGAATCTGACTACCACCAAGAAAGAAGAGCCAGGACCAGAGTACGTCCTCTGGGCCCCGGGTCCCTGTGTGGGCAACCTACCTCCCAGGCCCAGGGGAAGATGGGTGCCAAGACACATGGGGCCCTCCAGGAAATTGCGGGCCCACGGATGTCGAGACAAGACAGTCCCCCAGAGCCGGCAAAGAGAGAAGAGCCTTCCCCTAGAGCCGGCACCCACACTGAATCTCCGCCCGCGTGTGCCTGTTATAGCAGCACTGGGTAACTGAGACAGGTGCGGCTGCACCTTTTGTGGGGGATGTGTGATGCTTCCCAGCAGCCCAACCCAATCCTGTCACTGTGACACCGGATTGTCCCCTCTCCCCGCCACACACACAGCTTCAGAACTCCAAACTCTCACGCACACACGCAGGCGCATGAACGTGTTTGCACACATGCATGCTCCAAGAGGAAAACCTTTCCCCTAGGCTTACACGTGGACTCGTGAGCCCCAGAGAGGCAAAGTCACACAGCAAGGGAGCTTGGAAGGCAGGACTCCTACCTCCAGGCGGGCCCTGGCTCAGGAAAAAAAGCCTGCCCTTCAATCTGGAAGCTGGTGCTGGCCTGCTTCTGGGGCCGGGTTGTGGGGGTGGGGGGAAAAGGCCCCCCTCTTGTATCTAGCTGCAGATCTGGGCGAGCCCCCTCCTTGGGTCCCCTGGGCAGGATCAGCAGGGTGCCAGACAGGCGCCCACAGAGAAAACCTCAGCCGCTCACATGCTGCTGTGGGCTTGGTCTGCTCCAGGAACTGAGGAACTCGGTCGGCATCCAGCGACGCAGACAGCAGGGAAGAGCGTGGAGACCGCCAGCCAGCCAGACCTCATCCCAGCTGGGACCCCTCCAGCCTGGCCACAGGGATGCCTACCATCCGCTGCCCAGACAAAGGGAGGCGGGAGGGGGAAGGGGATTTCCTGAATCCAAAAGCCAGCCGCAAGGGGTGGGAAGACAAAGGAGGGGGGCATGAAAGAGAAGGAAACAGACAGAGGAGGGAAGGGGCAGGACATGGGTCTCTAGTCACAGAAAGGGGGGCTGGAAGCTAGCTCAGATCCTGGAAGGGGGGCTCTGAGGAGCAACTAGGGAAGCTGAACTCCAGACACTTGCGCAGACAGAACATCAGAGGGCAGATTGAGGGGCACATGGTAGTGAGTGGATGGCGAGGGTGGAGAGAGGGGAGCTGACTGCCCTCGAGTGGACTCTGTGTCACAGGGACCCTACAGGACAGGGTAGCACAACCCCTGTGGGATTGGGGGCTGCAATTCTTTACCGGGGGTGAGGGCCTCTCTTTTCTCCTGCAAAGCGACTGGTGGTTTCGAACTGCCAACTTTATAATTAGTAGCCCAATGGGTACCCCCACTATGCCAGCAGGGCTCCTTGGGGAGAGGGAAGGAGCCCCCAAACGACAGGCTGAATTCCCCGTGGATCCAATGGGCTAGGCCCTGACTCAGAGCTAAGGTGAATTCTAAATGCTAGTCAAACCTGACCTTTCTTACATGTCTGTGTTTGCGACCCCGCACCCCCAACCCCCGCACACACACTTTAGAAACTGTCATTAAGCACACACACTGGAGTTAGACTATGTGCCCTGTGCTTCCCGTGTGTAAGCCAAGGGCATGCGTTTCCCTTATTCATTGACTCTACGTCTAGTTTATTTTCTGATTGAGATTTATCTCACATAACATAAAGCTCCTGGTTTCAAAGTGTACAACCCAGGGGTAGTTGGCATATTCACTGTGTGGTACAACCATGGCTTATCTGATCCCAGAGGGCTCCCGTCTAACCCTGTGCCCATGGCAGGTGCCCCCTCCGCCAGTCCCAGCTCTCTAGATCTGTCTGCTCTGGGGACAGTGTGGTCCGGTACTTCATAGGGCTCTCCCTGTGTCACTCCCACCAACAACTGCCTCGCGCAGGGCAGACGGGAGGTGTCTGTGTGCTCCCACCCAGGGGATCGGATGGCGTGTGAACAGTGCCAACAGTGCCCCTGGCACCCTTGGGCTTGGGGATCGGTCACTGTGCCACCCCACTGGACATGCTGCCATCCCAGCAGTGGAAAGGGTGGGTCTCGCTACTGTGAAGAAAGAACAGCGGGCAGGAAGGGTCTCCTTTGGCGCCCCACACCCAAACTAAAGTCACTGTCGGAGTGGACTCTGGCTCGCAGTGACCCTGGAGGACAGGTGGGACTGTCCAAGGGGTTCCCAGGACTCTTTTTGCAGCAGTAGGAGGCCCTGGCTGTTTCCCTAGGAGTGGCTGGCGTTTGGGGACCGCTGTCCTGGAGGTTAGCAGCCCAACAGGTGAGGGCTACGGCACCAGGGCTCCCGAGGGACGAGAGAAGCGGTGGCAGCAGAGGCAGCAGAACCAAGCTCTGGAGCCCCAGCCGTGGGCTTGCGGGCCCATGAAGGAGACGAGTGAGTGCCTTCAGCCAGGCTGGGGCTGACCGGAAGAAGAACGAGCGCCTCATCTGTGAACTGCACTTGTTCAACGCGCCAGAGGCCAGTGGCCACGAGGCTGGGAGCTAAGGGGGCTTTGTAAAACTGCCCAAGCAGGCCACAAGGATGAGGGGCTGGGCAGCTGAAAGTGGCCATCCTGGCCAGATAACTGTCTCCTGACCCTGGGTTGTGACCAGCTGTTTTACGAATGAGCCCCCCAGTTGTGAGGATGGCCCATGAGTTCTGTGACCAATTGGATGAATCACCCAGCGGAAAAGTGGAGAGTGCCCTGGGGTGGGGGTGGCTGCAGCCAGAGTGGGTGAAGAAGGTGGGCGGGTGGAGGCCGGTCTGACCTCGCCTCTCAGGAATGAGCCTGGGGCTGATGTGGCCTTTGTTTCTTCAGCTCCCAGTAAAGTAGGAGATTGCCTCCTGCTGTGTTTTCCTGAGCATTTCAGATGAGTGAAGTCATATCACACTTGGCCTGTGCAGAGGACCCCTGATGCTGTAGCGGTCACATTTGGGGCTGCTAACTGCAGAGTCAGCGGTTTGAAGCTACCAGCCGGCTCTGTGGGAGAAAGACCCAGAAACTCTCAGCAGGGAAGGGAGACAGTTCTCCCCTGTCCTGTAGGGTCATTATGACTCAGCACTGACTCGGTGGCAGTGAGTTTGGTTTGGTTTGGTGATCTTTTGTGTCTGACTTATTTTGCTGACCCTAAAGCTTTCAAAGTGCATCCACATTGTAGCATGTATTGGAACTCCATCCTTTTTTATGGCCGAATAATATTCCATCGCATGGATATACCGCATTTTTTCAAAATGCATTCATCCGGTAACGGACATTTGCATTGCTTCCCCTTTTTGAGGATAAGAAATGCTGCTGCCAGGAACGCTCGGGGGTGTGAATTGTTCCTGTCTTTCTTTCCTTCTATCCAGGACCCTCCGATGTGGTGCTCTTCAGGGTGCTTGTCAGTGGCAGCCCCGCACATCTAGTTCTTTGGGCCTCCGGGTTGTGGAGACAGAGGTTTATGCTCCGGAGTCCGTGGGACTGAGTGTCTCCATGCGTGCACTGTGCCTCCTCACTCTTCTGTCCTCCAGACGTGGAGAGACCCGTCATTGCACACCCATAAGCTTTTTTTTTTTTAAGTTTTATTGATCTTTAATTCATGTACCATACAACTCAATGGTTTGAATATATTAGAAAGCACTGCGCAATCAGTTATAGAACATTGGCTTCTTTCTTGTACGCGCTGTTATTAGCTCCCCGTTTCCTCCTGGTCTTCCCTGACGTAACCCCAAGAAACTATTATTCAAGTTGCTGTGTCTAGGGATTTACCTAGGCCGGATTTCATATAAAGAAAATCATTCCTGACCCATCAACGTCGGGGTAGAGCAGGGTCTCGATGAACTACGTTATGCCAGCTGACCCTTGGCGTCACACATCGCTGTGAGAATGCCCACCTTGCTTTTTCTCGGGTGCATATTTAGGAGTGGAACTGGTGGGTCAGCGGGTAGCTCTATGTTGCACTTTCTGAGGAATTGCCCAACTATTTTCCACAGCAGTTGCCCCGTGTCACATTTCCACCAGCAAGGCATGGGGCTTTGGGTTTCCCCACATCCTCCCCAACACTTGTCATTATTATTATTCCAAATTATAATCATTCTGGTGGGTGTGAAGTGGCCCCTCCTTGTGGTTCTAATTTTTGTTTCCTAATGCTGAACATGCTTTTAAAGTGTGGTCTTCCTGGCCACAGGTATTTAATTACAGATCACTATGACGTGTTTTTCTGATTGCCTATTGCTCCGTATCTGTTTCCATTTTTCTAATTCGCTCAGACCTAAGCCTCTGTGTATTGTTTGCATTTTTGGTTCGACAGCTACCTTCACTCACCCAATGACTACCTACTAATTCAGGGTTTTGGAGAAGTCGGGCGCGAGAGTCAATGCTGAGAGATGCGGGCGGGGACGCAAAGAGAGATGACAGGGCTGCAGCTGCTATGCACCAGGGGCAGGAGAACCCATGCATGAGAGGGCAGATGCCTTTGAGTGGCAGAGGTTACCAGGAGCAGAAACTATGAGTCCCAAAAGGAGAAGGAAGGGAAGGGGCAGCAGGGGCAGTTGGAGGAGAAGCCATAAGGGGTAAGCGCTGGAGGACGGTCCTGGGGAAGACAAGGGGACCTGAATATTAACGAGCCCACTTCTCCAAAGACCTTTCCAGACCCTGAGAAGCCCAACTTGGCTTCAGTTGATGCCAGGGGAAGCCAGCCCCTAACACATCGTTACAGGTCCGGTAGGCGCAATTGTACAGTGATAATAAGTAAAGATCATAGTAAAGTTATAGAGAGCATGAGAGATAGAAGAGAAATATTGAAATAAATGGAGTCAGACACAATTCACAGTAGCATGCTCACCTCAGCCCCTCTTGGTAGTCCACGTGGAGGGAGAGAGAGAGAATCTTTAATGCTAACCAAGGCTTTTATATTCTCTGGGGACATGCAAGCCCCCTAATTACAGGTGCAGACATATGTTACAGGAAGGGGTTGTGCTATAGGTAATGCAGTAATGGGAGGGGGTGATCTAGGGGTAGCCACACAATAGGAAGAGGAGGGATTGGGGGTACACATGTGGCAAGATGGGCAGATCCTAGATACAGGATGGCAGTCTAATTTTGGATGTCACAGAGCCTGTGTGGCCTGTTCCCTGGCTCACCTGATAGAGACCATTAGTAAGGTGTAAACTCCACCTACAGGAACCAAGCTAATGGTCACAGGCCTCAGGGAGAAGTAATCCATTGTCCCCAGCAGCAGGGAGCAGGCCAACCCCTGTGGTGTAGGGAGACAGCAGTCTTGCAGCAACTGCCTGTAGGGAAGATGTCTATAATCATCTGACCTCCCCCCACAAGTTGAGACCCTGTTTTCCTCATTTCTGCATATATCCTGCTGGCTCCAATGACCTGGTAGAATCTCCGCCCCTTACAGGTGTCTCACACCCCAGGTATGTGGGCCTCCTAGACCCCACTGCACAGGCTGGGGGTGAGGAACCTGGATGTGGGAGAGCACTCTTTGGAAAGGCACTGAAGAGCCCAAAGCAGGGATGGGTGTAGGGGAGGCAGTGGGCGAAGCTCAGCCCCAGGAACCAGGAACCCCAGACCAGCTCTAATCTAATAGTGAGGCAGTCCTGTGCCTCCTCAGGGTCCCGTTTCCCCAATTGTAAAAGGAGGGGATCGCCACGTCCCATCTCAATGGTCACATCCGTGACTTGAGAAGCAAAAACCATCTCTTTCAACAAGCTGGGATGTAAAGATCCAAAAGGCCAACCAATGGTGTCATGTGTTTGAGAAACAGACCATCAAGCATTTAAGCGAATGCTCATTTTATCTTTTACGCCTGAAACCAGTATTGCATAAAATCAGGATACTGGAAACTGGACTTCAAGCATGGTAGGAGAAGAAGGGTGAGGTCTACTGGGGTGCTGTCCACTTCTACCCGAGGGGACCCTCTGCTCTGACATCAAGCCCCCCAGTTCAAACCCCTCAGCATTCCAAACTGCCAGAGGAGTTCAAGATTCTAACACCCTCCACCTTTCAAGATGCCAAAGTTTCCAAGATTTCAAGGCTTCTATATTGTACAGGACACCAAAATTCAGAGAGACTCTAAGACTCTAAACATGGGGGTGGCTAAAGCTCTCAAGGTTTTTCAACTGCCCAAGGCCCCGACTTCCCACGTTCTAGAACCCCAGATGCCTCCTGGGGCCTACGTGGGGCCACGCTGCAGACGCTTGCCAAGTGGCAGCAGCTGTTTTTCCGAGTCAAGGAGGAGGAGTCTTCCGGGGAATGGGTGGGGACTGGGTGGGGGCCAGGGAGCCATGGATCAGGGTAGAGACTCAGACTAGCCGGAGACCAAGCCCACCGCTCCATTTACTCCAAGGTGCTCTGCCCTTAGAGAAGCTTGCAGGTTGGTGGAGAGACCACAGAACAAACCAAACTCACTGCCATCGCGTCGATGCCGACTCAGAGCCACCCTGCAGGGCCAAGACCATGACTGTTTACGTCACTAGAGAGCCCATCGTTCTCCCATGGAGCCACTGGTGGTTTCGAACTGCTGCCCTTTCAGATCCCAGCCCCATTTGTAACCACTATGCCACCAGTGGAGAGAACAAATTATCAAACAGCAAGAGGCCCCTGGGAGGATTTTAAGCAGGGCAGTGGCATGACCATGGTTGAGTCGCTCTGGGAGCCTGTACTCCGTGCTGTCTCTGCCTCCCCACCTGCCCCCGGGTCCCTCCCAACACTCCAGTCATCAATCTTCCACTCCCGTCAGACCACCTCTGGTTCTGCTGCTTCCTGAGGCAGCCCCTCCTTTCATCTCGGATCCTCCTGCGAGGACCCTAACTCCAGGTCTCAGGGAAAGAAGCTCCTTGCTAAGGCCAGGCCTTCCAACCAACTGCCTTCCAGGTCAAAATCCCTTCTCAGGGTGGAGGGGGAAGGGACTCTGAGTCGGGAGGCACATGCACAGAGACCAAACTTGACTGTGGACGCCCCAGGCTGTGAATTCTGGGAACGTCCATCTCTTCCATCATAACCAGTAGCAGTGCTGCTGAGTCGATTTGACTCATTCCTGCCTCACAACATCGTAGGGACACTGGTACTGGGCTACGGGCACCTTGCTTGTTAAAGGAGCTCTTCTCCCTTTCTCTGCCCCCCCCCCCACCAGCCTCCAGCTCACACAGTCCCCCACCTGAGTGAGCGACGCCCCCCCCCCCCATAGCAACAGGAATGACCGCACAGAAGGGGTCAAGTGCAGGGCTGGAAAGTCAGGGCCTTGGTTTTAATACAAACACTAATTGTGGGGCTTTAAACAGCCCGGCCCTGGCCCCATTCATGACAGTGGTATTTTTAGCCCAGGACTAAATTTTTAGCCTGCGGTCGGTCCCAATGGGGACGGCCAGGGCATGTGTCATGTCTGAGTGACCATGAACTTACTCAGCTCAGGAAATAGGTCCCCAGGGACTAGCTGGTAGGTCCCAAGGCTGCTGCTGCCTCTGGGAGGAGGAAGATGGTTCCTTAGGACCAGAAGCTGAAAACGCCTCACTTCCAAGGTAGCCCATGGGCAGGGAGAGGGGTGGACAGGGTTCATCTGGATGGAGCATCCACGGGAACACGTATCGAGCATCTACGGGGTGATGCTTGCCTTCTTGCTAACTGTGGGGTTAGACGCCTGTGTCCACTCAGAGGCACTTTAGGAAAACCACCCAAGGGCCCCAGTCCCACTCTGACACACAGGGCTCACGAAGAGGCGGAACTGCTGTGATGAGGCGCTGTCCACTCACTTCCAACTCGAGATGGACGACTGAATGAAACAGTGCTCAGTGTATCCCATCCGGGAAAATGTTGGCACGTTTGAGCCCAGTGTTGTTGCCACTGTGTTAATCCCTCGGTTGAGGGTCACCTTCTTATCCAGCACGATGACAACATAACCTGTTGTCAATTTGAGACTTAAGAGTGAACGGTGGAGGTTAGCCTGTCAATCAGGTCACGGCTTGATGACCTCATTTGGAGGCGCCAAGGAGATAAATAGCTCACTAGTGGCAGGACACACACTTCCTGCAAGACATTTCTGTTGATAAGACACATTGAGCTCCGCTAGAGTCCTGGAGCTGAAGGAGTCACAAGGAGACCCTTGCCAACGCTGAGATGCTCCCACTGCCACTGGACCCACAAGACTTTCTGCCCATTGGCCTGTGATCTTCCTGCATTCGGCGTCGCTGCACGTGTTTCGTGAGTCTGAAGAGGGCTTTATAGATTGGTATCGGACATATGAGCTAATATCAGACATATGGACTTGATGTCGACTGGGCTGGGATGCTTTCTCAATATTCAATTGCTCTCATATATAAAGCTCTTTCTTCTACACATCTGAGTCTCCCTGGATTTGTTTCTCTAGCCTACGCAGACTAACACACCTCACAAAGTACATGAAATGAATGAAGTCTCACCATCCTTGCTTCGAAGAAACAATCTGGCTTCCACGACAACTTGGCTCGTTTTTCTGGTAGTCAGTGGTATATTTAATATTGCTTACCAGCACCATAATGCAAAGGTGTAAATTCTTCTACAGTCTCCCTTAACCCCTGTCCAGTGTTCGATGGAAAATGCAATAGCTTGAGTCAGAAGCACCTTAATCCTCAGTGGGACATCTTTGTTCATCAACACTTTAAGTCAATCTTGTGCAGCAGATTTGCCCAGTGCAGTACATTGCTTTATGCCTTGACTGCTGCTTCCACAGACATTCATGGTGCTTCATTGAACTCCCTGACAGCTTGTCTTCGTCACTTATCATGATGTTGATTACTGTTCTAGGGGTGTGGGTTTACGCAGCATCATCCACACCGAACACTGAGCACAGTAAGTGCTCCAGGGTCTCTAGTTCCAGGAAGCAAAGCCATGCCATCTGCGTATCCCAGGTTGTTAACGAGTCTTCCTCCAGTCCTGACGCTGTGTTCTTCTTTGGATAGCCTGGCTTCTCAAATGATACGTTCAGAGCACAGATCAGATAAGCACAGTGAAAGGATACAACCTGGATGCACACCTGCCTTGATTTTAAACCATATGCTCTGCTCAAAGGGCTGCCTTTGGGTCAGTGCACAGGTTCTGCGTGAGCACAAGCGCGTGCTCTGGAACCCCCATTCTTAACAATGTCACCGCCATCGGTCTGGGCACAGTCGATAAACACAACGTCTTTCTAGGGTGCTCTGCTTTCAGCCAGGATCCCTCTGACATTGGCAGGAACTCCCTTCATGCCACACCCTCTTGAGTCCAGCTCGAATCCCTGGCCATTTCCTGTGGATGTACGGCTGCGACCATTGTTTTTTTTTTAAAGTCTGCAACAAAATGTTACTTGCATGTGATATTAGTGGTTGCCTTAAAGAGCTAGTGCTGCTACAACAGAAGCACCCAAAGCCGAAGGCTTTAACAAGTAGAAATGTATTTTGTCCCAGGTGAGGGGCCTCTGAGTTTGAATTCCCCGCTCTAGGGGAAGGTGTTCTCTCTCTGCTGGCTTGCACCAGCTAGGACTAAAGTCCTGGTCTCCTGGCAGCACCTGAGGCTTGGCACTCGCTGTGGGGTGAGTGCTGGACTGTTGACCACAAAGTCAGGGCTTCAAACCCACCAGCTGCTCCTCAGAAGAGAGGTCTTCTCCTGTAAAGAGTTACAGCCATGGAAGCGCTACAAAGGAATCTCAGGCATGCACGGGGGGCTGGGTGGTGTAGTGGGTTCTGCACTGGACTGCTAATCACAAGGTCAGCAGTTTGAAACCACCGGCCACTCTGCGGGAGAAAGAGGAGGTTGCCTACTCTTGTGAAAAGGATCAGTTCTACCGTGTTCACTGGGGTCACCGTGAGTCGGAATTGACCTGCTGGCGGAGAGCTTTTGAGAAGCATCCACAGGGTTGTTGGCGGCAACCTAGGTTATGTTCATTATCACGGCAATGAGGCAGGATGTTCCCCTCGCTGAGATAACACACTTGGGGTTCTGCTAAAGTAGCACAGATCGTGACCCCTCTGTTTCCTCCTTCGAAACATGGACGCCATCGGGCTACCTGCAGAAGGACGTGCAGTGGCTGTAAATTGCCCGTGGGTCAATAAATCTAGACGTCCTTATCATGGGCTCTTCAAACCATGAATCATCCCCCACCGTGAGCAAGAGGCATGGTATTCACCTGTCCAGAGTTACTTCTGAAAATAGATGGGTTTTAATGATGGGATTGTGGATCCTGCGGATAGTTGTTTGAGGAGACAGTGCAAACCTTGCTGCACCAGAACCCTTCTGGTCCTGGGATCCAGCAGAAGGGACTTTAACAGGAAGAAAGGAAGGAAGGAAGGAAGGAAGGAAGGAAGGAAGGAAGGAAGGAAGGAAGGAAGGAAGGACAAAGCCTGCTTGTCCTCTGAGCAGACTGCCCAGAGAAGAAAGCTGAACAAGCAGACAGAGGTCAGGGCCAGCAAAGCCCAATCAGCTCTGGTGCCCTTGGGCCCGTCTCTGCCTTGCCCAGAGCCTTGCTTGCGCTCCTCAAAGGTAGGGAGAGACCAGATATCTTTCAGGGCTCGTCTCTCTCTGGTGTTCTGTGACTGGATAGGACCAAGCCACTCTTCTCAGGGGAAAGCAACTCTTGTGTCCTCCCACACATACACACATCCTCATTCACACACACAGACATGCACACATGGATACACATGTACATACCCACACATCCACACCCAGAGCTGGTCTTTGGGGGCTCGCCCATGGCCCATGAAGGTGAATTCTAATAGCAGCCTTAACCCTGAGTCCCACGGCCTGTAAGCTCAGCTTCTCCCTGGTAGCAGTTTTTAAGCTTTGACTTGAAAATCTGCTGCCCTAAGACTCTAGCTGACCCAGCTCAGATCAGGTGTCCAGTTGGCTGGGCTGCACACTGCAGGCTCGGCCTGGAGCAGCTTCTCTGAGACAGGGTGTGGATGAGGAGGAAATGAAGGCATCGCTAAGTCAGCAACCACACAAATCCATGTGGAATGTGCATGAAGTTACACCGGGAGAAGCTTAGCTCATCTCTCTAGAAAGCTTTCTGGAGGCATCTAGAATTGGATTCGAAAACAGAAAACAAAATCCAAGCACGACCCCCATCTCCCACTTCCAGAATAAATGTCCAAAGTCCGTACCGTGATTCAGGAATAGTGAAGGCGATGACAGGGTGAGCACACCTCGCGTCACTGGGTTGTAGGTGTAGAGATGGCTGAAAGGGCAAATGTTTGGCTACCTATATATTTGAAACAATCAAAAGAGCTCATGAATGATAAAATAAGACAATAATCCATATGCTTGACTCATCAGAGAATGGTCTCAGGCATGGTCTATCAGCTCCTAACAACGTAAGCCATTCTAGCAGGCTCTGGTCATTGCTTGTCCACTCCAGGGATTCATGTTGCCCGTGTCAAGCAGTAGCCACTGACATCCTGACCGTCCACTGGGGAGGGGTCATCCTTACTTAAACTAATAGTTATGAAAGCTTTTTAAAGCCAGCACAAGGACTCAAGAACTTGAGGAGGACCCAAGCTCCGTGGTCAGCTTAAGGACCCTGACAACCACCCACACATTCAATTGTCCATGTCCTGGACATCAAGCATGGGCAGCATTCTGTCACCCGACTTCCACTCAAGACGGTGGAACTGGGTCACTCTCAGTAGAAAGCTTCCATGGGGAACTTAAGTCAATAAATAAGTGCCTTCCATTGTTAGTGGAGGGATCCGCTTCATCTGGAAAATGCATTCTTGGGGAATAAGGCAATATAAATGATGTACAACTCTGCATGGGTTTACAAGCCCATCCAACAAAAATAATAAATGGCATAATTTGGAAACCAAACTCCCTAACGAGCAGCTAGAGTTTCGTCGGTGCAGGAGTACAGCACTTTCACAGTGACTTCAGTTGGATCCCGGACATCAGGGACCCCGCCAAGTGTTTCTCAGGCCCAACTCTCCACATGGCCCTACCCCCTCGACTCAGCAGAGTTTGTCATCCTTGGTCACTGGGGAGGTGGGAAGAGACCACGCATCAACCCCCCTTTGGAAGCTCATAAAGCTTCAAACACTCAGAGAGCTGATTCAGGAGATCGGGGAGAGAGGGGGGATCAGGAATCTACAAGGCAGGGGTCCGTGGATCACATGTTGAGAAACAGTGACCATCCCCCACCCCACCCCACCCCTCTTTCACAGACGGGAAAACCGAGGCTCAAGAGAAGAACCAGACAATGGCTTGAAGTCACATGGCAACGCAAGTCAGCGACTGAGCTGGCCTCGGTCTTAGCCAGGCTTCTTTCCACCAAATTCTGCCTGCCCACAGGCTGCTTCCTGGGGCTGACATTCCAAGTCACTATGCCACTGGGAAGGAAATATGAGCCGTGCCAGTCCCCGTGTTCATGCCAGCGCTCGCCCGCTGTGACTTCAGCCCCTCCAGACACCGTCCTCACAGCCTGGGGAGGGGGGCGGGGAAGAGGGGGGAGCACATTCTGTGATCCTGCTTTTTCCAGATGGGACTGGAGATGAGATGACGAAAGCCAGCGTTTATTTTTATTTCCCCAAGAAACTCCATCGGCAGTTTTGCTCCAAGAAAAGCTGTGGAGGAAGCAGCATTCTTCGCTAGGAGGAGGTGCTGGCCCCCCTCCAGACTCTCAGCCCCTCCAGGGCTGCCTTATCACACTAGAGGTATCTGATCCCCGGCTGCATTGCCAGGACCACGTGCCTTGGGGCTTCTGTCTCAAGGACTCTCCCTTACCCCCTGCCGTGGCCCAGAAGGCAGGGGAGTAGAGGGTAACTTTCTTCCTAGGGTCAGAAGGGCTGTCCCCACATCTCCTACTAGGACCCCCACATTGCCTGAAAGTGGAGGGGAAGGGTCCACATTCAGCAGGGCCCGTGGGTTTTGAGAAAGAACAGCTTTGCTTTTCCGCATCTGGCCATTGTTTCTGTTGCAGACATTTTGGGCTGTCCCTCTTGGGGGAAGATGCTACCGTCACCTGGCAGGTAGAGTCCAGGCAGCTACCTATCCCGGAACACACAGGGCACTTTCCTCAAGCACGGAATCCAGTCCCAAAGGGCAATAGTGCCAAGACTGGGGAGTCCCAAACTAGAGGGCAGTGGCCCTGGGGGGCGAGGTGCCTGGTGTGAGTCCAGGTTTTACATCTACATGTCCTGTGAGCTTGGGCAGAGGTCACCGTCTCTGGGGCTCATGCTCGAACCTGCACAAGGAGGAGCCGGGGAGGCTCATCTGTCTCGGGGGCTGCCACAGCTTCAGCCCTTCCAGGGCTCAGGGACTCTAGAAGACCTGAGGCCACAGTCCTGCCTCTAGCGCCTCAGAAGACGCTGAGGAGAGGGGGCTGTTCAAGCCCCTTGCCTATGGGGTGGGGGACTGAGGGGAGTAAAAAATCAGTTCTCCAGGGTCCTTCCCCCAAAGTGCAATAGCTGGAGCTCCTGCTCCACCAGGAACGGAAAGACCATTATCTGCACACTGACATCATTTTGCAAAAATGCCGGAGGTGGCTGCCAAACCCAGGAGAGGGGAGGGAGGAAGTAGCTTCCAGCGGTCTCACTGCACACACACACGCACACACACACACACACACACACCACCCCCCGCCCCCAGTCTGCACCTTCCTGGATTACAGGAGAGCCCTGGGCCTGCCGGTTCACTCCTCGGGATCAAGTGCACCCCGTCTCTGCCATGAGGCTGGGCATGGGGACTGCCAGAACCTTGATACTTTTCCAGGTAGAGCCCCCTGGGGAGTCAGGCTGGCAGATGCATCCAGAGTGGACTTCCAGGCCTGGGGTGGCTAGAGTAGCTGGCTGCCCTGCCCATCAGATCCACCCAGATGTTGCTGGTGTCCATCAAAGCCCTGACAAACAGTCTCTCTCCCCAGTGACTGCTCCCCTGCCCCACCTACCACCCAATTTCTTCCTTGGTCCAAAGAATAAGCCCCCTCTCCTGTCTAGGATGTAACAGGGCCCCTTGACACTGCAAACAGCTTCATGGCAAGATGAGAATGGCCCTTCAGCCAACAAAGTCTCCAGGCCTCTGGGGGAGAGGGGCCCACAGAACCGCACTGGGAGGAGGCCTGGGGGGAGCCTGGAGGGCTGGGTTCTCTGCTGAGGTGAGGTAGAGCCTCCGTGGCTCCTTCTGGACGACGAGTTGACCCAGAGAGTCTGTAGGGCCCAGAAGCATGGGCAGGGTTAGCAACAAGCATGCTGTGGAGCCAGGAATTGCCAGGCAGGGTGATCTTTCTCCCTGGGCCCCACTCTCAGCCCCTCCGCTTCCAAAGGAAGAAGAGGGCCGGAGGAAGGGAGGGAGGGAGGCGGAAGATCAGCCCTGGCCAAGCCTGAGGGAGGGGCTGCGGATGCCGCTGTGGAGTCCCCAGCCCCTCATTGCACTGCCCTCTTGGGTGAGGCCGTGGGGCGGAATGGTTAGCACCCCCATGCTGAGGGCAGGCAGTTGTTGTTAATGGCCATTATGCAGGGTCCGGCTCATGGGACACTGTGCACGCACGGGCCTCCCAAGGCTGTGACCTTTCGGAAACAGACGGCCCCGCCTGCCTGCCTGCCCAGGAGCCTCTGGACGGGTTCAAACTACCAACCTTCCCTTTCGTTGTCAAGTGCTTAGCCCTTTAGGCCACCCAGGGACTGTTGTAGGGAGCAAAGGAGACCCCAGAGTTCAAACTTCAGGAGGACATTTATTAACTCTTAAACAGGACAAAGACGGATCCTCTGGTGGAGGGAGGCCATTAGCAAAAGGTCATAATGGCCTCCGAGGGTTTACCATCACACGGTGACTTCAGTGAGGACCCCTAGGGGCGGGTGGCTGCGCCCTGGGGCTGCGGACAGGAAGATTGGCAGTTTGAAAGCACCGGCCGCTCTCAGGGAGAAAGCGGAGGCTGTCTGCTCCCCTCCACAGCCCCAATCCCAGAAATCCATCATTGCAGGCCAACTCTGCCCTACAAGGTCACTGTGAGTCGATGATGGTGGTGAGTGTGGGCCTTGAAGGGTGTTTTTTAGCTATTTTAAAAGGCATGAAACCCAAGGGAAACTGTCATAAATTCATGATTGGCAGTGTCCGGTTTCTGGAGAGGTTTACCTCGGTTCTTGCTTCCCAACGCTGAAAGAATTCACGCAGCTGAAGCACTTTTGTAAATCCAAGTGACTTTTATGAGGAAAGGGGAAGTTTCAGGTATTCACAGGAAATCTCAGACGCCAAGAGCAGGAAATCCCACAAGAGGCCCTGAGAGAGAGGCCTGAGAGGGAGCTTGGCGCGTGTGTGCCCTGCCCTCCAAGCTGCAAGAGGGCACCAAAGGACGGAAGAGTCAAGGAGGGGAGTGTGAGAGGCTGACCCTCCTGTGGCAGGCTCTCACCTCCCTCCCCCCCCTGCTGGGGAGGTGTGGTTGAAGGTACTGGCCGACCTCATTGGCTGAGCTTAAGCACACCTGTGTGTTGTCATGTGGCTGGGCCTAGTCTGTGCATCCAGGTGAACCTCCCACCTGGGCCTAGGGGGCATGTATCTGAGCATGCTCAGTTGGGATCTTCCCATAAGTGTCTAATTAATGTGAGTGATTTCTTTCCAACCCCTTTGTTGTGGCCCTATGCAAGCACTGGGGTGACGCCCCTGTCCCCCACCTTAGTCCCTATTCTGGCTAGCTAACCATGGGCAGATCAATAAATCAGAGTTACAGATGTGGGGACTATGGAAAGGAGACGGGGCCCCTGCTTAGGCCCATGTGTATGTCAAACAGAAGAGCTCCGGGGACTGGTGCTGAGCTTTCCCGCTGAGGTGAGCTCCGTCAAGGGCACACCCAGGCAAGCCCCTGCAGGAGACTGCCCCTCCCTGGGCTGGCTGGACAGGGCGAGTGGGGAATCTCCTTTCTAAGGCACTGTGCCCCAGGACAAGATCCTTCACAGTCTTCTTAATGGTCAGAGACACTTCAGTCTCCAAGACCTAACTGCACCGTCTTCTCCTCCTTCACTGCTGCCTTCTAGTGACGCGATGGGACAGGGGAGCGCTGCCCCCTGCGAGTTTCCAAGACTAACTCTTTCCTGGAGCCTCATCTGGCTCCCAGGGCCAGCGGGTGATTTTGAACTTCTGACTCTGCAGTGAGCAGCCCACTGCGTAAGCACCATGTCACCAGGGCCCAGCCAAGGTTTACAATGCAAGTGAGAATTCTGCAATTGGATTGTGGGTTTTCCCTGTCATCCTTTGAAAACAGGGAGCTCAGGACTTGAGCGCCTCTACCGGACTAAGGTTCACATCTTGGTCTGATCACTTCCACGCTATGTACGCCAAACGCGAGTTTCCATTTTCTCAACTCGCAGATGGAGTTAGCAACGTATCCTTTTTATGTGGGTCATTCTGTTTGTCTGACCCCTGTGCCCCAAGTTCACTCTTGTCCCTCTCTGTCCTGCTCTGAACCCCTGGAGGCTGACCTCACCCAGGCTGGAGAAAGCCAGCCCGGGACAGGTTCCCCCGTGCATCTGCCCCTGGCTGGAGCTCTGGCTGTGGTCAGGCCCACCACCCAGGTTCAGGGCCACCCAGGCTCAGGGCTCCAGTCCCTGGCTGGGCTACCCTCCTCCTGGCCCTGCAGGTGGTGACAGCTCCCTTCCCGGTGGTAGCTCCAGGGTGTCAGCATCCCTGTTGGGTTCTCTATCCCTGGGGCCACACCATGGCCAAGAACTTGTTGCCATCAAAGTCTGACTCCCAGCGACCTTTCAGGCATGAAGCTCTCCTCAGGAAAAACCAGTGGTCCCCAGTGGTTCCCAGTGGCACAGTTAGAATCACCTGGGACCCTTTCCACGATTCCTAATCCCAGGCCAATTCAGTCCCAGCCTTTGCGGGTGGGACCCTGGAATCTGGAGGGGTTTTTGGATGTTCCCCAGGTGATGGCCACGCTTGAAAACCTGTGGCTGAAATCCTGGGGCTGGCGTTCATTGGACTGGATGGAAGTGTGCTCCCTGTCGGGCGTCTGCATAAGCAGCTCCAGCCAGGCATTCTGTGTCTGTCCCTGGGGCCTCTCCTGGGATGTGATGTCCTTCCCTCGGGCTCCTACTTCAAGGCCCATTCAAGTGCCTCCCCCATCAGACATGCCCACGCAGGCTACCTGAAAAGAGGACTCTCTCCAAGAGGTTGTCTGGGTACTTTGTGTGCTCCTCTGCCTCCCCCCACTCACACCTACTTCTTATCTCTCGCCAAACTCAGTGCCAAGAATTAACAGGAGGAGGGCTGAGCGGGCGGGCGATGGGGCCGTGAACTTGTCTCAGGACAAAGCAGCCTCAGTGACTGCTGGTGAACCTTTGGGCTGCAGTCCTGAGCCGGAGGCCCCACAGGCTGCTCCTGTTCGTTCCCCTGCTCCCCGGGCACCGGCTGCCAGCCGGCCGCACGGAGCCACAGCTGGTTTGTATTGCGCGTCAAGGCTCAAAACAGTCTCAAGTATATTTTTAGACAGAAGGAGGGGCGAGGAGTATTTTCTTCCCTGACCCAAGAGGAGGGCTTGCTCCAATTTTCCATCTGCTCTCCCTTCGGGTGGAGCTGGCGGGGAAGGTTCTCTGCAGGAGCCGCCTGCAGCCATGCGGGTTATGAGCTCACAGGAGAGTGGGGCCAACAGCTGTGTGCAGGAGGCTCGCCTCCCTCCCCAGCACATGCTGCTTCTGACATACACACACGTACACACACGACCTCATACACACTACTTCACAAACACAAGGCTTCACACACAGTGCCTCACACACACACACAGCACTGCTTCTCTCTCTCTCACACACACACACACACGGGCTCTTCTTACACACTGCTCCACACATACACGCACACTGCCTGATACATCCACACTCATCCACACACTGGCTCCCAGAGACACACACATTGCCTCATGCACAAATGACTTCAGACATACGTCCACATTGTCTCCCACAAACACACACACCCTGCTCCATACCTCCCCTGCCTCTCCTCCACACACTGCTTCACAGATCCACGCACACTGCCCCCACCCTGCTTCTCACACACGCACGCACACGCACACACAGCGGTATGCATACATACTGGCTCACACAGTGTGCTGTGGGGTCTGGAGGAAAGCACATGGCAGCCATTCCTGGGGCAGAGTCTGCAATGTGGTGACACTGCTCACGACAGAGGAGTAGGGACAAATAAAGCCTTCCCATCAGTGCTTACCTTGTTTACTGAGTAGTGTGCACAGAATCTATGTGTTCTTTGTGTGTGTCTTACGCAGTTTGTGGTATGTGTGCATACATGCGTGTTCGTGTTTAATGCATCTGTGGGTAGTATGGTCTGATGTGTGTGTGTGTGGGTGTCCAATGTATGCTCATGTGTGTGATTCAATGGGGGAGGGGCTGTTCTTGGTCCCAGCCAAAGGCTCCCCCTGAGCATCTTTCCCACAGTGTGTACCTTCAAGATCTGTCCAGGGCGATTGGCTGAGAAAAGCAGGACAGGTAGGGAGAGGGCCTTCTGACAAACTCCCTCCCCCATCAACCCCTGCCCCCGACATTAGACCCTGACTTTATCTTGGGAGAAACCTAGTCTTAAATCCTTCAGCCCCGTCCCTGCCAACCAAGCTCAAACACAGAGGGCACAAAGGCCTGCGGCACCCACAGCACTAACATTGGAGTTTGGCTCCCTGCCCTCCTCTCCTGGTAGGTGCATCTCCAAGGTCCCTCTACGCCAAAGAACCAACAAGTAAAGAATTAACAATGCTGCGAAAACAGAGACCACAAGAATCACAGTCACAGACAAGAAGAGCCCCGCGGCGTACCCAGAGGGAACCCTCACAGGGTCTGGCTCACTACAAGCATGGCCTGAGGTTTCTCCCACACCCACCTACCCCATCAGATAGCATTACTGCCACTTTATTCAAAGAAGGAAATGACTTTAAAAGGAAACCATGGTAAAGACAGGTCCTTCATGGCCAATAGGAACAGAGAAAGAAGGAGGGGGCAGAGAGCAGGCCTTGAAGATTTACAAGGCTATAGCTCTACCCAGGGAAGCTACCTGCCTCCCTTTCCCTGTCTGCAGAGTCTCAGGCCCTGCCCAGAATCAGAGCCAGGAGGGAAGAGGGCACTCGGAAGAGCAGGCAGGCTGAGAAGGTCAAGGTGAGGCTGGGTACAGTAGAGAAGCGGGTGTGTGCCTCCTTGACTCTGTCCTTCCCAGGGCAGCTCAGCCAGGCCAGGCACCCTCTGACCCCTGAAACCCTTTCGGTCAGGACAGCTAGAGGCGCATGCCCTACATCTTGGTAAGTGAGGCAGCCAGCTCTAAAAGGAGCCTCTAGGGAGATGGACGCTTGGGTAGAATGGCCAGGTTCCAAGGCCTTTCCAGTCCCGGGGCCTTAAGCAAGTTCTCTTCTCTCCGGGAGCCTGTTTCCTCCACGTGCAGTATGTACAGAGCCTGGCACAGGAGAGGCACTTGATTGGTGTGTGTCCTGTTCCCATCCTGGCTATCCCAGCCAGCCACGAGGTACAAGCTGGAAGTGACTGGTCCAAAGGTCCTTCCCTCCTGGCCCCCAGCGGAAGCCCAGGGGAGACAGGAACAGTGGTTCTTGGGAAAGCCACCACTGACTTGCCTGTCCTTCCGGCTTGAACAGCGTCTGGGCCAAATGCAACCTGGGGAGGGGGTTGTTCTGAGGAGCACGGTCCTCACAAGTATCATTGTCCGTCTACCTTGAGCAACCTCTGAGAGCGGCTTCGAGTCCAAGTCTGACCGGTGTTTAGATCAGAGCTTCAGGTCCCCCGTGTCCAAACCAGACCAGTCAGTCTGAACTTCTTTCATGATTTTCATACTTCCCTGGCATTTTCCTCCACTCTACCCAGAATCCGTCTCTGTGATTCTGATCACAGCTTTGGTGACAGTAGCTGGGCACCATCTAGTTCTTCGGGTCTCAGGCTAGTGCAAGCTGTGGTTCCGTGTGGCCCATGAGCTCTTTGGACTAACGGCTTCTTTGAGTCTTGGATTTTCTCCACTCGTCTTTGCTCCCCACAGGTAGAGACTGATCCATATGGTTTTTGTGGGCTCATTTTCGGAAGCAGATACTCAGGCGTTTCTTTCTAGCCTGTCTGGGTCTGGAAGCTCTTCTGAAACCTGTTCAGTGTCGTAGCAGCACGTAGCCATAGTCCTTCTTCTGCAGTGGGGTCTTATAACCCCACCCCACCCCCAGTCTGGCCAGTATTACTTTTGCTCTCCCCCAACCGCTTCACACTGGACCCCGTGCATAGCTCTGGCTGGTTCACCACTCCTGTACAGCGCCATCTTTCTTTATCTACGGGAAAGGCTCGGTCCAGGGATTGGTCCATAGGAGTCTTATGCCTGGGCAGGACCCCTTGTTTGGAATGTCATTCCCCCTCCTCTGGCAATCGCTGACTCACCCTTCAAGACCCACCCTGCCCTCTCCATCTGTGAGATCATTCCACCTGGCCTCTGTGTTGACCCTCAACTACCTACAACACCGAGAGAAAGGTGGGACTAGACTGACTACACACCCCCCTTTCACAGAAGCGCAAAGTGAGGACCAAGGATGGTAAGTCACTTCCCGAAGGCCATTCACCGAGTCGGGACCATCAAAAAAGGACTCGCTGAAGTCCACAGGTCCCAGGGAAGGCCTATGCAGGGGGAGGCTGGAGTGGGCTGGGCGGGTTCTGCAGTGTCCTGCCTCTGGAAGAAGACAGACGGACAGAATCTAGTTTTGAACCATGGCACTTACACTCACGCTCTCACTCCCCGTGTGTTGAGGTAAATTACGGCCCTCTCAGGTGGAGCCTCAGTTTCCACGTCTGCAAAGCAAGCGGCTAATGAACAAACCCAGCTGGCTGGGGTGCTGCAGGAGTGAAAGGGGTTAGCACGGTGGCTGGCCCACAGACAGCCCCGGCTCCAGGAAGGCCGAAGACCTGCTGCTGGCCCGAGGAAGGCCAGGCCAGTCCTGCACCTGGCCCAACAGGAAGTCTGACAATGAGCTCAGGATGGAAGCCTTTCCTGCTGGTCCTCTTGAGGGGCCAACAGCCCATGTCCGCCTACCTCTGAGCCCTGGCGCCTCCACGCGCTATCATGGCCCTTCCCCCAGGGCCGCCTCCTCCCAGGGCAGGCTCAATGGCTCATTGTTCTGCCTCCAGGCCCAAACCAGGCCAGGCCTGCCGGGAACCAGCAACTAAAAATAGCCCCACCGGAGTGTTTGGGTCCAGCTGCTTATCTCGCCCCAGGGGTCAGGAGCTCTCCACACTCTTCCTGACCACCACTCTGGGCGAAGTCCAGTTTGGCTAGCTCCCAGGTCACCCTTCTCTGGAGAGCCCGAACTCACATTCACCAGATATTTAGTGGAAAATTTGAGGCTGGCCATGATTCCCTGAGGGATAGGCCCTGGGTGTCGGCCCGGGGGCTGTTCAGGCTCGGGAGCTGGGGAGCGCAGCCTGCAGTGGGCCGCAGGAAGAGCCTGGAAGAGCACTGGCCTTGGTGAGTAGAGAGAAACAAAGGCAGGCATTCTCGGGGCAATGGGTGGGAGATAGGAAAGCAGAGGAGCTGGAGGCCATTCTGGGGGGGCACCCAGACTCTGCTGAGGACTGCCATGCATTCAGGTGTCCCCAGAAATATGTGTCAACTTGGCGGCACCATGATTCTCAGCAAGTATAATACATATTGTCCATGATTATTATCATATAGTCATTGTCCATAGTGTGATCAGTCAATCAGTTGTAAGGGGCTTAAGGAGGCATGACCTTACTCGGGTAAGGGAAGTTCACCTGGGGTGTGGCCTGCATCATCTTTTAACTTAAAACAATTGGACAGAGGAGAGAGCCTAGAGTAGGGGTCCTCAAACTACCGCCCGAGGGCCACATGCGGCCCAACAAGGACATTTATCCAGCCCGCCAGGTGTTTGTGCCCCATTTGTTTTTTACTTCAAAATAAGATATGTGCTGTGTGCATAGGAATTTGTTCAGTTTTGTTTTTTAAACTATAGTCTGGCCCTCCAATGGGTCTGAGGGACAGTGAACTGGCCCCCTAAAGATTGAAGACCCCTGGGCTATAGGATGGCCCTATTGCCATAAAAAAAAGGAGCCAGGAGCAGAGCATATCCTTTGGACCCGGGATCCCCTGTACTGAGAACCTGTTAGACAAAGGGGGAGATTGATGCCAAGAAACTCGGGTCCTCAACTCAAGGCCTCCCTCAGCGCAAGAACACTTTGTTCTAAAAACCTGACATTCGGTTATGCTCACCTTCCTGACACAATCACTGAAGACAAATGGATGCATAAGCAAATGTGCTGAAGAAAGCTGATGGTGCCTGGCTATCAAAAGAGATAGCGTCCTGGGTCTTAAAGGCTTGAAGATAAATAAGCAGCCATCTAGCTGAGAAGCAACAAAGCCCATATAGAAAAGCAGCAGCCTGTGTGATCATGAGGTGTTGATGGGATCAGGTATCAGACATCAAAGACCCAGAACAAAAAATCATATCAATGTGAATGTGAGGGAAGGCAGAATGGAGACCCAAAGCCAATGTGTAGAAAATTGGACATTCCTGGAGATGATGAACCAGTCAGGGTACACTATACAGTATGTCATCGATGACACTTTCCTCTAGTTCTTTAATGCTACCTCCCCCACTGTCATGACCCCAATTCTACCTTACATATCCAGCTAGATCAGAGCATGTACATGGGTACAGATAAGGACTGGAAACACAGGAAATCCAGGACCGATAACCTCCTCAGGACCAATAATGGGAGTAGTGATACCAGGAGGGGAAGGGAAAGGTGGAAAGAGTAAGGGGGAACTGGTCACAATGATCTACATCTAACCCCCTCCCTGGGGGATGGACAACATAAAAGTGGGTGAAGGGCTATATCGGTCAGTGTAAGACATGAAAAAATATATAAATTATCAAGGGTCCATGAGGGAGGAAGGGTGAGAAAGGGATGAAGAAAATAAGGTGCCGATACCAAGGGCTCAAGTAGAAAGAAAATATTTTGAAAATGATGATGGCAACATATGTACAAAAGTGCTTGACTCAATGGATGGATGGATGGATTGTGATAAGAGCCGTATGAGCCCCAATAAAGTGATTTTAAAAAGAAAAATGGACCCACAGATACTAAAGGAGACAAGGCCTTTGCTCCAGATCTGACACAGAGAGAGAGCCTTCCCCAAAGAGTCTAAATTTAAATCTCTAGCCTCCTGAGGGACGGGAGAATGGATTTCTGACATCTGAAGCCGCCCCCCCGTGGTGTTTCTGTTACAGCATTACAGTAGCACTGAACTGAAGCAAGCTCTGGATGACAGACAAGGCTTTCCTGACCTCCCAAACCACACGTCGCCCCCGTGGACGCCCTGACGCATTACAGTCTTGAGGAGGAATGGAGGACTGAGGAGGGGTGCCCCCAACAAGTCACCTAGGTCCCAAGACCTGGGTGCTCACTGGAGACTCCTCAGAGTTCCCGGAGTGCCTGCATGTGGGTTGTAAAGACCGGAACAGCCTGTGACCGTAGTTCCTCTGCTACCAGCAGGTCACTGCTGCTCTGGCTGGGGGTGCGGAGCCGGGACACAGCCAGGTCACAGTCCTGGAGAGGCTCTAGGTAAGCTTCAGGGCTGGGGACCCGGAACACCCAGAAAAGGGCTCCCCCTCTGGACGTGGATACTTCAGTAAAAAGCTCCTGGGAGATGCCACCTGTTCCGGCGGAATCTGGAAGGTTGAGTAGGAGACGCTCTGGAGAAGACGTGGGAGGGGGTGTTCCAGGCAGAAAGCAGCATGTGCCAAGCCTCTGCGGCACAAGCGGGCCCAGTTGGTACCTGTGAGGGCAACAGCTGGGCAGGAACTAGCTGTGTGGGGAAATGAGTCCGGAGAGGCCCCAGAGGATACGATTTGACTTTCTTCTGACTCCTCTCTAGACAGAACGTTGTCATCGCCCACAGAAAGGGTGTTGCATGACACTGTTGAAAAGGGGGAACCGACCAAACTGAGTAAATTAAATCCTGTTGTGAAGCTTGCTTGAGGTCTCGAGACTCGATCGTTGATTGATTGCCCTGTAAGGAGGCCTAGAGTGCCCGGGGTGTGCAGACAGTTCACACAGGTGGATGCTAACTGAAAGGTGGGGTGTTTGAGACCACCACAAAGTGTCTGCAAAAAGAAAGGCCTGCCAACGTCGTTCATTCATGAAGACCATGTGCTGGGTCACCGACGTTGGGAGGAGCAAAGCTCTTAAGTGCTCATCAGCAGCCAACCAAGACGCAACTATTGGTCTCTCACTGTCCACAGGAAAGACGAAGGAAGAAAACAGAAGACGCATTGAAAGAATTACTTCAATGGACTAAAGGGCCTTTTGAACATCAGTATACATGACCTGGAGACCCTATCAATTGCTCTGAAAGGAATCACATGAGGAGAGAGATCCTGTCCTGGAGACCAAATCAAACCAAACCAAATTCCCTGCCATTGAGTTGATGCTGCCTCACAGTGACCTTACAGGACACAGTAGAACTGCCCCTGTGAGTTTCCGAGGCTGTAACTCTTCATGGGAGTAGAAAGCATGGCCATCTTTCTCACAAGGAGCCGCTGGTAGTTTCGAACTGCTGACCATGTAGATCACAGCCCAACTCATAACCACTATGCCACCGGGGCACCAGAGAGTGGGAAGAAAGAGTGGAGTTAAACTCAAAATCGTGAAAAAGACCAGAGACTAGTGGAACTCCCCAACGTTGGCTTTTGGTCCCCCCCCAGGTCTGGAAACGAGCTCCGCCTTGTAGCCTAGATTTCAGCTAGAAAACGGACATGTCTGCACGGGAACACCAGCCCAAGAGAGTCACACACACACCTCAGAAGGACCCACCACTGAGACCAAAGAGTCAATGTTTACACAGAGGTAAAGTTCAGAACCCTGAGGGAAAGAGAAATGGAAAGAGGAGCCACAGGGAGGAAGTGGGGTGTGTGGTGCTGCGGGTGTGTGTGTGGTGGGAGGGGTGCACTCAATGTGAAGAAACATGATGCACACGGATTGTCGAATGGAAAACTCATCTGCCCTGCCGACCGTCACCCAATGACCAACAACACGTTAAAGACGAAGAAAGCCCTTCTGAAGAAACCCAGCCATCGAGAAATTAACACCATTCAACTCCGACCCACAGGGTCACTGGGGACTGACTCAGTGGCCAGTGGGCTCAGGGGTGGGGGTGAGAGGGAGGCCTTGTGCTGCTTGTAGGTTGGGGGTTCGATTATCATCGGTTACGTTGAGGTGACCTGGATTGCATGCGTAGGTTGTACCCGGACCTGCAAACCCACCAGCCACTCCAAGGGAGAAAGATGGGGCTGTCGGTTTCTGCAGAGGCCCACAATCTCAGAACCCCTAAAAGCCCTTCTCTCCTTTCCTTGCAGAGCCGCTGGGGCTGCATCGGCTCAATGGGACTGGGTTGTTGCGCTGCCCAAAGTCGGCAACTCCCCTTCCGAGAGGGTTCGCATAGGCCTGCACTCACCTGTGGGTACTTGGGGAATCGGGAGTGAAACTCACCCGAGGCGGCTCCCAAGGTGCACCGGCTCAATAGCCCCAGGTCTTTGCCCTTCCCACGTGCATTGCCCTCGCCAGGTGCAGTCGCAGTTCCTCCTCTGAGAGGTGGACCATTCACCCTTTGCCGCAGTCTTGTGGCATAATTTGTCAGCGGGATATTAGCAGGCAAGGTTCAAACAGAACTTAAAATACATTTGCATCTCCAAGGAGAATTGTCGCCAATTCGACACCATCTCTTCCAGAGAACAGAACGTTTCCCAGTTCTTCCTATGAACCTGGTATCACCCCTATACAGAACCAAAGAAAGAAGACGACAAGGTGTACAGTAACACCCCAGGGGAGGTAAACGCTTGATAGAACAGCCAATCACACGAGATCCAAAGGGCAGCTTTGCCCAGGGATGAAGTTCAAAAGTCAGGAACGGAGAAGACAGGAGGACGAAGGGACGTGGGGCCCACGGGGAGAAAGTGGGCAGGGTGCCATCGCACGGTGGGGCTCGCAATCAGTGTCACAAAGCAAAACAAAATGTGTCTGTGTTGTCACAGGGAAAACTAATTTTCTCTACAAACTTTCACCCAAATCACAATAAGAGGACAAGAGAAAACTGTAGACCTGCCACCTTTATGCGTTTAGATGCAAAACTCTCTAACCAAAGGTCAGCAAATAGAATCCAGCAGCACATTCAGAAAGGGGCTTCAAAAGAGCTTGGAAAGCAATGGAATGGTAGGATCATGGGCGTTTTCTGTTAACTTTTGACTGTCGGCTGGATGGAGAGCACCGCATCCGTTTTACACTCAGTGATTTCTACACACTCTGGCTCACCTTGTGGTGCCATGAAATGACCCACTACAGCTCTTCTATCCATCGTCTTTCCAACCCCCACTCGGTGCCTGCGTGGGAGCTTGTGAATAAGGTACAGGGGACTCGAACTCAGAGACTGGTCACTTTGCCATTCTACGGGGTATCCGAGCCAGCTCTCTCAAAAGCCAGAGCAGGGACTCCTAGGCTCCTCAAGAAACACGGGCCACTCGAGGAGATCAGGCAAGACCCCGCCAGGAGCGGCAGAAGCACCAGAGGCCACAGCGTTGGGACCATGAGGCCGCGCGGAAGGCCTCCTGGCCCCTGGAACAAGTAAAGCGGGGTGCCTTCAGGCGAGAGGCTGACTTGCCAAGTAGGATGCCCTGTGTGCCTCCACCAGTACTGAGGGAGCTCTGTAACACCAGCTCAGGCAGAGGCCAAGGGATCACGGGGCTGAGAAGTTACCAGAGACAGACCTGCCTGCAGTGTGGCTCACAAGCTGGGCTGCGGACAAAAGCCTCAATGCTTTCTGACCCTAACTTGTGGTGACTTGTTACCGTCTCTAATAAACCCCGCAGTCGTCAGCAGTGGTTTTCATTGTAACAGATTCCCGAAACCAGCAGAGAAGTAAAGCATCTTGGGCGGAACAATGGGTGTCAGACTAGAGCAGTGTTCTCAGCCTTCCTCATGCCGTGACCCTTTCATACAGTTCCTCATGATGTGGTAACGCCCAGCCATCAAATTATTTTTGTTGCTACTTCATTACTGTAATCTTGCTACTGTTATGAATCGTCATGTAAATATCTGATAGGCAGGATGTATTTTCATTGTTACAAATTGAACATCATTAAGGCATAGTGATGAATCACAAAACAATATGTCATTATATATTGTGAAATATTTATTTCTAATGACAAATGAATGAAATTTTGTCTGGAAGCATGGTGTAGTCTGGGAAACAGTCTTCACGCCGGGTACTCGTGTGTGGGCGTATCTGCATGTGGGCAGACTCGCCTGGAGACGGATAGAGGAGCCGTGTCGTGGTTCCTAAGACCATCAGAAATATGTGTTTTCCAATGGTCTTAGGTGACCCCTGTGAAAGGGTCGTTCGACCCCCAAAGGGGTCGTGACCCACAGGTTGAGAACTGCTGGACTAGAGCAATAGCAGGATGGAGAGTGGAGGTATGTCTGACCATTGCCTTGTGGCAGTCAGTCTAGGGTTAATGTGGAGTTGCAGTCTCCTAGAGGGGTCACACATGGCCCCCACACCATTTCTTCCCATCTCCATCCTTGAAATCCCCTCAGTGTAACACCACCCACCCCATCTCCTCCCCAGGTTTTCTGTCTCCATGTCTCCCTCTTTCCTGGCATCAGCACTGCCTCCTCAGTCTCAAAGGATTGATCATTCTAAGGCACTGCCGGCTCGATGGTGGTACTGTCCCCGTGTAGACCTGCCCACTGTTTGGCCGCAATTTGAGCCACAGGAGTGAGATCAGTTCCAGACTGGAAGAGTGACTGAGGGCTCTAGTCTCCAGGTTTCTGTTCAACAAGTAAGCCTGGTGTCTTTCGGGATTCTGAGTTTCATTTGATATTTCTCTCTCATTCTATCCAGAGCAGGACCTTCTAATATGATCCCTTTCAGAAGAGTTGGTAGTGTTAAGTGGGGCACCATCTAGTTCTTTCGGTCCCAGGGTCTCCACAGATCTCTTGAAGCCCCCTCATAAATATACAATGGATGCATATGCAAAAACTAAGAATAGAAAAACATAATTTCCTCAACTTAGTAAAAAAGCATCTACCATACTTAGAGAGAGCAGGAAGGTAAGGAGATAGGACGGGAGGAAGCAAACTTGTGCCTACTTACAGGTGCCATGATTGTCTGCACATGAAAACCCAGGGATGCACAGACACCCCTAGATTCATAAGTTAGTTTGGCATGGTCACACAATCCTAGCTCGATAGATTGGAGTCCACTAGATGTCTGAATGCTAGCAAAGAACATGGAAAAACAAAATAACAATCGTGTCGCAATAGCTTAAAACAAACAAGATAATACTCAGGTATAAGTCTAACAAAATATGTGCAGGACTCATGTGGTAAAAACTACAAAATACCGATGAAATTTTTAAAATCTAAATAAGTAGAGAGATATACCATGCTTATAGATGGGGAGATTCAATAGCGTGAAGACAGTACATTGATATGTAAGTTTAACACCATTCAGATCTCAACAAGATCTTCCGAGGTAAGACAAGATTGTTCTAAATTTTCCATGGGAAGACAGAGAAACTAGACTAGATAAGACAGTTTTTTGGAAAAGAAAGAACATGTGAGAGGACTCACTTTACCCGAGTTCAAGATTTATTATATAGCCATGGTAGTCAAGACTATGTGGTATTGGTGGAGGGACAGACATATAGCACAGTGGAACATAACCGAGAATTCCAAAGCAGATCTACCCATGCTCAGGCAACTGGCTTTAAACAAAGACACAGAGCAATTTGGTGGTCCTACTTTATACCCATTGGGCTGGCTATCCAGAAAGAGGCATGCTAAGTCTGGGGGTGGAGGTGGAGGAATGGGTGAGAATGGGAAATGGTGCGACCACTTGGGGAAACACCGTGACAGTTTCCAAAAGCTCCAACATCGAGTTACCATGTGAGCCGGCGATCTTATTCCTAGGTATGGCGCCAAACTAATTGAAAACCTTTGCCCCCACAACAATGTATACACCAGAGTTCCTAGCCGCATATTTCACACTGGCCCAAAGCAGATACAACTCAAATGTCCGTCAACTGCTGAGTGGATGAGTATCACAGGGTACATAAAATAGAATATTATCCTGCAGTAAAAAGTAATTAAGTCCTCATACGTGCTAAACACATGATGGAATTTGAACACATTATGCTAAGTGGAAGAAGGCAGTCACAAAAGGCCATGTAGTGCATGATTCCATTGACAGGAAATATCTAGAATAGAAAAATACATTTGTAGAGATGTGAAGTTAGATTAGTGGCCTGTCAAGACTCGGTGCACAGAAGGGAGTGACCGCTCGTGGCTGTGAACGTTTGTAGGCATTGCTCTAAAATTAATGGTGGTGCTGGATGCACGGCCCTGAGGACACCAGAAGTCGTTGAGCTGTGTGCTTCATAGATGAACTGTATTCTAGATGATTATATTTTAATTACACTTAAAACAATTCAATCATTTTATTCAACAAGGACTTCAAACTGGTTCTTCAGTTCAGTCATGAAGAGAAACTGGAAGGAACCTGAATTTGTAAAATGTAGGTGCACCAGAATGATCGCCAAAGACAGGAAAAATTGCAGATCAAAGCCCTGCCAGAAACTTTAATCACCCTCTTAGGAAATCACTGTGGCCTCTCTATTATATAGCAAGCAAATCTGTCGACCAGCAAAGCTGAAAGCCAAAGGCTCAGAGATGGCATCTAAGTGCAATGCTTTGAATATGTGCCGTGCACCATGGTGCTGGTGATCAGCCAGACGCCCGGGTCAGACTTGGGAGACTCCCATTCGCAGCCTCTGACCTGTACTGTCTCATTTCAGTCCTCTTTCCCCTGGACCCACGTTTTTACAAATTGGGATCTGTTGTAATTTCACTGAATCAGCCATGCCTGAACCAGTACAAACTGGTTTGAAGTCCTGTTTTCAACAAATGGAGCGATTTAATATTCTGGTGTTAAAAAGAAATAACTGTCTGCTTAAACAAGAACTCACTCAAAAGAGATCATAGATGTAAAGGTGAAACTAGAAAACTTTCAGAAAAGAACAGAGAAAACTTCAGGGTTGAGGGTTTGGAGAAGAGTTCTTAGATATGCTACCAATCCAGATTAAAATACATTTGATAAATTTGACTGATCAAAATTAAAAATATATTTGCTCACTGCTAGGAGGAGTTTAAAAGCTGGGAGAAACTATTGGCAAGCCACATATCTGACAAAAGAATTCATATCCTTAAAACTCAACAGGAAGAAAAGCCAACAATGAGTGAAAAATATAAACAGCTATTTCACTAAAAAGAAAATAGACTCAACAAATGAGCACATAAAAAATGTCCAAGAACACTAGCCATGAACACAACTAAAAACCATAGTTGTATCACACAAACAAAACCTATTGCTATGGAATTGATTCCAATTCATAGCAACCCTACAGGAGAGAGGAAAATGCTCCGTGTGGAGTTTTCAAGGCCGTAAATCATTGCAGGTTGTAAATCATTCCACCATTTCAAGAGGTAGTATATAATCAAGAACCGATGAGACTCAAGGAAGAAGTCCTTTAGTCCCTGGATTGCACTGAAGCTGTGTGTGTCTTCACATCAGGCCCCCTATTGGGCGGAATCCTAACTGAAATGCTTCAACAAGCTGATGAATCTCTGGAAGCACTCACTCACCTCTGCCAAGAAGTTTGGGAGGCAGCTACCGGGCCCGTCAAGTGAAAGAGATCCATATTTGTGCCCATTCCAAAGAGAGGCGGTCCAACAGAATGCAGAATTATTGAACGGTATCATTAATATCACACGCAAGTACAATTTTGCTGAAGATCACTCAACAACGGTTGCAACTCAACTCCACTGATTGGGAGCTGCTGATTCCAGCTTGCCGAACGTGAGGAGGACGGGACGCACTTCTTGATGAAGACCAAGGGCTGCAGCCTTCAGACCAGATTGCAGCTCCAGGTGAAGAGGCCCTGAATCCTCACAGCTGTGCCAACAGACAACGTCGGGAGAAACAGAGCAAAGACTGGGCTGCTCGAGGACTTCGTCTCGCTTGGATCCACCATCAGGGCTCATGGAAGCAGCAGGCAAGAGATCTTATGATGTAGAGAAACTGTCAACGTGAAGCCTCAGGTGTGCCTGAGCCAGTCATAGTACTTTCATTCACCTGCCTGTCTAGGCTGGCCAAGGAATAAGGAAGCCCGAAGAAGAATGGATACATTTGAATTCTGGTGCTGGAAAAGAAAATTGGAAATACCACGGGCTGCCAGAGAACAAACAAATCTGTCTTTGGAAGAAGTACAACAAGAATGCTTCTTAGAAGCAAGAAGGGGGAGCTTTCTTCTAATATACTTCAGGCACGTTCCCGGGAGAAATCAGTCCCGGGAAAAGCACACTGCGTGATAAGGTCAGAGAAGCAGGGGAAGACTCAAGGAGATGGGTTGACACAGTGGCTGCACCACTGGGCTCTCATAGAGCAATGGGGGATGGGCGCGACGGGGCACTGAGGGAGGGTCGCTATGAGTCGGAGCCCACGCAACAGGACCTACTGAAGAGTCATTACGGGAGCTGTCTGCTGCAGCTTTCCCCTGCAGAGCGGCAGTGGATTCAAACCGCCAGCCTGTTGGTTAGCAGCTGGGCACGTGGACCACTGTGCCGCCGCCGAAGCTCCTTCCACACCTATTAGTACAGCTAATGTGTACAAAACAGCAGGCCCGTATCGGGCGCTCGTCAAGATCTGGAGAAAGCGGATCTCATGGAGCAGCTACTCTGAAAATAGGTCAGCAATTTCTTAAAAACTAAACATGCAATTACCATATGACCCAGCAATTGCACTTCTGGGCATTTATCCCAGAGAAATGAAAATTTATGTCCACGCGAAAACCTCTCCTCCATTGCTCACAGCAGCTTTCTGTGTAATAGCCCCAAACTGGACACAATCGCAGTGCTACTGGGTATGCATAGAGTCCAACTATGTCACATGCACACCTTAGGATCGTGCCCCACAATGAAAGGAACGGAGCTATTGATGCACGCAAGCGCAGACGGCATCTCAATGCATTAAGCCGAGGGGGTGGGAGGCAATCGCAAAAGAATACGTGCTGCATGAGTCCCTTTATAGAACATTCTTAAAATGGCAAAATGATAGAGTTGGAGACCAGACTGGTAGTTTCCAGGGGTTAGCAGTGGGGGAGTGGGAGGGGGGTATGGCTATAAATGAGTATCGAGAAAGATTATCATGTGGATGGAATGGCTCTTTATCTTAATTGTGGTGGTGGCGGCCGCATGAATCCACACACACACACACACACACACACACACGGCACTGATGTCAGTTTCCACGTTTTCCTTTTGTACTATAATTATGTAAGATGTAAGCCACTCGGGGAGAGACTGGGTGAAGGTAAAGTATCTGCCATATCTTTGCAATTTCCTATGAAGACATAAAAAAGTAAAGGTAAACACCCTGGTGTGGTAGTTAGGGTTTTTTGTCCCTACATGGCACCTGTAGGAAGATACAGGTGGACTTTAGCCTGTCAATCAGGTCACAGCTTGATGCAATGAAGAGAAATTGCTCTCTGGAGCCCAGTCTCTCTCTCTCCCTCTCTCTCTCTCCCCCCCACATCCCCCACCCCCTTCACCTTCCTTTCATGAGCCACACGGAGACCTTCCAGAGCTCTGTGATGCTTTTCACCACGATTGGATCCAGAAAACTTTGCACGCACCAGCCTGTGTTTTTCCTGCATTCTGCACCACTGGATGTGCCTGCGTGAGTCTGAAGAGGCATTTGTGGACTAGTATCGGACTTACAGGCTTGATCTGGACTGGGCTGGGATGTTTGCTTGATATATAAGCTTCTTGACATTAAGCTCTATCTTACACATAGATGAGTATCACTTAATTTGTTTCTCTAGTCAATCCGGCCTAAGACACCACAGTATAACAGAACCTCTGATCATGATCTGGCCATCTGGCTACGTTTCCATATGGACAGCATTCCTCAGCCGCCCTTGCAATTAGACGTGGCCATGTGACTAAGTTGTAGGCAACAGAATATAAAGGAACGCGACAGTGTCTGTGCACCTTCTCTACGGCTTGTTCACCCCACTCTCCTCTTTTGGCCTTTCCCCCTGCCTTCTTTGAACACAAGGAGGAAACTGCGTCTTGAAGATGGCAAAGGAACCAGCTACAAAGGGTTAGGTGTCTGCGCTCCAGGAACTGCCATACCAGCCCTGAGCATCCTTCATCTGAGAGAGACGTTAACTTCTGACACCCGCCAAGAAGACTTCAGCCTGTACTTGTACAGTGGCTCCGTATCTTGTGCAGCCCACCACCCTAACCCACTGGCCTTTCAGCACTTAGCTCTTCACTGTGAGTCAGGCATTGTACTAACTGCTTGGGGATACGGAAAGATAGACTGGTCCCTGCCCTTTAAGGGCTTGATAATTGAGAAGAGACAGCAACGGAAAACACACACACGCGCACACACACACACACGCACGCACACACACACACACACGCACATTGAAAACCAAACCAAACCCACTGCCACTGAACTGATTCTGACTCATAGTGACCCTAGATAGGATTTCCAAGACTGTCAAGCATTACAGGAGCAGACTGCCTCGCCTTTCTCCCACAGAGCGGCTGGTGAGTTTGAACCTCCCACCTCTCCATTAGCAGTCCCATGCCCCAAACACCATGCTAGCCCCCTGACTGGTTATGGATCAAACCATCGTGATCCACGGAGTTTTCACTGGTGGGGTTTGGTTCTCTTCCTTTGGACCCTGGACAGGACTGGGCAGGGTTTCCTCCCGTTGCGTGTGGTGTGGATCATGTGTTGGGTGGCCTCTGTGGGCTGTGCTGCTAACCGCAGGGGAGAGATGAGCTGTCTGGCCCTGTGGAGCCTTATGGTCGCTGAAGCCCCACATGTGGTCACCATGGTGGGGGGATCAACTCGATGCAGTGGGTGGGACCACAGCAGCAGCGACCTTACACTGTGAGCACTCTCCTGAGGCCACTGGGGTGAGCTGGAAGAGGGGAGCACTTCACCCCAGACCCCACCACTAGTCAGCAACATAACTGGAGTTAGGCCAGGCCCTCTGGCTCCAAAGTCTGCCCTCCCGATATTCCGCAATCATGGCATTGCTGTGAGGCTGAAACGGGAAAGCCAGCCAGTCCACCTTTCAGTCCGGCAGGCAGCAAGCACTCCACACTGGTGACGTCACTCTCAACTAAGGGAGGGGGTGAAGGGAGGGCCCAGGCACAGGGGATTCCTTGGGCAAAGGGCTTGAGATGAAAGGGGGAGAACGGCTTCCAGGGGGCCTGTGAGGGGCTCTTCTGGTTCCTTGTGCTCACCGCCGCAAACCCACCCCCACACCCATGTGTGTATGTGTATGTGTAAAAGGAGGTGGGCTGTGGACCCGATCACGAGGAAAGGAACTTACATAAATAACCACCAGATTTGTCCTAGGGCACTAGCCTGGCTAGATGACAAGGGGGCAGCGCCCCAAGGGGCGTGAACCCATGTAGACTCTGGGGCAAGCGGTAAACATACTGTCCCAGCCAACGGGCCTACTGTCCTCTGGGGAAGTGACTATAAGCTCTGCCAGAGTCCTGACAGCGCTCGCTCGCTCTCGCTCTCTCTCTCTCTCTCTCTCTCTCTCTCTCTCTCTCTCTCTCTCTCTCTTTCTCTCTCACACACACACACACACATACACACGTGCACTTATGTATACACCACACACTTACACATAGGCACACACCACATTCTAAGACATACTTGACCTGGATCACCGCCCCCTAACACCACACAAAGCACCATCGGCCCCCTTGGGAGCTTCTTGGACAGGAGGAAAAGCCGTAGTTCACTTTGTTTTCCAGAAGAAACCAAGAACCAGAGTGGGGAGGGCCTCGTCCCAGGTCACCCAGGGGCTGGGGCCAGTCTGAGAACCCAGAACTCTTCTTGTCTGCCTGGCCAGCCACCTGTGCGGTGGGCGCTACTCAGTTGCCCCTGAGACATCAGTAGGCCTCTGCCGAGCCCAGATAGGGCCCAGGGCCCAACCCGCCTTCTTGGGGCCCTGCCTTGTGGTTAGAATGTGGCCACAGAGCAGATGCGGGGGATGCTCCTTCCTGTGCAGCTGCTTGGGGCTTGGCCTGATGTCACCTCCTGGATTGAAGTCACTACCCCAGGCTGGGCCCTGAGAAAGCCTCCCTGCTGCTGGGCCCCTAAGGCCCCTCCACCCCACCCCCTACCCCCCAACAGGTGTGTGCTCCCACTGTGCCTGCCGAGCTGGTGGATACATTCCAATATCCCCATTTGGCAGATGGCCGTTTGAGACACCCTTCCACTGAGAACTGATGTGTGATCCAGGATTGGGGGGTCTCGGCATACATGAGCTCACCCTGGCCCGCCTCCCACCACGAGGCCCCCGCATTGCAAGCCTCAGCTCCCTCTGACAGCCGGCAACCACATCTGTCCCCCAGGGCTGCAGGTGGAGGTGTGTCAAGAAGGGTTTGGCTAGCTGTTTGACACATGGGGGCTGGGTTCACAGGCCCTGCTCTGTCTGCCCCAGCTCGCCTGTCTGCTTCCTTCGACACTGGACTTTCTCCTTGGCAAAAATAAAAACCTCAGGCCTTTCTCCAGAGTGCCGATCCCAGAGAAGCGATCAGGATGAGGCAGGTGACAGGCTTGTGGGCGCCTTGGGTATGCCGGTGGCCCTACCTCCCCCGGCCCTGGCCAAGCCCGGGTCCCACTGGCACCCAGCAGGCCCAGTCAGCCCACAGCTGTTCCTCACCCTTCACGCCCCCCATGGCATTGCCTCCTCCCATCAAAGACTGGGGCAGTTCTGCTCTGCCCCATAGTGTCCCTATGAGCCGGAATCGACGCAATGACCGTTGGTTTTTTTATAGGTGGTTGCCTGGGCAAGAGACCAGCAGGGACTACTGACCTGCTCCCACCTCGACCCCAGAGGGCCTGACACCAGCTGGACAGAATTTAGAATCACCAAGGGGCTCCAAGGCTCTCCTGGCCTGCCTTGGGAGGGAATGAGCTTCCCATTATGAGGGGGATGCAAGCAGATGTTGAAGAAGGGCTCTAAGCACTGGGTATCAGTGCGAATGAGATGGCCTCTGCCCAGCGGGAGTGCCAAGGAGGACATAGCTGCCCCAATCCAGGCCAGGCGATCATACAACCAACATGAGGGACTTCACTTGCCAGCAAGGAGCTTGGTGGACCTTGGGGTGAGACCCCTCTCACTGGCAGCCGAGTTGTCCAGCTGCACCCTCCTCCCATGCTTCCCATTCACACCATAGTTGCCAGCAAAGCCCAAGAACTCCCAGTGCAGCCAACATTGGGCCAGCAGCATGGGGACAGCCTGTTTCTGACTTACTCCCCGGAACAGCCTGATTTTGATCTCCAGCAAAATAATTCCTGGAAGGGAAAGAATTCAGGACCTGAGTTTAACGGCCCCCTGGGGGTATAGTCCTGGTCTGAATGACCCCGGGCCAAGATAGTGCCCACATCAGCATGTGTTTGGAGAGCACACTGCCCATGTCAGGCACTGCGCAAAGCGGGTTGCACGCGTGACCTCACTGCCAAGAGGCAAGGACGGTGCATAGATTCTAAAGGGTTTGGGAGATGGCGAATGCAAAGATGCATGACTGGTAAAGAGGATGCGCTTTCACTGAATCCTGAGAGCCTGCCTCCAAAGCATTTAACCTCCAGGCTGTGCCATTTCCTCCCCTCTCCAAGGCCTCAGTCTTCCCCTCTGTGAGATGGGGAGATGTCTGAACATCAGAACCTCACAGCGCTGAGACCCCCACATCTACAAAGCCTAAGATTATCAGACAGACCAGGGAGCCTGCTTCTTCCCCGTATGTGAAAGAAAAATGGGGTTATAGGGAGGTCGTATGGTACAGGCGAGGGGCCAGACAACAGGTACAGGTGAGGAGCCTGAGGTCCAAGGAAGCAAATGACATCCCAAGGTCCCCCAGGAAGCCCAAGTGGAGCCGAGGGCAAGAAAACCCAGTGTCTTTCCAGTGGGCCATCCAGCTGTGCAGCCAAAGCTGTTTTGAGGCCAAGGGATTCAGAGCTGAGTAATGGAAACCAGGCCCTGGGGCCTTTCACCACAGGCATTCCATCCGCCTGACTTAGTTCCTGGACTTGGGTTCCCACGGTGGTGAGCCTAACTCTCACAGAACGTGAAGCAAGAGGGAGGTGGTCTGGTGGGGGCCAGTTGCTCCTCCCCAGAGGCAGGCTCAGAAGGCCAGGTTAGGCTGAGCCTAGAAGCGCCAGGCACTGATACTGCCTCTCTGGGCCTCCGAAGTCTCCTTGGTGCCCTGGCTCAGAATCAGGGGCTTCATTCAGCACCCCTGCCTCCCCACCTCGAGGGAGGGGACACTCCCCAATGGGAAAGGTCTTCATGGTGACAAAGCCACAACAAGCGTGACAGCCCCTGCTCACCTAAAGGAATAAATCCCCAGCCCCCATCCTAAAGGAGCTGGTACTCTGGCCCTGGGGACTCAGTGGCCAATCTGCATGGAGCACTGGCTTGGTCCCAGGACAGGCCCTCCCTGTGCCCTGGCTTCCTGGATCTTCACCCCAGCAGTGAGCAGGCAGAAGTAGCCTCCCCATTTTTGCAGGCTCAGAGAGGGCAGTGACTTCCCAAGATTGCAGAGCAGGTCACTAACAGTGGCCGGAGACAAACCGGAGCCAGCCGGAGTCCAGAGCACAGCAGCTTTGGGAGATTGACAAGCCCACACCTCCCTCCAACACGGCTAGGGCAGGGCTACCGAGGAGGAACGGGGTATAAGAGGGTTGTCGACTGGCTACTGAAGACACACAGGAGATTTCCTCAAAGTCTCTTCCCAGAGTCACTGCCACAAGGGTATACCCAGAGCAACTGTGAGCAGGAGGGAGGGGTGCCATCAACCTGGGGCAGCCAGAGTATTGATCAGACAGGAACACTGATCAGACAGGAATGAGGCCCCAGTATTGATCAGATAGGAATACTGATCAGACAAAAGTATTGATCAAACAGGAGTAAGGCCCCAGTACTGCTCAGACAGGAGTACTGACCAGACAGGAGTATTGATCAGATAGGAGCAAGGCCCCAGAGCAGAGGGAGAGACAATAGAGACCTGCTCCCCCACCCACCCAGGGGAGAGCTCACCCCCCAAACATCCCTGATGGCCCGAGCTCAATTCTGTTCTCACTGTGCAGGGGGCCAGTGGGGAGAGCGGGCAGATCAGAAGTCAGGATCCTGGGGGCAGGGAACAAGGCCCTGCCCCGCTGGTACCAATCCCATCCAGTTTCATGCAAGCCAGCCCCTCGGAGCCAGGGAGCCTGAGAGGTTGTGACCCAGCTTGTCCTGGGTTCTGGGCCCCCAGGCCAATCCCCTCTAGTCAAGTGGTCCAAGGCCTCCCCACAAAAGGGACATTAGACCAGGTCTGTCCCACATTGCATCCCCTGCTGAGTACCAAAGGGAAGGTTTCTCTGGGGCCACACAGAGACTCTCTGCCACCCCTATTTCTCATCCCCTCCCCAGCTCTCCCTCCCATCTGTCTGCAGCAGCCAGCCCCATCTACCTCCACCAGTCATTCCTGGATGAAAAGGATGTTCCCTTGGAATCTCAGGGTGGGACAGATTAACAGGGAAGAACAAATTTGACGAAGGCCACCGGGTCAGTTGGTGACCAAACTGGGACTGTTCTGCATTCAGTAGAGGCCAGCGATCCGAACCTCAGCTTCTCAGCTCCCTCAGGCTTAAGCTGAGGCCCGTCTCTGCCCCTTCTTGACCGTGTGGTCTTGCAGCTCATTTTCCCTACCTGTGCCTTACTCTCCTCAATTGTACAATGGGCACCCCTGCTCCGAAGGCCCTGGTGAAGTGGTGATACGAGCAGTGTGCATGGCACAGCGCCCGATGCAGCAAAGACATCCATTTACTGATCCAGGGTCACCACGGTGTGCACAGCTCCAGGAGGGGAGGAGGCCATGACAGGCCGGGAGAGGAGTAGTGGACTGACACCCCACCTTGCAGTCTTCCCAGCCCAGTCCCCCTGGAAGGCTCAAGAGCAGGAACACAGAGAGAGTCAAGGACAGGAAGGAACACAGGCCTTTTATTTCCTCCAGAACTTGGCTGCTGCACAGTCTGAGGTGCTGTGCTCTTCCAGAGCACCCCAGGGCCATCCCACCCAGGTGGCTTTCTGTGTGAGGTCAGACTGCAGCACCCCTACAGCCTCCGTCAGCTCAGAAGGCCTGGCTACCCATCCTGGACCAGCAAATTCCCTGAAACTGGAAAATCCGGTGGTTAAAATATTGCACTTGTAAATTAGGAAAACTGTTGAGGCAAGGGTCTCCTATCACAGGACAACGTGCCAAGCATCCAGCTATGGTTTAAATAAATAAAACGCAAGGAGGGGGGCTCTGAGCCGCAAGGCCTGGCAACCCCCCAGAATGGCCCCAGAGCCCGAGCCTGGGCCCCCTGTCCTGCCAGCCAGTTCTTTGAAGGAACTTGGTCAACTCGAAGTCTCTGTCCGCGCAAGGAGTAGCAGCTCCGGATCTGGCTCAGCTGAGTCCCTGACCTGCCAGGGCCCTGGGGGCCCCCTCGTACCGGGGCAACGGGGACCCAACGGGGCCAGCCCTTCTACTTGCTCCAGTGGCCAGGGCCTCTCTCGTTCCAAGCCTCGTATCCCCATGTCCGTAGGTCCAACCGGAGACGAAGCCTCCAGGGATCCTTCTTGACCTCTCCGTCTCAGCAAGGGAGAGAAGCAGGTGGGAAGGGGGGGCCCAGCCCTCCAGGTGTGAACGCTGAGCTCTGCCCCAGTGGCCCCTAAAGCGGGGGGCTCATCTTCTTCTGGTTGATGAGGTCCAGGTAGAGGTCAGAGCGCAGGAAGCGTGGGTACGAGTCCTTTTCCATGAGGCCGAAGATGCGCTTCTGTGCCAGGTCGAAGCAGCCCCGCGTGACGCTCTGCAGGTTGTCCTTGGTGTGTTCCCGTGTGTACGAGTCCAGGTTTACCTGTGGGGGCAGACAAGACGGCAACAGGGTCAGGGCTGGTTCCGAGTGGGAGCCTCCAGATCCCAGCCTGGTCACTTGCTGCAGGGGTGGCAGGCTCTATGGGGCCCCGCAAGCACCTCCTCCAGGCTCAGGCTGCTGGGATCCAAACCCCAGCACAGCCACACCTGCAGCAAATGCTGACCGCCTTTGGGCCACAGGTTTCTCCACCTTTGGAATAGGAAAGATTGGGATCACATTCCTGGGGCGAGAAGGTGAACGCAGACCCTACACAGGAGGTCCTTCGTGCACCGCCAGTACAGGCGCCCGTGCTTGTGGTACAAAGACTGCCCGGCAACCTACTTTGTGGTGAGGGCTAAGTTCAAGGACATACGGGGCTTCCCACGCCCTTGGCACATCGAGCTGACCCTACAGGGCACCATAGAACGGCCCTGTGGGTTTCCAAAGGCGGACGCTTTGACAGGAGCAGAAAGTCTTGTACCTCTCTCACGGAGTGAGAACTGGGTCGGAACTGCCGACCTCATGGTGAGCAGCCTAACCTGCCATCGTGGCCCAGTGCGGCCGCTAGGTCTCGTCCAGGTGGTTTCAACGAGCAGCCGGACCCTCTGGCAGCCCATCACTTGTGAGCCACTTCATTCAGAGCAGGAGTCTGTTCTTGCCTGCCCCTCCCCACCCCTGTTCTCTGTCCACACTGGGTACGTGGTTTCAAAGCCTTACGCTGGCCTCTCCCCGGCTTGAGCTTCTGGCTACTTCCTAAAGGGTGCCAACCCCGCCACCTCCCCCTGACCCCAACCACGGGCTCAGGAGGCTTGGGGGAACTGAGGGCCGAGTCAGGGTCCCACCTCCTTGCACGCCTGGATGGCAATGTACTCCGCAAAGATCTTCTTGGCTTTGGCCGCCATCTTGGACTGTGACTTGACTTTCTTGAAGTCCTCGCAGGCCAACCAGAACTCCAGGTTCTCCTCGCTGAACTCGGTGCGCAGGAAGCTCTGGAACACTGCAAGCCCGTCTGGGAAGAGAAGGCCAGGCCCAGGATGAGGGGGTGCTGGAGAGCTGGGAACCCGGGGATGTGGTCCTAGCCCTGTGATTGTCTCTTTGTGGGTGAGCCCTGGGCAGGTTGCCTCTCCCAGATCTGGGTCTCCCATCTACTCATTGGCAAGGCGGGGACCACCAGACCCTCTCTCCAGGGTCAAGCAGGATGGTGCCCATGAGGTGCCGGGTTCGTTTTGCCCAGTACAGCCCTCAGTACACAGAAGGATTTACTGTGACAGCGGGAACTGAGTCTGTTCCCAGTGGCCTCTCGCCAGGGATGCCAGCTCCTGCGGACAGGGCGGCGCTGGCAGAAGCCAGCTCCAAGGCCAGACCAAGGACCTCAGCCTAGGTCCGGCCTCCTCCACAGTAGGGACACCCAGGAAAGGAGGGACACCCAAGGAACAGGAGGACCAGGCACGTTCTGGGGTCTGGGCAGAGGGAGGGGAAAGCAAGGGAATGGCCGGCTGGCCCCACTTACATTTGTGAAGCAGGAGCTTCTCCAAGGACTCTCCCCACTTGAGGGCTTCCTCGGAAGTGGGCCTGTGGGCACAAAGAGGGGCACCATGGGGGCACGGTGAGGCCGGCAAGGCTCCGGCAGGGCACCCTTTGCCAGCCGCTGGGAATACAAAAGGGAGGCAGCTGCCCAGCACCAACATCTTAGCCCACCCTTTCCTGGTACCAGCCCCATCCTGCCCCCACTCCCTCCCCACCCTGGCCTCTCAGGCAGGCAGGGTTGCACCAGGTCCCCCTCGGAGAGCCCATCTCCCCATAGCTGTGCCAAGTCAACAAATGCCCCTTCCCCTCACCCCTGTGCTGGCGCCCCCACCCTCAGGTCCAGGAGGGGCCCTGGGGGTGTCGGGGTGGACCTACTTGAAAGACTTCACTTTGTCTGTCTTGCCCGCCGGCTGGGCACCGGGGGACTCGTTCCGCCGCCTGAAGATGCCCAGCTTGTTCTTCACGTCCTTGGCTCTGGGGGCCGAAGCAGAGGGGGCGGGTCGGTGAGACACACGCGGGCCCTGCACACGCAGGGTGGGGGGCAGTGTGGCGGGCGGGGAGGGGGGCTGGAGCACCTACTCCTTCATCGTGTGTCTCCTTTGGAGGTTCCCGTTGCGAGTGAGGTACATGCCTCGGAGCATCGCCATGGGGGGACCCACCAGCTCGGGGTCCCGGAGCAGTCTGCAGCCCCCCACCCCGCGTCCCAGCTATGGAGGCAGCGCAGGCGGCAGCGGCCAGGGCGCGCGATTGCTCGCTGGCTGGCTGGCTGGCTCTCGGGGCTCCTGCTCGCTGGGCGCCCGCGGAGGAGTGTGCTCGCGGGGCGGGCCCGCAGGGCCGGGACTCAGACAGCCGGAGCCAGGAAATGGGAGGGACCCGAGCGGGAGCGGAAAAAAATACCCTCGCTGGCCAACCCGAGAGGCCCGGCGTCCGCAAAGGGGCATGTGTCTGCCAGGGGCAGCCCCCGGCAGGCCGGCCGGCAGGAAGCCAGATCCACTTATTTGTGACCGGCCTCCCGTTACCATGGCGGCGCCCGGGAAAGGAGGAGAAAACCAGTCAGCAAATTGCTGGGAGGGCAGGAGCGTAGGCCCTGCCCACCGGGGTGGCAGGCCGGGCTATTTTTAACCAGGAACCATTTTTAGTCTCACCGCCCCCTTCCCAGAGGCAGCTGGTGTCTGTGCAAAGCTCGTGGGAAGGAAAGGGTTAAGTGGTCCCTGACAGTCCCCCCTCTTGATCCCTAGACCCAGAGCAGAGCCCCCCAGCCCACCTCCCAGGCTGAGTCACTGGCAGCGGACAGTGGACCTGGGCTGGTGGATTCTGACTCACAGGGAACTCATAGGACAGGGCAGAACTGCCCCTTTGGGTCTCTGAGAGCAGAGCGCCTCATGTTTCTCTCTTGGAGCCACGGGAGGGGGGGGGGATGGAACTGCTGACCTCCTGGTTAGCAGCCCAGCATGTAACCTAACCTGCTCTGCTGCCAGGGGTCCCTTGGGCACATGCGGTGACACAAAAGTCTAAGGGCCAGTTTAAGCCTCATTCACATAAGCAGTGCAAACGCCACAAACTTGCACAAACACCAACTGAAAGTTTAATTACTTAAAATGCTTATTTTTGGCTTTCTTGGTTTTTTGGTGTGTGCATATGATTTTTTAAAATATAATCTTTGTGATTCTAAACTTTGGGTTCCGGTTCCTCTGATTGAAGATGGTAAACTCTGACAGAGAGGAGGAAAAAAAAACCCCTTTACATTTAAAATCAGATCAGTTGTGGTCTGATCAAAATCACAACACTAAGCAAACCATGAAACAAATTTAAATCATTTAAATTTCCTGATGTTTTTCTAAGCCTGCCCCATTGTTGCTTCCAGGCTCATTAAGCTTGAAGCACTGAGCACTAAGACGGCTGGGGTCACCTTGTGAAATGAAGGGACAGTGGGCAGGGTGGTGTGGAAGGGCTAGAGCCTCTGCAGCCAGACAGCTGTGGGCTCAAGTCCCTGCCCCAGCCAACAGTTACCAGCAAGCCAAGGGTCACTTGCCAAGGGCCCAACTGCTCTGAATGTCAGGTGAGGGCCAATGTCCTCAGGAACAAGCTGTACTTTCTAGGGAAGGCAAGGGCATCAGTGCCTGGGTGGGCAGGAGAGAAGGTTCGGAAGCTGCCCCCAGCAGGGTGCTCTGTGTTGAGAGTCCCCTTCCAGGGCCAATCTTGAGGACAGAGCAGCCCAAGGTGGCACGGGAAGGGGTCTGGCTCTCTGTGGCTGGAGAAAGCAGCCTTCTGGGTAGCCAAGCCTTTCTTCCAGGTCAATCAGCCACAGAGCAGAGCTGAGGGGGCCCTGGAAGGGAAAGCAGGGGCAGAAGGGCCATCAGAAGGGGAGGCTAAGGGCCTCTGGGAGAGTGGGCTTTGCCACTACTTGGCAGGGGTGCTTTGGGGGGTGGAGACTTCATGCCCAACTTAAAAATAGCAGGTCCCCGGAGGCCGCGGGCCAGGCTTCAGACCCTATCTCCCAGAACCTTGGACAAGCAAGTCAGTTCACTCACTGATAAATCAAGGATGATAACAATGCCCAATCACTAGGCTTGGGGAAAACATGGAATGATCTGGCGTATGCAGTGCACACGGGAACAGGGCCCACCACAAGCAACATGGGTTACTGTTTGCATCAGAACCCCAGATTCCAAGAGTCCTCAACCGAGCTCCTCAGAATGTGAGGCTAGCGGTGATGGGCACGTCACGTCACGCAGTTGGCCCTCAGCACCCCTCCCCCCCATGCCTGCCCTCTGCTGCCAGGCTTGGCTCCACCCCCAGGAACCTTCTTCCACCCCTGGGAACCTTTTCCCACCCAGCAGCTCCAGCCTTGCGTGGAGCCTCCCCGATCCTACCAGAGGTTAAATAAGGGCAGTTGGTGCAGAGGATTATTTTTATTTATGCCCTTGCCTTCCCTAGAAAGTGCAGCTTGTTCTTGGCTAGAGAGTGGGAGACGCCTCCAGTTGGTGCACAGTGGCATGGGGTGAGAAAGGGCTCCTCGGGCAGTGGCCCTGGCCAAGGTCAAAGCTACCCCAAAACTAAGGAAGAGGGCCACCTGAGGCATCTGGGGGAAAGCTCTGTTTTCCACCCACCCCACCCCCAGGGAGGCCCAGAGCGAATGCGTCCATGGGCACTGCAGACCCTCAAGAGGAGGGGGTCTCCCCCTAGGAGCCACAGTGTGCGGGCCACTCTCCCGCACCTGAACTTGCTCCAAGAACAGGAGAGCCTCCCTTCCAACACACAGTACACGCCTAGTTCATGGACACCTCCTACCCCCTGAAAGTGAAAGGAAGGGTTTCCAGGCAGGAAAGCATGGGCTCCGCTGGCTTGGCCTGCACCGCCCTCTCGTGGTGGCGTCCAACGCCGTCAGCATTCAGGACCACAGGATGGAGGGGACAGAACTCCCTGAAGTTAGGTCAGCCTTCTCTCAGGTCACAGAGGGAGCAGAAGGCAACCTGCCCGAGGCCTCTGATTGGTTCAAGAGTCTCATGTTCTGTGAATATGAAGGACGGAGCTGGACACTCAGCCCCTGGGGCCACTGCTAAGCCCCATGACCCTGTTCACTGGGTGTCTAAGGCCGTGGGCAGGACTGGGCACCGCCTCTTCTCCCCAGCCTGAGGGCAGCGGAAGAAAAAGGGGGACCTGAGGGCCATGGATCTTCTCAAACGTACAGATTTTTGCTCTTTCTCTTCCGCGAGACTTCATCATCATCACCGACAGCGGCATCGGCCCCGCTCATCTGAAAAGAGAAGACAGACACAGTACAGTCTAAGGCTCCAGAGGCCACTGCCCATGCAAGGGACTATTCGGGAGCCCAAGCGTTCCAGCAGCCAGCCCTCCTCCCTCCCAAAGCTCCCACCCTTGCCTAACAGGGTGGAGGGGGAGGCACTGCTGGGAACAGCCTGTGTGTCGGCACTGCCTCCGACAACGGGGTCCCCTGGATGCCTGTAGGCCTGGCCTGGTGGGGAATCTCCAGGGGGACAGAACTGATGGGGGAAGGCATTGTTCCAGGCAGTGCGGTAGCCTGGAGACCAGAGCTCCAGTGGGGTAACCACCCCTCACTGAGCTTCTAAGAGCACCTATCAGGAGCTCAAGGAGTGTTTGCCCCATGGGTGCATGAATCCATGGTCAGGAGGCTGACCCAGGAAGTGAGTGTGATGGTTAAGTTTGGGGTCACCTGACCAGACCATGATCCTCAGTGGTTTGTCGATTGCAATATAATTATCCTCCATTGTGTGCTCCGCAGTGAGCAGCTCATCAGTTTAAGTGGGGGAGGGCACTTTGGGGCTACTACCGGCATCCAATAAATATGGATGTCTGGCAAAGCTAACCACAAGATCAACAGTTCAAAACCACCAGCCGTTCCTTGGAAGAAAGAGGAAGCTCTCTATTCCAGTGAAGAGTTAGTCTCAGAAACCCACAGGGAAAGTTCTACCCTGTCCTTTAGGGTCACTATGAGTCTGAATCGATTTGATGGCAGTGAGGGAGTCTGGCAAAGAAGGTCTCTCTCTCTCTCTCTCTCTCTCTCTCTCTCTCTCTCTCTCTCTCTCTCTCTCTCTCTCTCTCTCTCTCTCATCCTGCATCCTATTTGCAATCCTCTGACCCCTGGTTCTTGAGATGTGAGCCAGCATCCTGCCAGCCGACCTACTGATTTGGGTTTTTATCAGCTCCTGCAGCCACCTAAGTCAGGAGAAGCCTCCTGTCTGACACCGGGTCCACAGATTTTGGACTTGCCAACCTCCACAACACAGCTTCACAAGGCATTTCCTAAAAATAGCTCTATTTTTCTACGGAAGGGGGCTTCAGGATTTTGTAGAATTATAAAATGAAAAGAGAATGGATTTTTTCCAGAGCTTATTTTTCCAATAAGCCCCTGCGTATTATCACTAGTTTTGCTTTTATAGAGGACCCAGGAGGAAGCCTTGGCAGTGCGGTAGGTTGAGCAGTGAGCCGCTAACCAAAACGTTGGCAGTTCAAACCCACCCGCTGCTTTGTGGGGAGAAGCTGATGCTGTCTGTTTCCATAAAGGTTCCAGCTATGGAGTTATGGAACCTGGTGGGGCAGTTCTGCTTTGTCCTGAAAGGTTGCTAGCAGTGAAGAGCAACTCCAAGGCCATGGGTACGTGTGCTTTGAGAGAACTCGGCCTAGGCTAATGAACCTGAGGCCTCACTGCTGAACCCCAGGGGCCCAGACCCGGGCTTCATCACTCCCTGCTGCATTGCAGCTCACAGACTCCACCCACCCCACCCCACACCCATCTCCTCCTCCTGGCCTGTGCAGTACCCCCTTGCTGGGACATCCTCTCTCCTCTTCTTCTCTGTCCCTGCCTCTGTCCCGGCCTTCAGACCACTCCAAACTCCCACCTCCACACCCCCCATTTGCCTCACCCTGCCTGTATGTTTTCACTCCTCCAGGGGATAGATACCCAGGACCCAGAAGTGCCAGCCTGGTGCCCAGCCCAAATTATGCTCCCAGTCAACAGAGAGCAAGAGCCCAGAGGGGGACAGCAGGTCGCCAAATGTGGAGCCCAGCCCTGATTCTTTATGGGACTTACCTGGGGCTCCCTTCCCTCTTCTATAAAGCAGATGAGATGGGTAAAGCTTAAAAAAAAAACTCCATTCTTAAATCCTGAGGTGGGACGGTGGCCTTATTCTGGGGACAGCCAGCAGGAGTAACAACCAGACTCACTGGCGCAGCCTCTCTTACACCACGAGAGGGTGGAAAGATGCATGCATGGATAGATGGAAGGATGGATAACTGGGTGAATTTTCACTTCACATATGAAGTTTGTACTATGGGCCAGAACGGGGCTGGCAGTATCCCAAAGTGGTTGTTAGGTGTTGTCAGGTCAATTCCTTGGCTATTACTGACACCCAAAGGGTTTTCTAGGCTGGAGTCTTTATGGGAGCAAATCGCCTGGCCTTTCTCCCGGGAAGAGGTTGGGGGAGTGGGGAGAGTTCAAAGCACCATCCATTTGGTTCTGGGCCCCACCCGTAGCCATGGTGCCACGGGGATCCTCGCTCTGCAGAAGCTATCTCATCAGTCCTCACGGTAAAGCCACAGTGAGTCGGCTCCGGCTGCGGCTGGTCTGTCCGACACCAGCGCACACACATTTCTCCACCAGAGGATGCTGCTCCTCCGGACACCATTTGCAGGTTTCAGTGAGACTCCGGGGAAATGCCACCTCCTTCCGGGCCAAGTAAACACCCGCCTGCATACGTGCACACTCTCATACAATGGGTGACTACGGGGCAAAGGGCTGGAACCACGCCTGGGGATGGAGCCGTCGCCCCCCACGGGCTTCGGACACCTTTCCGCCTCAGTTCCTTAGCTGAGCCCCACCGTGGTGACTGCCACCCACAGGGGACTGTTGCAGGACTTCCCAGAAAGCAGCCTGACCCCCTCCCCCACAGAGAGGCACAGGGTCCTGGCCCACATGGCACCCTCTGTACGCAGGGGCTGCCAGCACTCCCAGCTGTAGTCACGCTGGGCAGGGCCCGGCGACCCCACCCGTGGGAACGGGTCCTCGGGCGCTGGGCTTCCTCCCATTCTAACCTCAGCTTCCGTACTTTATCGAATCCACACAATGGGCCGGGGGACCTTCCCACCCTGCCCGCCACCCCACCCCCTCCCCGCCTCTGTGCACCACTGGGAAATGGGCTCTTCCTTCCACTGGGAGGGGATCATCTTCGTGGGGCCAAGCCCTCACCACGCCAGCCAGTGGGGGGCCCTGGCAGCTCTGAGCCTGGGAATGGGCCCTAAGGGACCCAAGGTTGTTTGCTCCCAGGGCCCAGCAGAGAAGAAACCAAAGACAGGGTTCTGATTCCCAGTCCTAGGCACCCACTCCCCAGCTCCCCAGAGTGGCCCTCAAGTCTCCCCCACCTGAACCTGTAGTGAGAGTCTGGTGTTCAACACCAAGAAGCACCTTTGTGCCCATTTGCTCACTGCTGTCTCTCCAAGTGACAGTGCCTTGTTGAAGGGCAAGTGAAACAAACACAGCTACACCCAACCCTTCCTTTCCCCCAACCCAAGGGGTCCCCAAGTCTGCCCTGGTCTTGCCGAGCCATCTCCAGGACTTGGGAGCTTCCAGTCTCACATATGGTTATAATTCTAATTATCATAAGGGTCGTGGTTAAGATCTTGGTTCAACCAAACTATCGGCTAACTGGCCAAGCCAAGTTGCCTCCCCTCTCTGCCTGTCTCTGCTGGCCATCCAGTTGATTCCAGCTACCCCACAGTGAGGCCAGAGCTATAATCTCCAGTGGAGCAGATCCATCACCAGGTCTCTGTCTCCTACGGAGCCGCTGGTGGGTCCAAATCGCCAACCTGTTCTTCAGCAGCTAGAGCTGGGCATTTAACCAGGATACCTACAGAGCTCCTCTCACCCCACCTGAGCTTCTTTATTTGGAAAGCGAGGCTGATCCTTAAACCTGCCCGGCAGGGCTATGGGGAAGCGTGAGTTGTTAGCTCCTGTGACAAGATGAGCGCCGGGTGCCCGGCGTGGAGGAGTGCTCAGGAGCTGTGAGCACATGTGGTTACTTTGCGACTCTTTGTGAGGTTGTCAGTTCAAGCCCACCAGCAGCTCTGAGGCAGAAAGATGAGGCTGTCTGTTCCCATAACTATGTATATCCAGTCTTGGAAACCCTAAGGAGCTCTACTTTTGCCCGATGTGGAGGGTGGCTATGAGTGACAGCGACACTGTGACTGCTGTTTACTGAGCACGCCCTCTGTGCCAGGCAGGGTGCTGCATGCCTTTCCATTTGCAGCCTCACAGCGGGCTCTGAGACCTCCCTACTGGGATTGGCCCTGGGCACAGCTGAGGAAGCGGAGCCCCTGCGTCTGCTGTTGGCATGCTTGGGCTCTCAGAGTTCAGCCCTGGTGTCACAGCCCATGCCCCGATGGCCAACCCTGACCTGACCATGACTGAGGATTCCTTCTGTGCACTGTGCCCAAGCCCAGCCCGGCAGCCTCAGGGAGCCCAAGGAAACCCTGGGTCTGAACTCCTTGCTGTCCCATTACACATGGGCACCCGTTGGTTTTTAGGGCTCATCTGACTTCCAGCTAGCTGGGCAGGCTCTGGGCAGCAGGTCTGGCACCCTGAGCTGACAACCCTGGGCCGAGCCCGCCCTTTGCAGGGGGAGGCGGGGACAGAAGCCCAGCCAGCAAGGGGCTACGGCCAATGGCCTCCTCCTGGTCGGAGACTGACCAGGGACCCTGGGCCAAGTGAGGCCAAGCTGAGGAAGTCAGTGGCAGCAGCCTTTTGGGCTCAGCTTCTCTGTATGCCCCCCTCCCAGCTTTCTCTGTACCCCTTCCCCCTCTGCCTGGAAAAGGGTAGGGGTGGGCCATGGTGGTCTTGGGAGTAGACAGCAAGGTGGGACCCCTCAGTCAGCACTGGAAGTCAGACTCATTGGGTGAAACACAAACTCTCTGCCATCCAGTCGGTGCCAACTCATAGCGACCCTGTAGGACAGGGGTAAAACTGCCTTGTGGTTCCAAAGACTGTGGCTCTTCATGAGAGTAGAAAGCCTCATCTTTCTCTCATGAGGTAGCTGTTGGCTTTGAACTGCTGACCTTGCAGTTAGCAGCCCAACCACAAAGGCTCAGTGCTCAGTTTGCAAAAGCAAACCGAGGCTCAGACAAAGGAGCCAGGTGGCCAAGATTTCAGAGGCAGGGGGAGGCTTCACTGGGACTGAATGGGGTTCTGTCAGATGTCCAGACCTGCAGCCTCTGCTTCCCTCCCGGCCACGGCCAGAAAGGCCTCCAGACCTGCAGCCTCTGCTTCCCTCCCGGCCACGGTCAGAAAGGCCTCCAGACCTGCAGCCTCTGCTTCCCTCCCGGCCATGGCCAGAAAGGCCTGTCAGCATCAGCCGGGAGGATGGAATCTCGGGGCCACTGCTCCTGCGTGGTCCCTGCTCCTCACCCACCCTCCTGAGGTAGAGTCTGGGTGGGGACAGGCCATCCATGGCCTCTGCTGACTGGCTGGAAGTGATCATGGCTGGGTCTGCCCACCTGTGGGGCAAGAGCGAGGCCGACCTTGCAGCCGTGGTACGAGAGAGCTGGAGGTACCCTGTGGATGCCGTCGCCGCTTTGCTTCTCTTGCCTCCACCATCCTCCTCCTCTCCCCTTCAAGACACAATTACCACACACAGAGCCCCCACTGGGCCCCGAGTACCAGGCACTGCCTGAAACACCGAATCAGCCTCCGGCTAGAGTCATCTAGCCAGCAGCCCGTGTAGGAGGTCCTTTGACCGTACCCAGTTCATCAGTGAGGGAACGGAGGCTCAAAAGGGAGGACAGGAACTTGTCTAAAGTCCCCCACCAGTGAGGGATGGATTATGGCAGGGTGCCCCCTCCACCCTAGACTCGGGTGGCTGAGGGTATGAGTGACGATGGAGGACTTGGGCCTGTGGAGCAGAAACCACATGAAAGGTAGCTATATCGGGGCTGGCAGGCTTGGAGGTCCCTGTAGCTGCATCTCGGGAGGTCAGTGGGGAAAGCCACAGAGCAGGAGAGGTCAGGGTTCAAGGAGCTGCAGGTGGCTGGGGGGCCCTAGGGGACAACACAGTAGCACTCTAAGGAGGGATTTGAGACCGGAGTGGACTGCTCAAGGTCTGTTGGACTCCGGGGTAGAAGCGTGTCCCCAGACAGCTGCTGATATCAACGAAGCTGAAAATGCGACATGTGTCCATGGGCCCGTGTGAGTCATCTGTGTACCAGATATTTGTTCATCTATATCCCTGTAACAGGTCCAGGGGGCGCTCGGCTGGGGACACTTGGACTCAGGACCAGGAGGCTCAACTAAAGTGGCAGATCCTTGGGCTTCACTCGCCCTTCAGGCCGAGTGGCCAGGTCTGGCCTGAGGGAGCCTGAGGCCTCAAGCCCCCGGGGGACAGGGTCCTGGGCTCTCTCCTGCAGCTGCCAACTCCATGAATGGCAGCAATGTCCAGACTGAAGGGCACATCAGGGTACCTGGCGGGGTCTGGGCACCACGTAGAAACTTGGGACCTAGAGGCCTAGCACTGAAACTTAGACTTCAGAGTACATGGACATGTGAAGGCCACTGGGTAGTCGGGGGAGGGGGGGAGACAGTCCCAGTCCCTGGGTCTTCTTCCAGGTCCTTCTCTGGTGGTCCTCAGGCTGCCCTTCCAGCCTGAGCAGGAGATTTCCTCCTGAGTGTCCAGTCAGCCTTACTGCTAGTGGCCAAGAAGTTAAGAAGGCTGCAGAGACCAGGAGCTAGTCACAAGGAAAGATTTCTGGAATCCATTAGTGATGTCTGCAGGGGTTTGGAGTAAGGCCTGGCAGCATGGGTGCCACGTGCCTGCCCTGTAGCAGCCCCCTGCTCTAAGCAGACTGGCCTCCTTCACAGAAGGTCTGCCTGCTCATCCTCTCTGGTTGTTACTCTAAGCCCGTTCAACTTCCAAGGTCAAAGCATGGAAGCTGATTCTCCGGTCACCTTGGCTGATGGCCCCAGATATGCTCCTCACCAAGCTGCAAGATCTCTGGGGTCAGCCACCCCCTCAGGCACTGGCACCCCCTGCACCCACCTTCTCACAACACTTGTCCACCCAGGCTTTGCACTGACAACCAGCTCTTTGAGAAGGGGCAGTGGGAACCAGCATTCTCATAGGCCAGTCTCTGACGCCCCCAGGCCCCACGAGGTTTTGATTCATCCTAGACTGCCTGTGGTGTTCGTGCCATTCACGCCCACTTGCTCCGAGCAGGCTCAGAGGTGCTGGTGACTCACCCAAGGCCACACAGTCGATGAGGAACAGAGCCTGGACTCAGGCTGGCTGGTGGGCTTGCAGGCGTTCTGACACATGTCCACAGCCCCCACTGTGGTCCAGAGGCAGAGCCCGGCACACCGGACAACAACCAACACTTACTCAGCTATGGACAAATATTTGCCAGGGCACTCCCGGCCTGGAGCCAGGTTCTGATTCAGGCTGAGTCATAGTGTACACCTGTGTAGCCTGGGGCCAGCTGGCTGATGGCTCCAGTGCCTCGGTCTCCTCCTCTGTACAATGGGGCTGACAGTAGTCTCTGCTCTATGTGAGCGGGAAGGGGCGAGAGTAAACTGCTCAGAACAGAGCCAGCACAGCAGCAAACTGTGTGACCCCCCTGATGTGGCGGCGGCTGATGCTGGCTGATGGTATATGCTCTGTAGGAGGGGGCTTCAAAAGGGTCACGGGCAAACCCCATCACCTTCCAATGCCCTTTTTGAAGAGGCCCTCGCATTTCCCCAGCTCCTGCCCTCAGACCTGTTAGATCCAAACATCCAGGTCCTGGGGTGGACCACTAGGGGCGGGGCGACTCCCTGTGGGCGTGGCAAAGGAGTGGAAGGGGCGTGGTGTGCGGAGCCACAAAGGCAGGGGTTCTGGGTCCTGTTATACTGTCTAGTGGGGAGAAGGCTCTGCGGGAGGAGAGCAGAGATATGGCCGGGGGACCTCTGCTTCCTCCAAGGCCCTGCTCTGCCCACCCACCCCTCCGACCCGCGGCTTCTTACCTTCCTGTGCCCGGTGAAGAAGAGGGACAGGTGGTGCATGGAGCCCCCGTTGCGGCCCAGCTCTTTCTTGAAGGTGCGCGGTGACGGCACGCTCCAGGTGGGCGTGGCGCCCTCGCCATCGGAGCAATGCAAGGTGGTGTCGGAGGCGAAGCAGGGCCCGCGGGACTCCTGCAGCAGGCTCCCCTCGCTGTGCGTCCGGCGCCGCAGGGAGTTCTGCACGCGCAGCGAGAAGCCGCCCTCCGCGCCCTGGCCCGCCTCGATCATGCTGCTGCGCTTGCCCTCGCTGCGCTCGCCTCCGCCTCCGTAGCTGTCATCGCTCGTATCCTCCTCCTCCTCCTCACCGTCGTCCCCTTCATCCCCCTCCACGGCTTCCTCTTCTCCGGAGCTTCCCCGCTCGGCCCCTGCTTCCTGGCTGTAGGCACTGTCCAGCCGGACCTCAGGGATCACGAAGGCAGGCCTAGAAGCCCCAGGTGGATCCCCAGTGGCTGCTGGTCCCCCAGAGCCTATGTTCTCCTGGGCCGTGAGGGCTTCCGCTGCCACTGAAGCCTGGCTGGGTGGCCTATCTTGGCAAGGGGGAAGGTCCTGGGCAGGGGTGGCCGAGATGGAAGGGAGGTCTTGGCTGAGCAGAGGGTCTTGGCTGGGAGAGGGTTCTTGGCTCGTGGGAAGGTCCTGGCAGAGGGAGGGGTCTTGGCCTGGAGGTAGAGCTGGGCATGGTGGGGAGTCCTTGCTTGGTGGAGGTCCTTGACCTGCAGGGGGTTCCTTGAAGGAAGGTACGTCTTTGCGAGATGGAGAATCTTGGCTAGTAGAAGGTTCCTGACTAGAACTAGGGTCCTTGCTGGGTGGGAGGCCTTGTCCTGGAGGAGGCTCCTGGCCAGGGGAGGGGTCCTTGCTGGGTGAGAGGTCTTGTCCTGGAGGAAGTTCTTGACTAGGAGAGGGGTCCTTGCTGGGTGGGAGGTCTTGTCCTGGAGGAGGCTCCTGGCCAGGGGAGGGGTCCTTGCTGGGTGGGAGGTCTTGTCCTGGAGGAAGTTCTTGACTAGGAGAGGGGTCCTTGCTGGGTGGGAGGTCTTGTCCTGGAGGAGGCTTCTGGCCAGGGGAGGGGTCCTTGCTGGGTGGGAGGCCTTGTCCTGGAGGAGGCTCCTGGCCAGGAGAGGGGTCCTTGTTGAGGGAAGGATCTTCAGCACCCGGCCTCTGCCCTTCTTCCAAGGGCATCTCCCTCTTCTCATCTGCCTCCGACTCAAACATCTGAGCAACAGAAAGAAAATACGAAAGGGAGAGGTCACACACGGCCTTAGCCAATGTCACAGTGACTGATACACGGATGGCTGCCTGAACTCCGGACCCCCTGCCCCACAGTCTGAGGGCCAGCCATGCCACAGAGAGACCTGAAGGCCCCAGTTGGTCAAGCAAGGGGGAAGGGCGAGATGGCCTGCATTTGCCTGGCTCCTGTGTGCTAGCTACTGGTCAAGGTGTAATCCCTCCCTTGCTTAATCCTCCCAATGGCCGAAGGGGGGGGGGGGGAAAGTACCATTGTCCCCATTTCACAGAGAACAAAACAGGGGGGAAGTCAGTACAGGAGAAACCAGGACGGAGCCAAACCTGCACCCCAGCACAGGGCCACGAGGCAGAAGTCTGAACCCAGCTACATAACATCCTTTACCTGAACCAAAGTTTAAAATTAAAAAAAAAAATCAGCCTTTCAAACAAGGACTTGCCCGTCGTGTTGTGTTTAGGCTGTTTTGTGTGTTTTTAAGCTGCTCGGCGGAACCACAGGGATTCCGAGAAGCAGAGAGCATTTCCTGTCTGCGTGCTCCGGCCGCTACCCAAGGGAGCCTCAGGTCTTAGCTGGGTTCCCACCCAAGAGTTCACTGGGAATGGGAAAGCCGTTCTGTGATCAGAGTCTGAATGTGTGTCTCTCTCTGGAGAGGAGTTGGGCTCAGAGAAGGTCGGGAGGGTCCAGGGTGTCAGAGCCAGGAGGGGAAGCAGCCCTCGGGAGGGGGCTGGGCCTCCCTCACACCCAGGGGCTGGGAGGGCTAGAGCCTGAACCACTGAGAGCCCAGGGTGTGCCCTTCAAGGGTCACGGCCACATAGGACCCGTGGAAGAGAAGGGCCTCACACGTACTGGGCAACTCTGCAGACACATGGAGATGCCAAGACACAAACACACACACACACACACTCTCTCTCTCTCTCTCTCTCTCTCTCTCTCTCTCTCTCTCTCTCTCTCTCTCACACACACACACACACACACAATGGTGGAGAATCTCAGAGTGCAAGTACTCTCAAAACAGAGATGAAGGGCTCTAATGTCCATTTGGCAGATGAGGAAACTGAGCCCAAAGAGCAGTTATCTGTCCACTATTGCACTCAAAGGCTGTCCTTCCATGGGAGACTGTCTGCCAGGAGAAAGTCCAGCCAAGTCGCATGGGCAGGAGAAGCAAGGGTCCTCACTGTGGCTCAGGCAGCTGCAGAGCCCTGTGCACACGCATGAGGGGCCATGGTGCATCTGGGAGCACCGAGGCAGCTATGAAAACATGGTGGGGGTGAGATTGGCTGCTGGGAGCACAGAAGGCAGGGCCTGGTCAAGTGTGGAGAGTGCCTCTGAACTGGAGAGCTGGCCTGGGCTAGGGAGAGTACCCCTGGGGTCTCGTCCACAGGCAGGTGCCCACTGGCCCTCCACAAGGGGCGATTCTGCCCAAGGATGCCTGGATCCTTGGAACTTCAGACCCTGAGACCCCCACCATCCCAAGAGCCCAAACATTCCCAACTCCCACAACTCAGACAGGGAGGCTGAGGCCCCGAGATGGGCAGAGGGAACCGCACATCACCCAGTGGGAGCCCTCTAGCCTCCAGGTGATTCCATGGGCATCGCCAACTTGCCCAACGTGGAGAACTTGCTGTAGAAAGGGCAGCGGCGCCATGGTGATAAAGCACATGTAGATCTAGACAGCGGTTCTCTCATTGGTTCTCAAAGTGGGTCACAACCCCTTTGGGGTAGAATAACCCCTTCACAGGGGTCGCCCGATTCATCACAGTAGCAAAATGACAGTGATGAAGCAGCAATGAAAATAATTTTATGGTTGGGGGCCACCACCACATAAGGAACTGTATGAAAGGGTCGCGGTACGAGAAAGGCTGAGAACCACTGCTCGAGGGAAAAGTCTGAGGTCAGGGGCCTCTCCCATGGGCCCCTGGCAGCCAAAAAACTCTGACAGGCACCCAGAAGGGAAGCTGGCGATCACAATGCCGGGCCTCCACCCCAGAATTCTCAGCTGGAAATAAAGGCCTGGGTGTCAGGGACTCAGGCTGTGCCCAGGTGGACAGAGAGCTCCCCGCCGTCCACCAGACAGGATGGCTTGGTCCAATCAGAGGCTGGGCTCGGGTGAGAGCCCCGGGTTCTCAGTCCCCCACGAACCCACCCACCAGAGAACAGTCTCCATCTGGAGACGGCCACAGAAGGCGCCCTCCCCAGTGGCCAGACCGGACCCCGCACCTCCGAGTGTCCTCAGGAAAGGATGAGAGAGAAGCAGCGGCCAGGTGTCCTCAGGGCCTGGCTCCCAGAGGCCCCAACGAGGGAGCATGCTCGCACGGCCCCTTCCCGAGGTGGCTCTGAGTCCGAATCCACTTCATGGCAGTGGGCCTCCAGGGTGGGGCTGGGGCCCAGTCTGTCCGTCTATCCGTCCGTCCGGTGGTGGCGGCGGCTGCAAGCGCGCCCTTCCCTCGGGGAAAGTGCAGCACAAACCCCAAACCAGAAATGCAAGTCAGCCTGCCTCTGCTAAAGCCTGTGCTCAAAGGAGGAACGGAGGCCAAGCCAAACAAGGCCGGAGGGAAGTGGCACTCTGGCAGGGGTGCCCCGCCCCAGGCAGGCGGCTCAGAAACCACGGGGCTCCCAGAGGAGCAGGCCTTCGAGCCCAGGTGTCAGCTCTGCAGTGGGCGGGCAGTGCAGCTCCGGGTCAGCCAACACCATCCGGTGCGGGCCAGAAGCTCCGAGGGTGACACCGTTCTCTCAGGAGTAGCATTACTCCCCCACACAGAGGAGACGCACCTAATAAAGCGGAAGTGGGCAGGTTTGGGCAGGCCAGTGTTCAGGGGTGTTGGAGAGAAACAGAGGCAGGAGAGGAGGGGGATAGGAGGGCCCCTTACAGTCTTGCTCTGGGCGCTGTGAGCCAGACTCGGTGGGCAGGAGACTGGGATATGCTCGTGCGCGCTCCCTCATTCATTCCTTCCTGCATTCATTCATTTCCCAGGCCTGCATAAGGCCCTGGGTAATACCAGAGATCAAGTCAGACATGATCGCCTGCTGTCAGTTCAGTAGACAATAACAAAAAACAACCAGACTGTTTCAGTTTGGACCCCCCCCCCCCCCGCACCCACACCCCTACACCCCTACCCCACCCCCACCATTGAAACGTGCATTTCCACCTCAGAGAGCCTGACTCAGAATCTACCGTTGAACAAGTTCCCCCAAGCCAGCGGGGGCGGAGTCTTCTCCCTCCCCAGGGTGTTCTGGGGGCGGGGTAGGTATCTATTTCAGTTTGTGGCTGTTTGCTAATTAGTCTCATTTTTTAATGAGTGATTGTGCCTTAGTGCAAGGTTTTCACAAGGTATGGTTCTCCGGTCAACAGTTCATCCCCGGCAGTTGTGTGGCGTGGACCACAGTCTCCAGGCCCACTCTTCCTATTGCCTCACTGGGGTCCTGGATGCTGCCCGTCCCTCCCTGTCTTCTCCATCTTTGCTTTTGTTGCCTGTTTGGTCCCACACACCCGATGACTCTGAGGAGCGCGTTCTTGACGGCTATAATTGCTTATGTTATAAGCCCGCTGCTTATTTGGTTAAAAGGTGGCCTCCAGGAGCCTCTTCGGGGTCAAGTGTGAAGGTTGTCTGTCTCAGGACAATAGTCTGGAGGCTCCTCTAGAGCAGGGGTCCTCAAACTTTTTAATCAGGGGGCCAGTTCACTATCCCTCAGACCCATTGGAGGGCCAGACTGTAGTTTAAAGAAAAACAATGAACACATTCCTATGCACACTGCACATATCTTATTTTGAAGCAAAAAAAACCAAACAGGGCGAAAACACCCTATGGGTTGGATAAATGTCCTCTGCGGGTGCATGTGGCCCGTGGGCTGTAGTCTGAGGATGCCTACTCTAGAGTCTTTCGGACCAGTGAATCCGGTCTTTTGTCTTTTGTTTTGTTTTCTAATTTGAATTTTGTTCTACATTTTATTTTAACCCATTCTAACCAGGATCTGTCTTGGAGGCCGGGCACCATCTAGTTCATCTGGCCTCAGGGAGGAGGAAGATACAGGTCCTGTGAGGCATGAGTCCTTTCTTGGTTCTCCTTGGCTCCTTCCGGGTGGGAAAAGATCAACAGATGCTTTCTAGAGAGCTGCTCGATAGCTTGTAAGACCTCAGTTACTCCTCACCAGACTGGGTATACAACATCATCTTGACGGGCTGTGTTTGGTCCATCAACCGAGACGCCCCCAGGATCTATGGTCCTTGGCTTTGCAGTCCAGTGGCTCGGACCCAATGCCTAAGTAGTGTCTGTTACTATGCCCCCTGTGTGTCTAGCACACATGCACGTGTATGCGTGCATCTGCATTCACAAGTATGCATGTGGAAATATCCAACACCACCCCTGCATACACATGGGGGCTCCAGGGGTAAGTCAAAAAGTGTCACTCCAAAACAATGGAAAATGCAACCGGAAGCTGTTCTTCCTCAGCGTGTCCTCGGTCTACACGCTTCTGCCGTCAGTCCTTTCCATGTCTCCAAAGTGCCCCCCACAAAAGAATCCTGAGCTCTCCAACTGGCATCATGTCAAAAACAGCATGCCCCTTTGACATGTTCTTCGGGTTTGGGGAACACAAAGAAGGCTGGAGGGGCAAGATCGGGGCCGTGGGGTGGACAGCATCTTCCAAAGGAACCCTCCAAGGATGAGGTCGCGATGGGAACCACAAGGACCCCGCACCGCTGCCCCGCCCTCTCCTCTCCAACACCGTTCTCAATTTTCCGAAAACTTCTAAGTCTCGCAAGTGTCCTGTGTCCTTCGAGACGATCTATCAAGATGACCCCTTGGGGGTCCCAAAGGACAGTCGCCACAACCCCCTGAGCTGACCGCTCTGCTTTGGACATAACTGGCCCAGCAGACCCCTCAGATGCCACTGTTTTGTTGCGTTTTCCTTCTTGAAAGCACTCTATGAAGACTAAATTAAAACACGTGCGATGGAGAGACTGCTGCAGAGGTGTTTGAACACATTCTGTTTGGGATAAGCTTGTGTTCGTCTGAAGGGGGAGCCCTTGATATTCGCCCACAGCCTTCTCGCTTGTAAGTTTGCCTGCTCCCTGAAGATTGTCAGCCCAACAGGGTGAGCACCTGCCGTAGCTGCTGCTTCTTCAGCCCACGTCGGGCTGACTTCCCCATACTGCGCATTGCCTTCCCCCTTCCCCAGGATGAACTTGTGTCTGCTAGCTAGCTAGGGGTTCTCCCTCCCTCCCCAGCCCCGCCTCCGCTCCCTGGTTAGACAGGTGGATTTAAACATTTCAAAATGTTAAAAATGGAGATCGTGGTCAAATGTAGATTCCGATTCCAGCGGAGGGCAGAACCGAACCGAAACAGTGCAAGGCCCTGGGAACAACAGAGGTTGGGCAATCGCAGCCTTAACGGGTGTGGGGCGAACTGCCGGAGGAAGTACAGCCGGCCGCTGGGGGCACTCAGCCCGGCATCTGTTGCAACAGGCGGTAACAAGAAGCCAGCCAGGGCGTCCCAGAGAGCGCAGTCTGCTCAGCTGCAGCCTTGTGCAGGGCATGGACGCTGCTGCCCTCCCTCCTGGTGGGGAGCTCTATCTCTCCCATCGATCACTTCTTCGGCTTGGCTGGACCTGAGTTAATTCGGCCCATGCCTCGCTTGCTAGAAGCTCACAGGAAATGAACCAGGCCCTCTAAATGGAGCCCTGTTTAGGCTTTAATCAAATCCTCGCTCAAATCCAATCCAGGCCTTGGAAAAGGCTGGGGCAGAGAGGCAGGTGTGACACCAGGAGCTCTCGCTCACACCGGGTCTGGGGATGGTGGTGGTGGTGGGCTGCTTGAAGGGACTTGCCCCATGTCACCCAGGGCTGCTGACCTCAGAGTCAACCCACAGTTCTCATTCCAGATGATTCATCACACCCACCACAGACGCCACGCTCAGCACCTGCCCTCAGAAACCACTTCCTAAAGTGGGGGGAGGGGTGGGGAGCCTGTAGATCTTCCTGTGTGATCCCAGGCACTCGAGGCTCTGCCATGAAATGGGCGGCAGTCAGTGCCTGGCCCGAGGAAGGACAAGGAAGTGCTGGGAGCTGGAACATTGTTTGCGAGAGGGAAAGGCATTCCTGCCCAGCCGCCCGACCTCCAGGCCGGACTCTGGAAACAGCACTGTCCCTTTCCGCCTGCACTCCCTGGGTCCCTGGCCAGCTCCCCAGTTTCCAGAACTGACTTCTGGGAAGCTCCACGGCTAAGCCTACACGGAGCTCCCCCAGCCTGCCTCCATCCAGCTCCTCCAGGCCTGGCTCCTTGACACCCAGAAGCTGGAGTCTAGCCACCCCATCCCCCACCCCACCCCACCCCGGCCACCAACTCAGTGGTCTTCCCAGGTTGAGGCTGTGGCTGCCCTACCCACAACTGGGCAACTTTGTAAAGTCCATGGAGGGCAGAGGCAGCCCCTTACAGCAGGGATAGCTCTTGATAGAGGGCCGGTCCCACTCTGCACTTGCTGCTGGGTGACCTTGGACTTAACCCCTCAGTGCCTCAGTTTCCTTAGCCATTGATGGGTCCATTCCAATACAGAAAGGCCCATAGAAGGGGGTAGAACTGCCCGCTGTGGGTTTTCTGAGACCTCGGAGCAGCTGGTGGTTTCAAACTGCTGACCTGTGGGTAGCAACCCAATGTGAAACCACTGTGCCACCAGGACTCCCTTCCTTAGGCATAGCATGGGATTACTCTTAGCTCCTCTGTGTGCTTGGAGTGGATGAGCTGATGCTGGTGTGTGTAAACGACTCCAAGCACTCTAGCACCCTGGGTTTCCTCCACCCACCCCGATGGCCCCTGCCCATCAGGATCTGTCCCAGGCCCCTTCCAGTCCCATTCCTACTGAGCCCTCCTCCGGAGGCTCCAACTCCAACATCCATATGGCCAGCCGGGCTCTCTCCTAAATCTAGAGTATGTAGGCAAGGACTCAGCCCGTCCTCTAGGGGCAGTACTGCACCCAAACACCGACCAACTCTGCAGGGGTGGGGAAGAACCAACATGGAGTCAGGCCACCACCCATGTAAGCTTAAATACCCACTGTGAAGGTCACATGAGGCGGAGCTTGCTTGGGGCTGCCACTGGAGAACACAAAGAGGCATGACACCAAGACAGACATGTGACTGGCGGGCAGGGCAAGCCCCCCCATCCCCATTCCACCCACCTCCGGCATCCACATACTGCACCCGGCCAGGGAAGGGCTTACACAATGGTGGGGCAGAGAGGATACCTGTGGAGGTGATGCTGGGGAGGGGGACGGAGAGGCTGTGGGACCTGTAATTTTGCTACTGTTAGGAATCAGGTGACCCCTGTAAAAGGTCACTCGACCCCCAAAGGGGTTGAGAACCACTGGCTTAGAGTAGAGCCTCAGCATGGTTCCCTAATCCCTCCTGGATAAAGTCCAAATACTGTAGCCACGGAAGAGGCCGGGCCCTGCCCCTCCCTCTAGCCCCACCTCTCCCCACTTGCCACTGTAAGTGTTTAATGATGAAGGAATGAATGAGCCATCTAATGATCTTCCAGGGACTCCTGGGGCCCCTACACCCTTACCACCCTCTGTGTGCTCTGTGAACCAGCAGTGGCAGCGGCGGCATTACCTGTAGGAAGCACAGGATCATGGGCCCCAATCAGCACCTAATGGCTCAGATTTGGCATTTTAACAAGATCCCAGGTGGTTCTTTTACACATTAAAATTTGAAAAGCACGGTATCTAGACTTCTAGTGCTCCACAGAGAGGGACACTTTAGAATCACCTGTGGAACATTTTAAAAAATATCTCGGTCTGTGCCCAGTCCCTACTGACCTCCTGGATCATTCTCCCTAAGAGCTGGGCCCAGGCATCCTGACTCCTGGCTCCCCGGGTAATTCTGGGGAGCACCCCCAAGTTACAGACAAGACGACTGAGGCCTGGAGGTGGGAGGTAATATGCCGAGGGTCACGCAATAGAGTCAGGACTCGAATCCAGACCAGAACCAAGCCCCAGCTCCCTCTGTGATAGGGAACCACATCTGAAGGAGCCAGGCCTCCCACGTCCCCCCTTTGGGGATGAGGCAATGGGAAGGGCGCAGGGCAGCCGCCTGTGTCGGCTTCCTATAAAGATAAACTGTATTAGTCCGGGTAGACTAGAGAAACAAATCCAGGTGACAAAGCCAAGGCCCAGCTGCAAGGACAGGGGGAAGGAGAAGGTGGAAGTGGCCTTCAGACCAAAGGACGCTTCTCTGTCCACAGCTACCCGTAGGTTTGTCAGGGGCAAAGGCACATTAACTCCCAGCAGGGAGATACCGCTCTACTGACAGCATGCTGGGGCACAGAGATGGGCAAGGAGCTCTCCCAATTCCAAGGATTCCAGACCAGAGGTACCCCTGCGGATCCAGGGGAGCGGAGACCCTACTCAGACTCAGAGGAAGGAAGCCTCCCGTCTGGCCTTTGGAGCTGGCTGGAGATGCCCCCAGCTAAATCCCCAAAGGACTAATGCAGCGTCTGGCTGGCAGGCAGGCATGGAAGCAACCAAGGTCTGGTTCAAGTCCTGGGTGACCTGTCACCACCTTGCTATGTAGTCGTGGCCAGACCCCCTCCCCTCTCAGGGTCTCAGACACCACTGCTTCCGTGGGGGAGGTGGACTGGCAGTCCCCCACCCTTCCCCACCACCCCAGCTCTTGGACATGAGACTTGAATGCAGGGGCTTCCCCAATAGTGGCAGATGCCTCTGTCAGAAGGACGGGACCCCCAGCCTGTCCACCCCTGGTGGGCTCCCCTGCCCACCCCTGGGTGCTCTGTGCTCTGCTCAGGAACTGACTCACCTGGGGGCTCCACCAGGGCACCCCTTCCAAAGGATACTCCCCACCCCCTCTTTTGCCTGCTCCCAGTGGGGTGTGTGTGTGTGTGTGTGTGTGTGAGAGAGAGAGAGAGAGAGAGAGAGAGAGAGAGAGAGAGAGAGAGATCTACCTCCTTATATCCGCCTCCAGCCCATCCCCCTGCATCCCAGTTAAACCCTGGAGGTTCTGGCTAGAGGGTTCTCAGTTCCCCTGCCAAGGCCGGCTGGCCCTGCTTCCTGTACCAGGACTAGGACCGGTCCCTGGCTTACTTGCCCGCCAGAGTTACTCAGCAAATACCTACAGAGCCCCAGCCATGTGCCAGGGCCTGTGCCAGGCATGGAGACCAGACAGGGGCAAGGCACATGTTCCCTAGCCTGAAGCTGCTTAGTGGAGGGAGGGAGGGAGGGGCGGGGCTAGAGGTGCCATGTCAATCTCCCACCGCCCAGGAAGTAGAGAGGGGGCCCGTGCAAGCACAGGGGCAGCAGAGCCCACTGGGAAGGCCCGTGGGAGTTGGCCGTGCAAAGCCGAACCCTCCAGTGCTCACGGGGAGCCAAGATAGGAGTGCAGAGGCCAGAGGCAGCCATGGGACAAGGTGTCGCTATATAACAACCATGTGGACGTGATCCCCTCAGAGGGCTTGAGGCATGGGGAAGGTTGAGCTGGAGATGGTGGGGAGAGATGATGGGTGGGGTGGGGAGCGCTCCCACTAGCTGAGCATCTACAACCCAGCAGGCATCATGGGGACAGTACAGTCGCTTCCCACAGACTCCCTCCAGTCTGACAGGGTCCAACCTGAACCTGGGACTTAGCTCCAAGGGGTGTCTCAGAGAAGATGGGGAGCTGAACCCGCACCCGCTGGGCTGCACCACAAGGGACGCCTGCAGATTAGGAAAAGGTGGAGTCTGGAGCCTTCTGATCCTGCTGTGCCACGGCTGAGCTCAGAATCTTTGCTTGGCATTATTGGCAGATGGTCCGGGGCCTGGCGCATGGTAGGGGCTCAAGAAAAACTAAAAACGACTGTCATTTATTACTCTCATTATCAGCCTCGGCACCATCAGCTCCTCTCCCTGCCTCTGACTCTCTGTCGGGCACCTGGCATGCCCTAGGATGGGGATACTGCCACCTACCTGCAGACGTTGGGGGCAGAAGCAGAGGCCCAAGCCCAAAGCCCTAGAGGCTGCCCCCATCCTTCCCCTGGGCTCGATCATTGTGGCTCACCCCGCTCTCGGGTCTCGCTCTTCCTGGACGGGGGTCTGTTCAGCTGAGTCCACCAGGTAGCCCGAGGGCTCAGAGCCCAGCTGGGTTTCCTTGTGGGTCCATCAAGGGCAGGAGAAGTGGAAAGGCTCCCCTCTTTCCAGAGCTGTCCCACCTTGCCTACTGGCCCTGGGCCCTAAATCCTCTCCTCTTTCTGACCGGTGGGGGTGGGGGGATGGGGGAGAGGAAGCCAAAGAGGGGGCTCTCACATTGGAGGGCAGGAGCAGACAGATGGCCATAGGACTCAGTCACACCTAGAGGCCAAAGCTTGCCCTGCAGCAAGACCCCTGGGCAGCCCGAGGTAGAGGCTCTCTGTCTCTGCAGAAGGGCAAGGCGGGGGCTGGGGTGCGGGGGTGGGGGGGGTGGTTTACAATCATCACTGTCACACTCTCATCACAGCAGGACCTTTCTCATCACCTCAGCGCAGCACAAAGGGGCTGGCATTCCTCTCCTGTTCCAAACTCCCCCTACCCCATTGGGGTGCAAGTCCCAGCTCCTTACACTGCCTTCGCTGCTGGGCAGTCTACCCTGGCGACTTCTACAACACAACACTCCACCCTCCTCTCCCTTTTTTGCCTCCAGCCAGCCTGAACTATTTGTGGCTCCCCAATTATTCTCTCCTTCCTGCACTTCCTGCTGACAATTCTCTCTCCTCCCCTGCCCACCTGGAGAACCTCTGCTAGCTAGCTCATCCCTCAGGCCTGATGGGCCCTTGGCTTCAGACAAAGGCGGCCCTGATAGACAATGGCACGGGTTGGTCTTTTTCACGGAGGGTGCCACACCCAGGGGCAGTCCACCTGGAGAAAACGGGTCTCAAACCCAACCCCCTTGCCACGCCTATAACCCAACTCAGAGCAGAGATTTCAATAGGAAACACACACAAAACAGCAGGCCTTCTGGAAGGTGCCAGAGGGAAACAGAGCTGTAGCCTTGTCAGAGGCAAAGAGGCAGGACTTGAAGGGCCGGCTCCAGAAAGAGCGAGATGGACAACTCGGGCTGTGTGGAAATCTGGACCGTCTACTCTTCCCAGACGCCCCTTGAGGCGAGAGAAGGTAGGCCCCAGAGTGGGAGGAGACACCGGCAACACACCGAGAACGAACACGCAGCCGGCGTACGGTACCATTCCAACACCCACAGATCACCCGACTGAACGAGGGGTGGGGATCAGGGGGACCGTAGCAGGCCCTTCACCAAGGAGGATACCCAAAGGGCCAAGAAGCACCAGGAAAGGTGTTTGGCCTCCCTAGCCAGCAGAGCCAGGCCGACAGAAACCGAAAACCCCATCATCACAGCATCTGGGGCCAAGGAGGTCCATGAGGACATGGACCAACCGGAAGTGCCGTGCACACACTGCGGAGAGGAGGGTGTGTGGGGACCACACAGAGGCACCTGCTAAAGTTAATGACAGACAGCCCCAGGGCCCAGCAACTTCAAAGCCTGGGCACTTAAACCTGACAGAAATGCACACCGATGTGCGTCAAAAGACGTGTCCACGGCTGCTCACAGCCACACCTCCAACGGGGAGCCGCCCACTGCCCCTCAAGACGAGAACCGCTAAGTGGGGGTGCTGACGGGGCGGAATACCGCCCAGCAGTGAGCATGCTGCAGCTAGGCCCCCGTGTCCGGCCGCGGGGCACTGCTGCATCCGTCAACATAGCCACCATGCACAGCACTCAAGGCAAAGCTCGTGGTGGAGGCGGTGGCGACTGCAGGGGTGGGATGGGGTGAGGGGACGGGGGTGTTTCTCCATCGGGGTGGTGGGAGCTCGGAGGTGCCCGGTTTATGAAGACGGCTCACCTGTGCCCCTACGTACCACCTCTCGGCAAAGTAGGTTCACAACTCCATTTTGAAGTTGATTTAAAAAACTAACAATAAACCTGGCCTCATGCCTCCTCCCTGCCCTCTGTACCCCCTCAGAAGGCATGTCGCAGAGCAGCTGCCATCCCAGCAAGAAGCCCCAGGGACACCTCCTGGGCGTAGGGCCGACAGACTCCCCCTCCCTCGGTTGGAGGCCACTCAGCACTATCTCATTTAAGCCAAGAGTTGTACTGGCTGGGGGGGGGGGGGGAGACACAGCTATCATGCCCAGAGCCCACGCTCACCCACACACAACGTCATACACCTCCCCTAAGGTAAGCTGGACTCATGAATGTGACTTCAATGGCCAGGCCTCAGTCTATACCCTGGAGGGCTAACGAAACCAGGACAGGCCTGGCTGCCTTGGTGCGCAAGCCTCTGACACCAGATTCAGCCTTGGTCCTTGAGGCTCCAGGCTGGGTGGGTGCTTCCTGGGGGCTCACCCCGACCCCAACCCTCATTCCTGCAGTTCCCCATCCCAGCCCTGTGTGATGGGCTCACCTAGTAAACCGATGTGGGGGTGGGGTGGCCAGATGCTATTAACTCCTAGCAGTCCCATGTGGCAGCATAAAACTGCCACCCCCCCATCCCCACCCCCCACCCCCACAGGGTCTCCGTGGCTCTCAGCAGACCACCAGGTGGTCCTCCCACCACACCACGGCATGGGTTTCAACTGCCAGCTGGTCGTTTGTACCCCTTCCTATACTCCAGTACCTGACACATGGAGCTCTAGGGTGCAGTGGGTTACATGCCAGGCTGCTAACCACCAGGTCAGCAGTTTGAAACCACCAGCAGCTCCAAGGGAAAAAGAAGAGACTTTCTACTCCCCTAAAGAGCTACTTGGAAACCCATAGGGGCAGTTATACCCTGGTCTACAGGGTTGCTACGAGGCGGCATCAACTTGATGGTTTGGGGAGCCTGCCATGCTCATAATAGGTATTGGACACATGTAGAGGGAAGAAAGGGAGGGAGGGAGGAGGCAGAGAGACACCATCGGATGAACTGAGAACTCTGTTAAACCGAGGTCCAAGCAGCGACACCCCCAGTGCCCAGCTAGCCGTCAGTTACACACGCACACTTCGCTTGGACACTGCACTGGGGGTCCAGCCACGCTCGTCCTTTCCTGAGTGGCTGTCGCCAGCCCTCTCCCACCATGGCCTCTTGCATTGGGGGCCCCAAGGCTTCCACCCAGCCCTTTCTTTGTCCTCAGGGCCCCACCCCCACCCTGCCCCAAGGGGTCCAGCTCCCCCGGAGAGCCCCAGGCTGACTGCCCTGGGACCCAGCACTCAGGCTGGACGGCCAGAAGCATGCCCTGTTCCAGATAACTCACAGCACCCTCCCTCCCTACACTGGGAGCAGCTGACAGTACTGAGCGACCCAGCCGGGGATTCACAGTGCCAGGTGCAAGCAGCCTGGCCTGTGGCGGGCAGGGACAGCGCCGGCCCATCTGCAGCACGGGGTGCATCTGGCAGCTGTCCACACACCTGGAGTGACAGGGCAAGCATGCTGCTAGGAGTAGGGGGTAGGCGGGTATCCTGGGACTCTGTCCCTCACCTCCATGCGGGAAGCTCTGCTCTCCCAGGTGGCTCACAGCCCGCCAGCCTGGCCGGGATGGGACGCTGGCCCGCGTGCAGCTGGTGGTATCCGGGAAGGCTGTTCCCTGGGGCTGAGAACTGGGCCCGCCTGCTGTGAGTGGCCCCCGCCTCTCTGGGCTCCACAGCCTTGTTTATCCCGGGAGGACGGATGGCTTTCCCTGAGCAGTGACATCTTGGAAACGGCCTGGCTCCACAAACAACAACAACCCTCTCGGCCTGAGCCTGGGCTCCAGCGTCGCAGGCGAAGCTGCCAACCGGGGGCAACTGCGTGCCAGACTGCGGGCTGCTTGTCCGCTGAGCCAGCCCCTGACCCTGACCCTGACCCTGACCCTGACCGGGAGCCCAGCAAGGGGAGTGGCGGGTGGAAGAGGCCACACCTCAGAGACTCGGACAGCTGGAAGCGGGGAAGGGGGCACTGAGTCAGAGGGCAGACTCAGCTCCCCAGCAAGCTGGGGCTGGGAGGGGCCTTTGTCTCCGGCTTTCTCTCCTGCTCTCAGCCACGGCTTCTCCAGAGAGGACGTGGCTCCAGCCAGGGGTCCTGGAAAGCAGCATGTCACGGGAGAGTCCAAAGAGGAAGGCATATGACAATGATGCCCGGGTCCTTGGAGTCCTTCAGCTGCCGAAGTGGAGAGTGGGAGTGGTGCGCTGCAACATCACCCATGCCCTCCGGAGAGCCCTTCGCTCTGCCCACAAGGCCAATGGACTCTGCCATCCAGGGAGACAAATGGGCGCTCTGAGCCCTCCACACCCCAGTCCCAGGGGCCCAATGGGCATGGCACTCCCTCCTTTGCTGTGCCTCTTTCTCAGAGCACCGGAAAGACCACTGGCTGGGAACATCCCTCCAAACCACTGCCCTGGTGGGCAGCATTCCAAGAGGGCAAAAGGAGCCAGGGCCCCAGACCCTTAGGCTGTGCAACAGATTGTGAGCATTGCACTGAAGCAGCCGGGGCTGGCCCTCCACCCACCACAGCTCAAGCATCCTGCGGACCCCAGTCAGCCCAAAGCAACCTCTGAAGAGCTCTTCCTAGGGTCTCAATCAGCTCGCTGCCAAGGACCCCAACTCCTCGGCCCATTGGAAGCATTCCTGCCACTCAGAGACGAGGGTCTACCCTACAGAAACCCTTCACCAGAGGCTTTGGCTGGCAGTGCCCACTATGCAGGGCGCAAAGCAGCCAGGACATCATGCTTGCTTGTCCTCAAAAAGTGTACTCCCTCAAAGTCAAACTGTCTGTCCTAGGGTCAATTCCCACTCCTCTAGGCCCTGTAGGGCAGGGCAGACCTGCCCTGTGGGTTTAAAAGACCCTAACACTATACAGGAGTGGAAAGTCTCATCTTTCTGCCTTGGGGCAAGGGTGATTTCGAACTGCTGACCCTCCGTAGCTGATGACGACACCAGGGTCCTGACCACTCCCCAACCAGGGCCATTCAGCATGCCTCTCCTATCAGGCCCAGGTCCCAGGCCAGGAACAGGAGACCAAAGGCTGAGTAAAGCCCAGGTCCTGCCCAAACAGGGCACACAGCCAACATCAGAAGTGCCAACTCCAAAGGCCAGATTCCGACTGGGAAGTGAGCGTCACTGTGCAGATCTGTGGGGAACAAGGACTGGTGGGGAATGTGGGGTTGCGGGGGTGCGGGGGAAACAGCATTGCCAAGTCAAGAAAGCCCGGGGAGTGCAGTAGGCTCCCCTTGACACCCAAACCTCTAGCCAGAAGCCCAGAGAAGTGGCTGAAACTCCCCGGGATCTGCCTGCTGCCTCACCACCCCAGACCCTTGTTCAAAGGCAAGGCTCTGTCTGCAGTGGGACTTGGCTCCCTGGAGGGCCCGCCCAGGGCTAAGCCAAGCCATGTGCCAGGGTTGGGGAAGCAGGGAGGTATCCCTGGGCTGAGCTCAGAGGGCTCCAAGGGCCTTGGTGGAAACTCTGAGTATAGTCACAGTGCTCTGGCTGGAGTCTCCAGGGCATGCGTGGGGCAGGCTCCGGAGGGAGTGCCGCTCCAGCCACCAAGCGAGGGGAGCCCGCAGCCCCCAGCCAGTATGCCCCAGGGCAGCAGGATGTGAACGTGTGTCAGAGCCAGTAAGGGGCCACACCTCCAGCTAGACCAGGACGGACCAGATCGGGATAACAGCGCTCCGTGGGGCTTGTCCTGACAGGTCCAGGAGGCAGATGTCCTCCTTCCTGGTTCCGAGGGGCCAAGGGACCTGTTATGTGAACTTGGACAAGGCCCTCCCTCTGAGCCCTAGGTCATCTTCCCTCCCCCACACCCTGTACCCCCCATCCCCGCCCCCCCTCCCATCCCAGGACTCAAGAGTTCATTCCAGAGATGTCGGAACAATAGCAGGGATGAGGAGCCGTCAAACCAAGAAAAGAAACGGGCCCTGTCAGCTACCAGGGGCTGCCGCTCAGGGGCCACGAGGTCCCTGACCGCTTCCCCGACTTGACAGGGCTCAGCTGGAGCCAAGGGAGCAGGTGCGAGACCTTTCCCCAGGGGCCACCAGCCCAGAGACAGAGGCCTCCCCTCTGTACCAGCCAAGCCCCAGGGACCAGGACCACCCCAGGTGTCTGGTGCCCGGCCAGCACCCTTGACATACTGCCCCCTTATACTGTGTGCCGGCTTCCCAGTTATCAGACATTCTCAGCGCCTCTCAAAAGGAAAAGCCTAGCTGACCAGCCTAGAAGCGGGGAGCAGCAAAGACTGGACACCCTGCAGGGGCCCCCACCCAGTAACCACACACACACACACACACACACACACACACACACACACACAAACACTGCCATCTCACAGCAGACTGCAACATGCCTATCAATGGCTGCCCAGAGGAAGACACAATAGAAAAAAGGGCACAGGCTAGCTTGGACAAGAGCCTCCCGCCCACCACATACACACCCCGTCACCAAGCACCTACCCAGTGCACTGGAGCAAGGACCCAGGCGACTCCTGGCTGCCGCTCCTGCCAGCCTGCCTGCCTGGGTCTCCACCCGGCTCCTCCTGCAGGCGGGCGGGCGGGCGGGCGGGCAGCCGTGGCTCTGACAGTTCCTGGCGGCCGTGTCAAGTGCCTGCCTTCCCCAGACAGAGCTCCTTTGTGTCAGCAGAGCTATTTATGGACTTGCCCAAGTTCCCCAGGGGAGCCATACCTGCTGGGGAAAGCAGAGCCAAATGACCAGGTTCTACCTCCCACATCTAGGTAGCATTTTCAAATTCCTTGCATCACCGGTCCCTCCTCCTTTTCCTCCTCCTCCTCCTCCTCCTTTTCCTCCTCCTCCTTCTCCTCCCCCAGTGCCCTTCCCAAACACACACCCTGTCCAGTCGCCGGCTGCCGCCACTCTGGAGAGAGGCTGCGTTTCTTTCTTCCATCAACGGGAAAACTCTGGTTTTCCCAAACCACTTTCATCCGGGAAGAGTCCTCGGCTAGCCGCAACTCCAGCCCCTCCATCAGCCCGCTCACGGGCTCCACAGCACAGGCCGCCACTGGGCCCGGGGGCCAGCGCTGGCCCCCAGAGATGCTGCTTCGGGAGGAGGGGAGAGGTCCATCCAAGGGGAGGCCTCCCGGCCCTGCTCCACCCCACACTCCTGGCTGGGGCAGTGCAAGCCCGTGGCCGCTGCCGCTGCCTCCAGCCAGCTGGTGGCTGCCGCCCGCTCCCTAGAAGGACAGAGCCAATCACGGAGGCTCCCCTGTCACACCCCCACCCCCACGCGCTCTCATCCCAGTGGGCGGCTGCAGTGTAACCCAGGGTCCTGCAGCCAACGTGGGCTGGCTCTGAGACAGCCACTGCCCTCCCTCATTGGGGCAGGGGAGCAGCTGCCCCAGTCACCTCCCGGCACCATGCAGCCCAGCCAGACCCAGGTTTGTTTGTCTAGCACCTTCACGTGTCAAACTCTGGGGAGTCCGAGATGAACACAGAGCTGGGGCACCCTCCCTGCCCCCCAATGATGAACAACAGCCCAAGTGTTAGGGTCTCACATGAAATGACAATCCTGGAGGACGGGTGGAGGGGGCAGGGGCCAGTGCCAAGGTGACGGTGAGGGGTGGGGGAGGGGTGGAAAGAGCACTGACTGGGAGGCGAGGGCCCCAGTTGGAACTTCAGCTCCAGCCGGTGGGCTGTGTGTCACGGAGCATACACCTGGCCTGTTCTGCTGCTTGCTGGAGGAGGGGCATTCACAGGGGAATCTGCACGAGCAGACTCTTGGCTGTCCTTTCTCCGGCAGCGGGCACTCGCTCGGTGCCAGGCACTGTCCCGAGAGCTTTGCCTGCGACCACTCATTTCCCACTATCCTGCGCACCCCGTGTCACAAACGGGGACCCCCGCCAGGTGCAGAAGTATGGAGGACGTTGCCCAGGCCACACCGTGCCCCCACCTAACTACCGCACAGTCCCACCCCTGCGGAAAGGGGCTCTGTCGGCTCAGAGCCGCGCTGTGGCACTGCAATGATGGTCTCTGTGGCTCCTGGTCTGATGTAGCCGCGTGTACCTGAGGCTGTGCCCAGGGCCCAGATTGGGGGTGGGTGCGGGACACGGTACCCATCCCATGGCCAGCTCCAGCCCCACACCTTCACCTTCTAAAGGGCAGGTAGCCTGGGATGTAGGCACAGACAAAGAAAATCAGGTAGGAGGAGGTGTTCCCCTCCCTCCCCTTCCCCCAACCATGCCCCTCCTGGTATATATTCCCTATAGGAGTGCCAATGTGCCTGTGCCTGTGCGCCATCTGTCTCTGCCAGTCTCCCTGCCCTCATCCCACCTCTCCCACGCACACGAACACGCACAAGTACACTAGCCAACGAAAACCTCTTTATCAGGGCCAGCCCAGAATAGCCCTCAGCAGAGTCGGTTACTGACAAGCTCCAGCCTGCTTGGCCTTCTCTCTGGGGCAGCGCCCAGGCTGTCCTCCTTGCAGGGCCCAGGCAGGAAGGCTGTCGGCCTGCAGGCTCCTGGGAAACAGAGGCGATGAGAGTCGGGAGATGGTCGGCACCCAGTGGGACAGGCCGGTTCTCGGGGTGAACTTTCTGGCACTCAGGGAAAGTGTCCTTGGGGTGGACAGGCCAAACTCGGGGCTCCTAGGGCCTTCAGACTTTCCGTGGGCTTCTCCTTGTTTCCTTCCATAACCAGTTCTGGAGCACCGACTGCGTGTCAGGCACGGCACCAGCTCCAGCAGGCAGGCAGGGGAGCTGATGTCAACCTCAGTAAGCCCAGCGAGTCCATAATCAGACATTGTGCTGTGACCAACAGAGTGGCCCTGTCAACCCAGGGCGCCAGGTCCAGATTGGTCCAGAATCTACTCATCGACTGTCAGAGCAAGGGGATCACAAGGAAAGGGGAGAGCCGCTCAATGTCCAGGCCTATGGGCCTGCCAGGCCAGGCCAGGCTGGGAGAGTCTATGGTGCCCAAGGCAGGCCTGCGGCCGCTGGTACCTCCTACTTCCCTGCCCTCCAAACACCAATCAGCAGGGCTGGTGAGCCCTCCCAGGTGGGCCAGAGGCCCAGAGAGGAGACGAAGCTTTCCCAAGCAAACAGAGACCCTGTGGAGCTTGTCTGGGTCCGGGGTTCCCGATTCGCAGTCCAGTGCCCCTTCCACTGCCTCTCAGGGCTCTCCAGACTGGCACACATCACAGCACTGTGCGGTGTCTCAGGGGGACATGGGCCCCAGGGGGTGGTAAAACATGGGGGGTACACAGGTCACAAGGGTCAGGCCCTGGGCACTCAGAACCTGGATTCTACTACCTGCTGACCCTCCTAGCTCATTAGTCAAACGCATTATTGACCTTCACTAGGTGCCAGCACCTAGAAGCCCCAGGGGCATAGTGTTATGCATTGGACTGCTAACTGCCAAGGTCAACAGTTTGAATCTACCAGCCGCCCTGTGGTAGAAAGAGGAGGCTTTCTGCCCCCACAAGGAGTTACAGTCTCAGAAACGCACGGGGCAGGGGCTGCTCTGTCCTGTGGGCTCACTGTGGTTCGGAACTGACACTGCGGCAGTGGGTCTGCGTTTTGAGCGCGGTGCCAGCACTGTTCTAAGCACGTCCCAACGGGGGATGCAGCACCATCAGAGCGACCTTCTCAGACACCATTTCCGGCATCCCACTTTGTGGACGGATAAATAGAGGCATGGAGAGGTTGTGAATCCCGCCCAAAGGCTCACTCCAGCAAGTGCTCAGCGAAGGGCCAGGCCCAGTCGGCTTCCCACTCTGCCCTGCACCACGGAACAAGGCGGCCCCCAAGGCTGACAAGCCCACTGGCTGGCCGTGCCGTCCAGCAGTGCAGACGAGCTTACTCACAGTCAGACCAGCCAGGGCTGGGACGGGGTGGGGGTCAGGCAGAAGCCATTGTGCCGAGCTTCTCCCATTTTGGAGAAAAAAAATGCTAAGGCAGAGCCCAAGGCTCCAGAAAGGCCCCTAGTGGGGATGCACGGGTACCAGGGACAGGCCACCCCCTGCAGCATCCCTCTCCCCACTGTCCTTCCCACCTGCTCCCCAAGACAGTGAAGCATTCCCCGCCTTCATTCACATCTCTGCCACATGAAGCCGAGTATACTCACCCCCCCACACACACACCCGTGAGTAAGACTCTATGACGCAGAGCCAGCTTGGGGAAGTCCCCATGTCAAAGGCAGAAGGGTCCTTGCCAATGACTAGTGAGTGTCCCCATGTTGAGGATCCAAAGTCCAGAGAGAGTACCTCTGCTTGGACAGGATCTGGGCCCAAGTCAGGGGGATCGGTGCTCCCTAGAATTCCAGAGCACACGATGGATGCCACTGCCCAGGCCCCCATTGCCCTGTGGTGGGTCCACATGGAGTCCACCTCCTACAGAGCCCTGGAGCCCTGCCCCAACCAGGTTGACCCAAGGATGACTCCCCGGGCTGCCCTCAGCAACTATAGGCACCCACACCCACTCACATCCCACCTAAGCTTTCGGTCTGCTCACGCGCTTGGAGAGCTCTGAGCACACTCCCTAGATCTTCTAGGGACTTCAGACTGCGCAGAAAAGTGTGGGCCACCAAGAGCCAGCCAAGGCACATGTATTGTTTCCGTTCCTACCAAGGCCCTATTGTGTGCAGGAGACTGTGACAGAGAAGCAACCTGCTGCGAGCAGGAACTTTCCTGTCGTGTCCTGGCCTCTGCAACCAGAACACCAGGGCTGGGACACACTCCCACGCTGCTTGCTCAGGGGAGGAGGGGGTGGGGGGGTCGTGGACCTCCTCGTCCTGGTGGCCCAAGCCTCGTTTATCATGCACATGTGCCAAGAGGTGGGGTGAGGCAGCCAGGGCAGGTCTCACCAGGAGGAGGGTGTGCTTATGGCCTGTAGGACCCAGGGCAAGTTCCTTCACCCCTCTGGCCTTGGAAATGAGGCTGAGGAGTGGGGACCCCAGGGCTTCTTGATCTCATGGGGAAGAAGAAGAAGAAAACAGCTCGTTGCCACTGATTGGATTCTGACTCCTGGCAACACTACCGGGCAGAGTAGAGCCTGTGGGTTTCCAAGGCCGCACATCTGCATGGAAACAGAAAGCTTCATCCAACTCCTGCCAGGGCCTCATGGTCTCCTGGACGAGAGGGCAGTTCTTTATGGGGGCAAGCAGCCGCACGGTCCATGTCCTCCTCCCACTTCTGGCTCTTTCTTCCTCTGTGGTTCCAGGTGAACAGAGACCAATTACGGGGCCTTGGGTGGCTGCTGGCATAAGACCCCAGGCGTACACAGCAAACTAGGAGGGGGAACAAAAGGCACTGAGTGGCGTATTCGGCGAATTCGGAGGGATGCCCTAAGCCTTGAAATCAACGAACCAAATCCCATGCGGCGTCCGGTGCATTGCCTGGCAGCCTTTGGTTGGTTGGGTTGGTTTGGCTTTGTCACTGTTGTAACTAGATCCCATCCCGCAGCTTCCACCAGTTCAGCGTTTTTCAGGTCCACGGCTCACAGTGGCAATCACAGTAATCAGCCAACAGCCCTGCCCTTAATCACAGTTTTTATTGTTGGTGGTGGTGGTGTTTCATCACAGCTCCTTCTGCCTCCCCCCTCTAATAACCAATAATTAGTAGTTATTGTTGTAACCACTAATGAACCTCGCCTTTTCCGTTTCCTGCCTTTGGAGGTCAGCAAGGTCAGGCAGCGTTGGTCTCCGTGCCATGGGCTTCCGGGGCTCAGCATCACGTCTTCAAACTCTGTGGGCACTGTCGGACATCAGGCCAAGGCCCCACTGGGACGGGCTGAGACGCAAATCCACGTCTCTGTGGCCGGTGTTTCAGCTATTCCCACCCTTCGGCTCTTGAGAGGAGGGCTGCGGTGAGCTGAGCGTGGTGCCCCAGTCTCTGTCAGAGTCTATCTTCAAGTCTGGGGGCGCACGCTGCGAGGAGCGGAATTGCTGAGTCAGGTGGGAGCTCTGGGTTGCCTGTCCTCAGGAGCTGGCACACTTGCCGACAGCTGTTGTTTCCTGGATTTTTGTTTTGATCTTCGCCACATCCTTGGGGGGGGGGCAGTGTCACGGCATCCCGCTGATGGCTGATGACCCCGAGCAGCTCATCGTCCCCACTCTGCAGGCGAGGAACTGAGGTGCAGAAGCTTACGATGAGAGGGTCTAGAACTCGACAAAGCAGGCAGTCTGGCCCAGGCGGATGCTCTGAACCCTTAAGCTCTATCCCCAGCCCCGTGTCCCTTCAGGGTCCCTGCCCTTGTTCCATGTCTCCTTGGCAGCCTGTAGGAGCCCATAGGTGCCGGAACCAAGGTCCACCTGCAGAGCTGACCCCTAGACCTGCCGAGGGCTGGCCCCCGCCCCGTTCTGGAGAGCATGGCACAGTGGTTCAGGGCTCATCTGCTTGACCTTGGGCAGCTGTCGCAGCCGGGGGTGGCCAGGAGCCATGGCTGTCTCCCTCCCTGACTCCAGTTCAGCCAGCCATGTGCTGGTCTAAGATTTCAGGCTTTGGGGAGCAACCCTGGACCTCCCGTGCTGGTGCCAACTCCAAGGCCAGGCCGTTTCCTCCCTGACAGCAGGCGTTCCTGGGAAGCGCTTATCCCCGAGCCTCGGACGCAGATAGGTAGGGAGGATTGGGCAGCCCTGACTGCTGAGAGCAGCCCGTCAGCGCCCTCCTGCGAGTCCATCACAGCTTGGCGTCCGTCACAGCTGTTGAGGGTTGACCCAGATCATTGAGACACAGCTTTCTGCAAGACTGGGGGGTGGGGTGGGGGATGGGGAAATCACAGATCCCACCCCATCTATGCGCCTCAGTTTCCCCACCTCTAAAATGGGTCTAACTAAGGTTGGAGTAGATCTAACTCACAGCCATATCGACGTGAGAGGGCAAAGTAGAACTGCCCCAGTGGATTTGCAAAGCTCCATGGGAGTAGGTGGCCTCACCTTTCTCCCAAGGAGCGGCTGGTGGTTTCAAACTGCTGACCTTGCAAGGAGTAACTCACAACATCACCAGGGGCCTAGATGTGTGCTTCTCAAAGTGGGGTCCACAGGGTGGCACCGCCGGTGATGGGTCTGCAGTGAGATGATTGCGTAGAGTTGAGAAACTCGGATACTCAAGAGCAAGATAGGTAGGCGGGCCTCATGGAACAGGGTCCTGGCAGGCTTGGGTGTCGGCAAACTGGCTTCTGTGTGGTGTGAGGGCCCTTCACCATGAGAAGCTTGAGAAGCCTTGTTTCCAGAAACTCTCACCACCTGGGCCTCCACTGTAGCGCTCGCAGTTACATCGGGACGCGCAATCTTGCCGCCCAACCGGCTCCCTGCTGCAGAGCCCCCAGCCCATGGACATACCACTCTTGTTTGCCCAGTGGCCTGAGCCAGGTCCTCAAACGTGCCCCCGCTCTCCCTCCAGCTCACCAGATCCTGTAGTGCCCCAGTCTTACACATGACTCCGGTCTTTCATCCCTTTCCACCCCTACTGCCTCCACCTCAGCCGCGGTACCCCACCCCCTGACTGCACCCTGTCAGAAGCTTTGCCCTCCTCCAGGCTGTCCTCCCCAACCAGGCTGGAGTGAGCTTCCTAGACACAAATCCAACCACACCAGCCCCCACTTCCCTTTGATGGTCACTGCCACTCTCCAGACCTCAGGCTCCCCATCCACCCCATGTTCTATGGGATCAGCTGCTCCCCCAGGTCACAGCACAGAGCCTCCGGCTGTCGGCCTCCGGCATATTCACTGAAGAGTATCTGGGCTCAGGCTCAGGTCTGGGAGTTGGGATAACAGACAGGGAGCACAGTGTCCTGGCTCAGGACACAGGCTCTGATGTCGGGGTCACAGCCTATGCCACCTAGCTGTGAGAGCTGGCACAACCGAACCTCTCCATTCCCTTGTTTCCACATCTACAAAACGGGGGCAATGGCAGTCGTGCTGGGCAGACTACAGGTCTACCACAAGGAAAGCGTGTTCAATAAACGCTAGCTGTCGTTCATCGTAGTACTAGCAGCAGGCATAACACCATCTGCAGCCGGGCTTCCAGAAACTACTGGACACACAGAGAAGAAAATTTCAAAAGCGAACTGACAGTGCACCTGAGCTGAGGGAAGTCTTGGGTCTCCATGCTCCGAGGGCTCACCCCCTTAAGGCCAGAGAAGCCCTGACCCAAAAGAGAACCAACTAGAGACTGGATGTGCTCCGGCAGCACGCGGGGTACAAAGGAAAGCACTCCCTGTGTCCGTAAGGAATGCTTCGAGGCTCCAGTGTGGGCGGTGGCCCTGCTCAGAGATCACACATCTCTGGGAGAGAAAGGCTGTCGGTGCAGGATGCTCTGCTCAGGCATGACTCAGACGGGAGGGGGAGTATTTTCAGACACAGGAGGACTCAGAAAGCATATCACCCACAGACCCTTTTCTGAGGGGGAGGCGGTAATTACCTGAGAAAGCTCCCCCAACGAGAATGAATGAAAACACAGAAGCCAGGAACGGCAGGATGTGGTTGGTGTACAAGAGAGGTGGCGTGTCATGAAACCTGAACCGTTCACAGATCCAAGTCCTGGGGCACCAGGAAGAAGCCGAGCACAGAACAGGACCGGGGGTTAAAAGCAGTGGCCATCGGGAATGAAGATTCCAGGTGATTTCTACAAGACCCCGGAGGTGGGGGGCACTGCCCAGAGCTGCACGGGCCAGCTGAGCTGCTTGGGACGGGGACGGGAGAAGATGAGGGCGAAACGGGACAGATCTAGTCTAACTCGGTGTTGAGATGTGGTAGTCAAAAAGAGAGAGATGAGAGTAATTCCAGTAGAACATGAGAATTGGGTCTAGCACTTCAAAAGGAATTCTTCAGAAGACCAAGGGGCAGGTGCTTAATGCCAGTTGCCAGTGAGTCCCATCGGACTGGTCAGAGCCACACTGGTACCAGGCTTTTGGTGATGGGCTCAGGGGCACCGATCGTTGGCACCACCAAGTGCACGAAAACACTACCAGGAGAGCTGCAGGAATGACATCTCAGTGTGAGAGAGGAAAAGAAAACACAGCCACGGGGGGGGGGGGGGGGGCGAGTCAAGAGAGCTCAGAAACGAATTCAAATGTGAGGGCATGAGGCCATTTGGTCAGCGTATTTCTAATCAGTGAGGAAAAGCAAGGTAACTGGAAAAACCGGGTTGGAAAAACTCCCCCCTCCCCCACCGCGAGGTGGATGAGTGAGCGCTCTGTCAGGCACCAGGCGCTCACGGGATTGCAGATGGGTCAAAGTCAAGATGTAAGGAGTATCTACAGCCGCGGTTCTCAGCCTGTGAGTCTCGCCCCCTTTCGGGGTCGAAAGACCCTTTCACAGGGGTCGCCCGATTCATAATGACAATGATGAAGGAGCAACAAGAATAATGTTATGGTTGGGGGTCTCCACCACATGAGGCACTGTATGAAAGGGTCGCGGCACGAGGAAGGTGGAGGACCACTGGGCTACAGGAGTAGAATCTCAAGACTCACCTTTACCTTCTTGGAAAGGCCCTGGAAAGCAGAGTCAAACTAAAAGAACCTACAAACACTTAACTACACACCTATCCACTTGAAAATCATGCTGAGCTGACAGAGACTAGAACGCACAGAGTTAGAAGACAAATGACGGGGGGGGGCTGATTTTTGGCAGCCTAAATAATAAGCAAATGGTAGTATCCTAACCATATAAAGAACTGCAGCAAGGAAGACAAATGCGCCTCTTGACAGTTGGACGAGTGATGTAAACTCACAAGCCAAAGAAATAAATAATGCAGTTAGTGAGTATAAACACCGCGCCAGCCCCACCAAGCAGCAAGTTGCTGTAAACTAGGTGAAATCTAGCTTTTCATCTCTCCGATCCACAAAGAAGGAGAACAGCAACAGCGTGGACGTTACGTAGAGCGGCAGTGCGTGGGGAAACGGGGACCTGCCTTCGCTGGGAGGAGCGTCAACTGCTAGGGCGCCACCAATGGAAAAGTGCAGCCGTGTGCAGCATCCAGCACAGTCTTGGGCTACTTACCACTGTGTTGCTTATGATACTAAAACCTGGGAAATACCTTAACTGGTCCTCAACGGCACAGTGATGAAACCACAATGTGCCTCATCCTGGACCTGGTCCTGGAGAAGGGGACGCTGAGGGAAACTGTTAGCCAATCACAACAGGGCATGTGTTATTGAGAGCACTCTGACGAAGAAAAGGGGGGGAAATCAAGACAAAGGTTTTCATCCCAAAGAAAACAGACCCCGATGGTTTTCCTAGGGCGGGAGATGAAGCAGTAGGCTACAGGGTACGACAGGCGTGACCTGGGTGAAAGAAAAGACAGTAATTCACAAGAGGGAGAAAGGAAATCGAGGGTGAGGGCGCAGGGAGGGAAAGCTATAGGGGGGTGGGTAGGGAGGGGGGAGTCGGTAAGTAGTTTAAGTTGTTGAAAACAAGGCGATGTTCTGACACTCCTACAGGGGTGCTAGTTGAACCTTCCTGGAAATTCAAATCCACAGGTGTGTTAGAGGGAGCGTGCTTAAAAATAAATAAACAAATGGTGATAATCTGAAAGGCAAAACCTTGTCGAATGAGAAATTTCAAATTCTTTTTAAAAGCAACAGCCGTTAATGAGAGTAATGATACCATGAGAGTAGGGGGAAGGTGGGGAGAGGAGGGGGAGAAAGGGGGAACCAATCCCAATGATGGACATACAACACCCCCCACCCACCCACCCAGGGGAACGAACAACAGAAACGTGGGTAAAGGGAGACAGCAGACGGTGTAAGACAGGAAAATTAAAATAATTTATAAATCACCAAGGGTTCACGAGGGTAGAAGGGTGGAGGGGGGGGGAGAGGAACAAAAGAAAAGCTGATTCCAAGGTCTCAAGTAGGAGGAAGATGTTTTGGAAATGTTGATGGCCACATATGTACAAATGTGCTTGATGCAATTGATGTATGGATGGTTAGAAGACCTGTAAGAACCCCTCAAAAATGATTTATTAAAATTTAAAAATAGATTAAAAGACAACAGCTGAGTCATAAAATAAATTTCAATCGATTGACCAGCAAAAAGAGGGGGGAAACAGATATTTATGAGTACTATGATTTATATATATATATATATATATATATATATATATATATATATATATATATATATTTAACTTCAATTCATGGCAAAGCCATGTTTGTCAGGGTAGACTGTGCTTCATAGGATCTTTAACAGCTGATTGTCAGAAGTCAATCACCAGGCCTTTCTGCCGAGGCACCTCTGAGAGGACCTAAGCCTCACCCTTTTCCGGGAGCAGTTGAGCATGTTCACTATGCCCACATGTGTGCATGGAAAGACCTGTAGCAAGCAGATCACACTGGAACCGTGATGACTGGTAGGAAACAGAGCTGGGCACATCCTCTCCTGAATTTATCCCATTCAGCAATGTGTAAGGATTTTCTTTTGTACAAGGTTTTCTACAAATATTATCAGTGAAAGAACATCTGTGATGCCAAGTCAATTAAAAATGCATATACCCCCATTAAAACATATGTAAATTTCCTGAAATAAATGTAACAAAGAGTTATCTGGACCTATGTGAAAAAATATATACATATTCTAAAATTTACTTGGGAAATATTATAAGAAGATGCATGTGAACAGAAAGACAATTCTGAAAAGATACTATGTAACTATGTCAGTTCTCCTTTTTTTTTTTAATGGATACTTTTCACTATAATTCCAAATCATACCTCCCCCCAGAAGAATTTACTTCAGAGGACAGCACTGAAGCTGCAGCTCAGGGACAGGAACATGTCTGACAGAGCACAAGGAAGCAAATGATGGGGGAGGAAGAGAGAGTGGAGGACATCCTGGCCCACCAAGCCTGGAGGACAATATCCCTGCTCAGAGCAGTGGACAATATCCCTGCTCAGAGCAGCGAATCCACAGAGACCATTTGGCCCCACTATGAGACACGATATCCCTCACTGACCCATATAGGGGACAACACGGAGACACAGTGTGGGAATTGTGCCCAATCTGATCCTACCACACGGAGGCAAAACACTAAGGATGTGCAACAGAACAGCAAGGGGAACAGAGCAACAAAGTCCCCAGGGAATACCAAAAATAGACTTTGGGGCCAGGACTTGGCACCCCATCAGACTCTTGATCAGAAAACACTCTCAAAGACCAACAAATAGTCCTTGAACTAACTACAAGCCTTTCTTTTTTGTTGTAGTTGTGTTGTGTTTTTTGTTTGTCATTGGTTTGTTTTTGTTTTGTTTCCTTTTGCTACTTGGTTTTGCTCTGTCTTGTTTTTGTGCATGTTATTATCTCCGCAGGTCTGTCTAATTAAGATAGGCTGGATGAACAATCTGGAGGAGAAAACAATGGGACCAACAGTTCCAGGGGGACATGGGAGAAGGGGAGGTGGGGGGAAAGGTAGTGGTGTTAACAAAACCAGGGACAGGGGAACAACAAGTGATCCAAATCGGTGGTGAGGAGAGTGTAGGAGGCCTGGTAGGGAGTGATCAAGGGAAATATAACCGAAAGGAATTACTGAAACCCAAATGAAGGCTGAGCATGAGAGTGGGACAAGAGGAAAGTAAAAGGAAATAGAGGAAAGGGCTAGAAGGCAAAGGGCATTTATAGAAGTCAAAATACAAGCATGTACACATGTAAATATATTTATATATGAGTATGGGGAAATAGATCTATGTGCATCTATTTATAGGTTTAGTATTAAGGTAGCAAATGGATATTGGACCTCTACTCAAGTATTCCCTCGATGCAAGAATACTTTATTCTATTAAACTGGCATTCCATGATGCTCATCTTCCCAACATGATCGCTGAAGACAAATAGGTGCATAAGCAAATGTGAAGGAAGCTGATGGTGCCTGGCTATCAAAAGATATAGCATCTGGGGTCCTAATGGCTTGAAGGTAAACAAGCGGCCATCTAGCTTAGAAACAACAAAGCCCACATGGAAGAAGCACACCAACCTGTGTGATCATGAGGTGTCAAACGGATCCATTATCAGGCAACAAAGAACAAAAAGTCATATCACTGTGAATGAGGGGGAGTGCGGAGTGGGGACCCAAAGCCCATCTGTAGGCAACTGGACATCCCCTTACAGAAGGGTCACGGGGAGGAAACAAACCAGTCAGGGTGCAGTGTAGCAATGATGAAACATGCACCTTTCCCCTAGTTCCTAAATGCTTCCTCACCCCCACCCCACCCTCACTGTCATGATCCCAATTCGACCTTACAAATCTGGCTAGACCAGAGGATGTACACTGGAACAGATAGGAACTGGAAACATAGGGAATCCAGGACAGATGATCCCTTCAGGACCAGAGGTAAGAGTGGTCATACCAGGAGGGTGGAGGAAGGGTGGGGTAGGAACAGGGAACCAATTACAGGAATCTACATATAACCTCTTCCCTGGGGGATGGACAACAGAAAGTGGGTGAAGGGAGACATCAGACAGTGTAAGATATGACAAAATAATAATTTATAAATTATCAAGGGTTCATGAGGGAGGGGAAAAACAAGAAGTTGATGCCAGGGGCTTACATGGGGAACAAATATTTTGAGAATGATGAGGGTAACAAATGTACATATGTGCTTTATACAATGGATGTATGTATGAGCCCCCAATAAAATGATTTTTTTAATTCCAAATCTGGTCAATGGCATTTTAGGGCGGAGCAAAAAGAAGTTGTGCACTGAGTAAAATTATTCTGAAGTTCATTTGAAAAATTAAATGTGAGAATAATAAAAAAATGAAAAACAACCCTTTTTTAAGAAAAGTAATGAAGCCGGTACTTATCCTAATGTAATAAACTCGTCTACACAGCAAAACCAACAACGGGGGAATGGAAAGTGTCATCCCTCACAGCCTAGGCCAAAGTAAAGCACAGGAACATGAAAATGCTCATGGCTAAATAAATAAATAAATCAGGAAGCTCAATCGATTAATAAATATTGTTCAACCCTGAAACTAGCAACCTAAATGCAATATTTTTGAAATGAACAAATGTGACTACCCAAATAATAAATGTCAGACATAATTAATATATACTAATAAAATGTAAAAATAAATCCGAAACAACTGTAGTTCCAAACAATTGAATACTGAGAAGGTTCATACCTATAAATCCCTATGACAAGAAAAGGCTCTGCGAGTCAGTAAGACCAGCATCCAGCCGAGCGGAGAACTGCGCAGCAGAGCCCCGGCCAGGAGGGACCCTGGACCGCAGCCCTGCTCCTCCGACACTCGGGTTCCCCAGGAGCTGCAGCCGGCTTGAAGACAATGGGTTTGGGTTTACGGCTTGGATTTTCTGCCCTATTTTTTGGTGAAATTAAAACTCTTTTTAAAATAAAGTCTATCTTAAAAGGTTACTTTCTTCCATGGGAGGCTGTGGTTTCATTTTTGCCTTTTCTACTATGTACTTGACTGCACTGTCGTCTCTTCTCCATCGTCCATCCATTTATTTTACAATCAGGACAGTGAGAAGTCTGTGGAAGAGAAACCTGTGGCTATTCAATTCCTAGCTCATCTCTGAACTAGAGGTGCAGAAACTCGCTAGTGACTGGTATGGGCCGTGCTGTCTTGGTCTCTCTCTCTCTCTCTCTCTCTCTCTCTCTCTCTCTCTCTCTCTCTCTCTCTCTCTCTCTCTCTCTCACACACACACACACACACACACACACACAAACTGTAGAAATTTTGAGGGGAAAAAGTGAAATTCATCATGGTTGCAGCATTTCAATCATCATTTTTGCTAAGCACACACAGTACCCTTCACTGCCTGGCCAGCATTCTCTTTTCCGCGTCTCACAATAGCCAGGAGCAGCACACGGCATCAGTGTCGGTACTGCAGGCTCCTGAGGGGCATCAGAGAATGCACGGCCGGGAAGCGCCCAGGCCGAGATGAAGTTGTACATGTGGTCCCTTTGGGGCTGGGGGTGTTCTGGGTAACCACTGGAGAAGCAGACTCTGGGCGATTGTTTCACTGACAACTGCACAGCAGTCACTGGGTCAGAAACCGTCTTTACTCCCACTTTGACTCCACGGTCTCCCTTGTGGTCAGTTTATCCCCTCGGGGAAATGCTCCAAAGCTGAGAGGGTGCCAAGAATGGGTGGGAATATTCTCCTGGTAATGACACAGGCGTTGGGGGTGATGTCTAATAAAATGCATAATTGCAAAGAAAATGAAAATGGGCAAAGGATTTGGCAGGCTCCTCTCAAAAGCAGCGATATGAATTGATGAGAAGCATACAGATGCCAACACAGGGTGGGGGCTTCAACGAGTGCATGGGAACCGTCCATTGTGCTGAAGCCCATTTTCCCACAAACTTTTGGAAGTCATCGTCTCAGCCGTACAATATCTCCAGTAAGAGAAGAAATGAACCTAGACCACACAGTTTAGGTGAGGGTGGAGGGAAAAGACATTCCCTTACAGAAACCGTCTCTCTTGGCTCAAGACTGAAGGGTTTCCCGGACACAGGGCTGAAGTCCAAGGCAAACCGAGAGGAGCGTGTCACCCGAAGGTGAGATTGTAGACTAGGATGGCCTTTCTGGAGAATAGTTGGGCAATAGGTATAACGAACGACTACACACACACACACACACACACACACACACACACACACACAACACATACCTCAACCCCAAAAGTCCACTACCAGGTACTCACCATAACAAAATGTTTGCTCATGTGCCAAATATTTGTTGTGGGCCAAATATACCTATTTAGGCATTTAACATGGGGCTGGAGATACCAAGATATACTGACAGGCATTTTGAATCTCTGTGGTTTGTTTGTTGGTTTATTTGAACCATAAAAACACTTGGAACCAATCTTAACGTGTGGCCTACCAGTGGGCCTTTGAACGACTGGAGATTAATTCCATAACACGGGTTTCAGCTCCACAAATGAAAGACGCTGCAGGCACCGGAGGTCGTGTTGTCGGAGAAGGTTTATTGACATGGAAGCATGGATACACCACATTGCCAGGTGGAGAAAAGCCGGTTACAAGAGCCTAGACATCGGTGATCCTAATTCGTAAGGGAGGTACTTAGGTGCACAGATGCATGCCGGATCAGACACACCCCACCATGTGCACGGTGGCTATCCTGGAGGCGGGGCTCAAGAATGAACCCGTTTCCTTCCCCTGATCTGAGTGCAATGTTTTCTTCATAAGAAACATGATTTGGCAGCAACCGTGCCAACACCAAAAAGCCAACGACCACGGAAACCAACCCTGCCATGTCCCCTTGGGTCATCTCCAAAACGGGGCCTGCAGAGAGTGCATCAAGCTGGTGCTCACCACTTGATCTCCAGGTAAGCCACTGCCGAGTACCTACTGTGTGCCAGGCATCATAATGGGCGCTTGGCACACACCATCTCCTTCAGTCATCACAATAACCCAGTGAAACAGATGCTCTTGTTGCATGTTACAGGGGCTAGGTGGTCCCTGGTGAGCCCACCATTAGACAGAGGCAGGGCTGGAAGTGATACCCAGACTTGCCTACCTGCAGGATCCATCCCCCTCTGCCCCTCCCTGAGCCAGCTGGGGCATCTGCCTGAGGACCCGCAGAGGAAGGCTCTCTGTCCTGCAAGCCTGTTCCTCCCTACTGGACAGCCAGCTGGTTGAGGTCAGGACTCAAGGGCAGACTGGCTGGGGACTTCTCGCCTGCAGGAAGCCTGGCCACATCCGGCTCCAGGGTTTCCCAGGCCCTGAGCAGCAGAGACAGTGAGAGAAAGCTCACAGGGCCGCCATCCACCAGCAGGAGGAGAACAGCCGGCCGTCTGGACTGTCTGCCCAGTCTCAGCGACCACTGGCCAGTCCCTTCCACCCTGGGGGCCTCCTGGTCTTTCTGGGGAGAGGGTGTGGGTGCCGTGGCTCCAGGACCCTGCCAGACCTGAGTCGGTGGATCTGTGGGGCTTCCTCACAAGGGGCCTGGCAGGAAGAGGAAGGAAGAGAGACACTCCCACCCAGCTCCTAGAGGAGCCCCCTCCTCCCCACAGCCCTAGTCCCACTGCTATCTTTAGCACAGGGCTCAGGGAGCATCTCCTCCACGGCTGGTGTCTCCCGGAGTTCCAGGTAAAACACAGCCGCCCCATTCATGCTGCTCTGGGAGAACAGAGCCAGGACTCCCCTCACCATCAGCCGGCCCGACTCCTCCTAGCTGTTTCCATCAGAGCCGGAGTGGCGACATAGACTTCCTGGGCCGGAGGGAGACAGTCTCCGAGCCTGTCTGAGACTGTCTGTGCGCCCCACCCCACCCCGTAGCTGGCAGCCTATTCAGAAGTCCCTGCCTGCCTGAGAAGCACTGGGCTACACCTAAGTCAGGAGCTGGGTCCTAGTTCTTGGCTGCGGGTTTGCCTGTCTTGCTTGGCGAATCGCCTTGTTAATCAGTGATCTGGTGTGGAGCAGGGGAGGGGGTGGGTGTCCCTTTCAGCTCCCCATGTAAAGGTTCTACGGTGCTGGTGGCTTGGGCCGGTAAGCGTTGCACTGCTAAGCGGCAAGGTCAGTGGTTCCAGCCTCCTAGCCGCTCCCTGTGAGAAAGATCAGGCTGTCTGCTCCCAGAAAGATTTACAGTCTTGGAAACGCTAAGGGGCAGTTCTGCTCTGTCCTGTCGGGTCACTATAAGTTGGGATCCACTGGATGGCAGTGGGTCTCTGACTATGGCTCACAGAAAAAACACACATCCTCAGTTTGGCTGTGCTTCAAGGAGGAGGGAGCTTCCAGAGGCCTTCTACGCACTGCTTTTAGGTCTCGGAATGTGTTTTCCCTTTGAAAACTGTTATGAACGGAGGCCAGCTTCCTACTGGACCCTCTTTAGCCAAAGGCAGCAGAAACCCTGTGTATGGCTGAGGTGCAAGGGAAGACGCTTTGAGCCGACAGGAGAATGTAGCCCACAGGTTAGCACCGATGCCTAATAGACATCTTTTAAGAAAACAGGCTGTCTGCTAGAGGACAAGTAGACAGACGTCAAAATCCAGGGAAACTTCTAGGGAAGGGTCTGAAGGAGACCGCTAGAACAACACCAGAAGCAAACAAACAAACAAACAAACAAACAACCTCTCACTGCCATCGAGTCGATGCTGACTCAGAGCCAGAAACTAAGCGTGGCTCACTGAGGACAAGTCCCACTTGAAAACTGGCTTTAGGCCACAGGCCAGCCGTTGCGGAAGTGTGAAAGCGTGTGTGCACACATATGTATGCGATGTCCTAAAGTGAGAGTCTGTCACCTGGCAGGCGGGCGTGACGTCGGGACACACGGGGTTAGGAAGTCCCTGTGCTGGTCTCCCGGGGGAGAGCCAGAAAGGAATCCTTTGGGGGTGGGGGGAGGCAGGAGAGTGCTGGTAATTTGGGTGTCTGTGACAAGGACCCCGTCCTGCACAAGGTCCCTAAGTGCACATCTGTGTCCTGCATGCCTGGTGACTCTCAGCCGTGTACAGCACGCACACATTCCACTCCTGCACTCTTGTCTCAAGAAGAAGATGGAAACAGGTCTTCTTTCTTCCTTCCTTCCGTCGGGCACAGAGGAAGGAGTCTGACCTCTGTTTCCTCTCCCCTCTGAAGTCTCCTCCACAGCAGAGTCAGGAGGACCCTCCTCCATGTGTTGAGTCAATGGCCAGGAGGAGGCACCTGAGCTAAGTCTTGTCCTACATCGCGGTCTTCATCGGCTATGAGGGGAATGGTCATTTTACATTTATCTTTGTCTCCCACTATTTTAGAGGACCTCCCGTGGGCCATCTAAGTCAACCCTCTAATTTTTATTGGTAAAGACACTAATGGCCAGACACGCAAAAGAAATCAGTCCCAAGTTGCACGGTGAGTTACCAGAAAAATCAGGATTTGGACCAGGCCTTCCTAATCCTGTTCTGGTTTTCTGAGCATGGAATGGGGGGGCGGGGGTGCCACAGTGGAGAGGAGTCTCATAAACTTTGGGAGACACCCCTAAGAGCGGTTCAGATCAGACCTCCTTCCCTACAGAGGGTGCTCAGGTGTCATCATGGAAATGTGGTGACCATGGCCCTGAAGGGAACCTGGCCACACGGCTTAATAAACCAAGGTCTCCGAAAAGCTGGGGCGCAACAGCAAAACCTCTGAGCCAAGAGTCACGAGACTTGGGTTCTAATCCCGGTTCTAATCTACTAGCATGACCCAAGATGCTGGACACCTCACCCTCCCTGTCCAGACGGAGTCTCCTCATCTCGATTCTAGGACACGGAAGGATTCAGCTGGACCGGCTCAATTCAGATCGATTGCACAGATTCAACACCTACCGGGGCCCAGGCAATGCGGGAATCAAAGATTCAAAAACATGATCGGCTCTACCTGTACGACAGACCTGCCTGACACGACGTGCTTAGGGGAGAGTAAGACCCTCTAATGCTGGCCTGAGCCAGGTGTCCTATGACGTGCAGGTTGAAGAGGCTTGCACCGGTGCTGAAGGGCAGGCAACGCCAGTCAGATGGGACTAACATGAGTGAATGCTCAGGAAGGGCTTGCAGAGGGCACGCAGACCAGCGTGGCCAGCCTGTGGATGCAAACTGGCAGTTCAGGCCGACGTGGGGTGGGCTTTAGAACCCAATGCTGTAGAGTTGAAAGTTACTCACAGCGACTCTGCAGAACTGCCCCCGCCCCCAGAGGGGAGGTTCAAAGCTGTCATCTTTCTGGAGGCAGACAGCCGCATCTCTCTCCCCCCAGGTGGCTGGTGAGCTCAGGCTGCTGACCTTTCAGCAAGATACAACCTGAACTTGTTTCTGAAAACAAGAGCCTCCACGGGGGTCTTAGAGGGGAGTGCGCAGCCTGCTGCTCAGTGTCCCGGGCCCCTCCCAGCGTGGGCCACCCCGGACGGCAGGAAAATGGCACAGCAGCGGAGACCAAGCCGACCAAGTGCGTGGGTTCCCATCCTGGTGGTCTCCGGTGAGGACCCCTTCCTGTGGGGTTCACGCGTTTGCCCGTGTGGTATGTGAACATGGTCAACATGAACCCCAAACAGCCTGTGCATGTACCCGCACACGCACACTCCTGTTTCGATGTGAAAGCAAAACCTGTCTTAGGGCCAGCTGTGTGGGTCCAACACAGGCCACCTCCTGGCTGTGTCATCTTGGGGGATTTTCTTAACTTCTCTTGAGGTGCGTGGGTGGGGTGGGGGGTTCTGAGGAAGCCTGCACCCTCCCTTTGCAGAACCCTCTTGGCGCCAGGTGTGAGAGATGTAGGCTTTGACAGCAGGAGGAAGGAGCAATGTTGAGATTAACAAACACACAAACAAACAACCAGGACACACCCACATCACTGTCATCCTTACTTCCAGCTGGTCCAGGTCACCCCAACTCCCCAGGAGCCAAAGACTCAGCCAGGCCCGCAGCAGCGGCCGGGGCGTGACTGCCGAGGGGAGAGGCAGAGCCTTCTGAAGACCCGGCATTTCAAAGGCAAGAGAAAGCACGAAGATGGGGTCAGAGGGCGAGTGGGGAAACTCAAAGGAGCGCTTTGTATTTAAAACATACAGATGGCCTTTTTCAACAAGAAATGGTTGTCCTCCAGCTCCTGGCCCTTCCCCCATGAGGCAGCCAACGGAGACAACTGACCCTCCAGGAAAAAGGCCATTGTGTGCCGCTTACACTGATTTATGTGGCAGGGAGGGGCCGGGCGGAGCTTCCCGTGATTATGACCCTCCAACACAATCGCGGGAGCCTGTGCATCAGCCGGACAGCTGGGATGGCCTGGGCGGCTGGAGGGCAGCAGAGGCTGCCGGCTCCTATTTCATCTTCTCCAGGCCAGGGAGCCAAATGAATTGCCTTATCGATTTGCAAGGCAGAATGGGGACGGCGCCCTGGATCCCCACTGGCCCTCAGCCACTGGGTAGAGCAGCTAGGGCGCCCTCACCCTCCAGGGGCGCAGGTGTCAATGGCTTCCCCCACAGCCAGCAGGCCTGAGTCCCCGGGCAAGGGCAGCCACTGTTGGGATGAGGTGGGAGAGCCCTGTCCCCGGGGCTGGGGGCTGTGTTCTGGCTCTCCATCCAACACCTGTGCACCTGTTTGGCAAGCAGGAAGCAGCCAGGACCCTGGGAGGAGGGAGAGGGGGCGGGGAACTCTAGGTGGAAGGAGACCAGTTTGCTGCCTTCCCAGACAGGCAGCTCCCCTGTGCCTCACGTACCCCTTAATGAACCGGAAACACAGGGAATCCAGCGTGGATGATCCCTTCAGGACCAGTGGTGTGACTGGCGATACTGGGTGGGTTGGAAAGAGGGAACCGATTACAAGGATCTACATGTGACCTACTCCCTGGGGGACGGACAACAGAAAAATGAGTGAAGGGAGACGTCGGACAGGGAAAGATATGACAAAATAATAATTTATAAATTATCAAGGGTTCATGAGGAAGCAGGGAGGGGAAAATGAGGAGCTGATGCTAGGGGCTTAGGTGGAGAGCAAATGTTTTGAGAATGAGGACAATGAATGTACAAATGTGCTTTACACGGTTGATGTATGTATAGATTGTGATAAGGGTTATATGAGCTTCTAATAAAACGATTTAAGAAAATGTCATTCTGTGCAGGAATCAGATGAAATCAGGTGGCTTCACTGTCTTGGCTATTCAGGCCCAGCAGCTCCGTCTCACAGAACCACCCCCACAGGCTGGGCCCTGGCTGGCCACATACCCCTGGGCTCCTGGGTTGAGCCAGAGAACAAACAGGCAGATACAACCCATCCCCTGGGAGGCTCCTGAGCCCAGATGGCTGGTCTTTCCACAGCTGGGAGGAGGGTAGGCAGGGGGTGGGGTAAGGGACATCTTCTCTTCTAGGCCACCCTAGTGAGGGCGCAAGCTGCTCACAAGGGCACAAGAGCCCCTCTCTAAAGGCAGTGGGAAGGTCGATAGGACTCAAAGCAAAGAGTGTCCACAACTGGGGGTTTCTCTGACCTGAGCCTCCTCCCCAAACTCTCTGAGCCCCCTTCTCCTACCCAGGTGACCATGACCCTACAGACGCTGGCCTAGGCCCGAGTCCTGCTGCTTAGACAGTGGCCTCAGGCCCGCCCTCTGAGTCTTGATAACTAGGAGAGAGCTCCAGCTGTGGGGGGTGCAGGACATGGGGGGGCGGTGAGCCCCTGAACTCCCATCTCTAGCCCCTTGGTAGGTCTCCTCTAGTCCAGTAAGCAGGACTATCACGGCTCCTTAGGGGCCCGACTGGAAGCATGCCAAGTCCGTGTCCAGAGCTGTCCACCAGCTTCCGCAAGAGCACTTGGCACGGGGCGACAGAGAGGCAGCACCGGCAATCCCACCCACCGGCGGCCACGTGGGAGCTTTGAATTTTCCTGCTCCTAACTCCCAGAACTCAACACAGGCCCTTAGCCCAGACCTGGGCAGGGAGAGGGCTCCCTGGGGAGAGGCCTGACTCCTCACTAGGAAGCAAGGCACGGCGGCAGGGGGAGGTGATGGAAACCAGGAATCAACTCTTCCCGGGCCAGGAGGTTTCTCGTATCCTAGGGCCCACGTCCTCAGACCCACCACACCAGCTGCCACTTCAGGGCGGGCTACCACGGGCCTTTCCTGGAAGGAGGCGGTCTCCCTGAGTCCCCCTGGGGCCTCTCCGATCTGCTTGAAAGACACCCAGGACTCCATGACTTTCTTTCCCAAGAGCCTCCAATGGCTCTGAACTGTATCCAGAATGAAATCAAGGAGGTATCGGAGACCTTGGACTCCACCCACCCCCTCGTTGCCTCCCCACTACACTCAGCCTTCTGACCCATCTGGTCCTCCAACCCTTCGGGCTCCCCCACCCCCACCTCAGGTTCTCCAAGTGCCATTCCACGTGCCCCTGCAAGCCCAGCTCCTCCTGCCTTCTTTCTGCTCTGCTGTGTCAGTGTCCGCAGGGACACCACGTTCTTGGAGACGCCCTGTCCCCTCTCCCAGAGCCCCCCAGACGTGCAAACTCAGGAATGCTCTCTCTGAAAGGGGTCTGGGCTTCCGCGGGGTAGCAGCCCCCTCAGGTGGGCGGGCAGGTGCTGTTGTATGTGGATGGCTCTGTTCCTGGGTTGGAATCTAGGTGAGGGCAGAGGCCCTTCAGATCATGTGCCTGCAGTTCCCCCTGCTCTGGGCACAGAGCTTGGCATGAAGGCAATATCCCCAGCCCTCCACTGAGGTGGGCAGCTGAGCAGGTATGGATGAAAACCAGCTGGGTGGAGATGTCTTCGGGCAGCAGCGGGTCCGGGTGCTGTTCTCCATCATGGGTGGCCTCCCTGGGGCCATTTCCCCTCCTTCTTCCTTGAGGGGACAGGATGCTGAGTCTCTTCCATTTGATATGGTCTGAATTCCAGGCTGTGCATGCCCACTGGACTTCTCACACGCCTGTGATCTTTCAGATGCCACCATCCACATGCACCCTGGAGTCGCTCCCTTCAGACAGCCCTGGCCCCACCACCTTGGTCCTCCACCTTGGGTCCAGTTGAGGTGGGGTGTCTGTGTGGTAGGGGGTGCCCAAGAAAGGGTTAAGTTGCCAGAAGCAGAGTCCCGCCCTTGGGTTTGCTCAGCCAATCAGAGTCTGTCCTGATGAGGTAAAGCTTCTATCCTGGGTGGCATTGGTTGAGTTGACCGGCCCCATCTCCTGCAGGAGAGAGCCGTAAGGGTGGAGTTTCTGTGGAACCAGACAGAACTGGAATTAGCTCGTGGTTGACCCTGGCCAGAACGGCCGGACTCCTGGAGCTGCCTAAGGCACTCAGACAGACCCTGGCCTCTCCAGCCCGTCTCTAACTGCCCCAGCAAAGATGTGACACGGTGGTGCGCGCCTCTGAGCCACGCGTGGGAGGAGTCTTAGCAGCCAGAGCAGGCCCAGGAGAGCCCGTTGCCCTGCCTGGGCCTTGGGACACAGAAGGTGGCATGTCCTCTGACATGTGCTCAGAGAGGCAAGCGTCCGCTTCGAGAAGCCAGGCCACGGGATGAGTTCTTTCCAAAGAGACATGCCAGTGGTGACAGCAGCCAGTTCACAGAGACCTTCTTGTGCACCCGCCTCTCTGCTAAGACATAGTACGCGAGCTCAGTCCTTGCAAGGTCACTGTCGGTCCATTGACTTCACTGGCGACGGGGCTGCACCTCCCAGGTCCCCCGCCATGGTGGCGCTGAGCTACCTGCTAGCGTCCCTGTCCCTGCCCCTGAATCAGGGTCTCCTGGGTAGAGTGTGACTTGGTCACCCACTCCCCACTCTCCCCACCGAGGTCTGAGGTTACTCCTCTGACAGGACCCCTCAGGATCCCGCCAACTGCCAGGCACCGTAAGTATGGTAGGTGCCCAGCAGAGGTCCACCCAGCAGACGGTGAGAGGCAGCCCAGACCTGAGATGCCCGGCACCTATGACCCTCAGTGCTCAGATCGACACCATGGTGCCCTGTTGCACCTGGCCTAGAGCAGGCACCTACTCTATGGACTTGGTTGAACCTGGTGCAGGCAGTTTGCTCGCTACTGCTAACGTCCAGCTTAGTGGTTCCGACCCACGCGTGGCGCCTCTGGCAACCTGCTTCTTTAACGTTTACAGCCCAGAAAAGTCGACGGAGCCGGTCACTCCAGAACCCATGCATGCGCTCGAATCACTGGGAACTAGCACCAGCCCCATGGCAGCAAGTTTGGTTTTGGTGTCTGCTGTCCCTCTTCACTTCAGCCTCAGTGGCTAGAGGGAGGGCCACCTCAGTCCATGGCCAGAGAGCTTAGTCAAGGTTATCCCAGGGCAGAAACAGGCAAGTGGACGGCCTCCTGGGATAGGTCGTGGGGCAAGGGATGGGCAGAGCTCTGATGGGGAAGGAGGGGAATTGAGGAGAGGAACTGGGTTATTTGTTTCTGTACAAGGAGAGAGTGCCCGAAGGCCTGTCCAGGGCAGCCTCCTCCTTGCTGTGGTCAGCTGAGAGCGCAATGGGGGAAGGGAGTGGAGCTGTCAGAGAAGAGCCGGCCCAGGCTGGCCTCATTGTGCCCACCTGTCACAGCTGGGGCCCCCACTCGGCAAGAGCTTAGACCCCAGAGACCATGCAGGAACACCCCCCCACACCCCCCCAACTCCAGCTACCTGTCCCTCCCCAGACTTCCAGAGGGTAGAGAGCTGGCTCCTAAAGCAGGGGGGTTTATAGACAGCTAAGTGGTAAGGAGATATTTTAGGGTGTGGCTCCCTGATGGTCACCAGGTATGCACAGGCCCTGAGCTCTCATGGTTACCCCAAAGCTTGCAGAGCTGGGATGGGCCACCCGACAGGGTGCACAGGTGGGACCCCTGAGGCTGTGGCAGGAAGCGACCAGCAGAGGTCGTACCGTGTGCTTCTGGGATGCGCAAGGTAGGGACGATGGGCAGGTCTGTCTCCCTGTTGTTCTCTGAGTCTGTCTAGCTTTCAAGACAAACGGCGTTGACTACGTTCTGTGCATCTGGGGAGCACTTTGCATTCCTTCAGATGTTAGAACACGCACACACACGCACATGCACACAAACACTGTGGAGCGGCGGGGGGCCGGGTATAGGGAAGGAGGAGGAGCATGGGAGTTCGGGGGGCTGCCTTGAGAGCCCCACTTTGCTCAGAGAGACGTCCAAATTGCAAGGTGGCTTATGGAGTGTTTCCACACTACTCTGTGGATGGTGGCACATTCCCAGGAAGACGGGGTGGGGGTGGCATGTTGGGGAACAGGCCCGGCGCCGCCCTCGTGCCTGGCAGGCCAGAAAGAAGCCCAGCTTTGAGATCTGCCTGGCCATCCCTCCTTTCCTCCCCTTGGCAGCGGGGCAGAGGGGCGCAGAGGCAAGAGGACAGGGTGGGCTCAGGTACTGAGAACATAAACCCGTCCTGGCACTCTAAGGTACCAGAGAAGAGCCCCATTTACCTGCACGTCTCGGGGTGAGCATTCTGTCAGGGGTTGGGGTTGTTAAATGGCTAAGGCCCTTTAAGTGTCTATTTGGAGATGGAGAAGAAGTCAGACACCCAAAGGGACCTCCTTCTAAAGAGAGTGGGCTCCGGAGAAGGCAGAGCCCCACTCTCAGGCCAGCAAGGAGGTCCCAGCAGCCGGGCCTGCCATCCTCCCCCCGAATCCACCCTGTCCAGCACACAGCTTCTCCAGGAAACACACAGCGAACGCGTTTGGATTCAAAGTGGGGCCCTCCCACACCGTTGCTGCCCAGGGAGCACCCACACCTGGCCCCAACCTCCTGGGGCGGGCCCTGTGCAGGGCTGGCAGGCAGGCAGGCCTTCCGTAGACCCTGGCCTGCCCTCCGTCATTCAAACTACCTCCCCAGACCCAGATACGGAGACACCCTCCAGAGCCTGCACACAGAAGGACTCGCCTCCGGACACAGAGGCCTCAGAAGGAAAGAGGGGTTCCAGCTCACCACTGGGACCACCTGAGGAGCTGCCCAGTGAAGGCAGACTGGCCCTTGGCTGTGCCCATCCTAATGCCCATGGAGACAAGGTGGTCTGCAGTGGTGGAGGCCAGATTGGGCTCCGAAGAACCAGATGAGGGGTACCGGGCAGAGCTGCCTCACAGGGATGGGGGCGGCACACACCCATGGGGAAGGTCGGTTGAGAACCTGCTACATGCCAGACACCGTGCTATCGACACTGGATGCGCCAACTTTGTTTCAGCCTGACTCCAACCCGTTGGGTAGGAAATGTGTCCCCAGGTGACAGATGTGCAGTGACCAAGGTTGTCTGCCAGTTAGAGCTGGCATGTGGCTGGGACGACCATGCTCTCCTCCCCCCATCAATGTTATCCTGGCCCCCTCCCACAGGGAACCCCTAGGAGCTGCTGCCCCTCCAGAAGATGCTGCCTACCACGGTCCCCCACTTCCCACCCCTAGCAGGCCTGACCCCTATTGCCCTTCCTCTGCGTCTAGGCCACAGCCTCCTCCATGCAGCAGAAGAGAGAAGGCCAGCGAGCTGCTGCTCAGCGCCTTGGCCTCTTCCCCTAGATCAGACAGCTCCACCTGCAGACCAAGTCCCATGATGGCCAGCACTTTGCACGAAAGAGGGGACCTGAACTACTACTCACAGATGTGGAGTGGTGGACGGGGAACAAGGGCACACGTGGGCTGTGGCCCTGGCCCTGGTTGGTGATCACACCAACTGAGGGGTGCCCACCCCAAGTCGGCCTACACAGACGTCTCTAACCCTCCCTGGGGCTTCAGCTGGCTTCCAGTGTGCCGGGCTGGTCCCGACCTCCGCAGGTCACACCGGGCTCGACTTGGCTTTGCCCTGAAACCAACCCGCAACCGTGTCTTCAACCAACATGTGCCCCACCCCATGTCACCCCTCAATGATGTCTGCCTTTTGCCCCCGGTGAGTCACTGGTGTGCTCTCCCAGGGCACTGCCCACCCTGGGCCCGGCAGTGGGGGGGCACCTGGCAGGCAGCAGCAGGGAGACCAGCCCAAATCCATCCGCCATATGGAGGGCAGGGTTGTGGGCCGACAGGTCAGGCTCCCTGTGGCTTTGCTGCCCTAGAGCAACAGCCCGCCCACTCAGAAGAGCCAGGGGCATGCCCAGAGGGAGAGGCATGTGAGCACAGGCCTTTATGCCAGAACTCGTTGCCCGCATCCAGGTTCAGGTTGGGCTTGACCCCAGCTTGGCTCAGAAGCTTTGGGGAGGGGGGGGGGGTCAGGCTGGCTGGTGAGACACAAAGCAGCCCAGGCGCGGCCCCTTGCGAGGCCCTTACCTTGCTTTGCGGGGGGGAGGCCGCCAGCTGCTGCTGCTTGGCGATATTCTCCGACAGACACCAGCACACCCTCTTCTTCTGCTCCCGAGAGTGAGCCTCCAATGTGAATAAGCACTCAGCCTTCTGACGTCAGAGAAAGGAGAGAAAGGGACGGTCAGGGCTGCTCCCTGGCCCGGGGGGCTCTCTGGCCCAAGTCCATCCCATCTCTGGGCTCCGGAGGGCGAGGCCGCAGCAGGGAGGTGAGTGTCGGCTAAAAAGCCACAAATGCACATGAATCCCGGGTGGCCAGGATGCAGCTCGAGGAGCTGGGGAGCTCGAGGAGCTAGTTCAGGGGCTGCTGATGAGCCAGGTGTGTGCCCACAGGCTGGGAAGAGGAGGGGAGGGGAGGAGAGGGGGGGGCTGTTGGTTCTCAGCACAGTGGCGGTCTGTGGAAAGCCAAGGGGCCTGGATGGTGAGGTCATTCCCGGGGCAGGCAGCACAAGGCAGCAACTGGGAAACACAGAGGGTCAAGGTCAGGGCCCCTTCCTCCACCCCAGCACACAAGGCCAAGTACACAGAGGGACAGAACAGCCCTCTGCCACCCAAGCAGCCCCCCTGGTCCCCTTAGAAAGTCCTTGGGGGACAGCAGCATGTGGCCCCGTGAAGCCTCCCTGGGACCTGTGTTCCATCCACGGCCATTCAGAGCACAACAACATCTGTGGCCCCATCGTCCTTTAAATCCCAGCTGGCTCTCTACAGAGCTCCAGGGCCCCAGCGCAGCGCTCCACTGCTACCCGAAAGGTTGGAGGTTTGAACCCCCTGCCACTCCAGGAGAGAAAAGCCATGGCTTTTCTATGAGAATCACAGTCTGGAACCCCCTATGGGTCAGTTCTGCTCTGTCCCGTACGATCAGCATGAGCAGGGGCCCAAAGAGCATGTGAGAGAGTTCCCTGCCTGCAGATGGACAAGTGGGTGAGTGATGGGGCTTCTGAGGGGCTCCGGTTACTAACCTTGCTAAGCCTTTCTGTCTGCTCTCCCTAACTAGACTGCAAGCTCCTTGCATGGGGGCCTTTGGTATCTGTGCCGTGCACAGTGGGTGTTGGCCCACCGTGGCCTGGATAGACGTCTGCCTACCCAGAGAAACTTCCGGTTAAGAGGCCAAACCCAGGCCGCTTTGGTGTGAGCCTAACGAGCTGCCATGACCCAGAGACTCAGCGCAGAAGTCACCCAGGGCCGGGGCCGGGGCCGGGCGGGCAACATGGCCAGTGTCTATTCACCCATGCTCCAAATCAGTCCAGGCGCGCCTAAGGAAAGCACAGCAGAATAAAACAGATCTGAATGTCTGTGATTTGGGTGAAGTGGAGTAAGGGGCAGGACAGGACCGGGGGGAAAAAACAAGCACCACAGGTCCAAGTCCTGGAATGAGAGACTTGGAAGAGGTGCAGTGAGCCTTTTCAGGAGCCTGATGTAGGGGATTGGGTGGTTGCCAGTGCAGTGGAGAGCCGCACCCTGCCACCATCTTTGAGCTGGGCACCATTGTTCCCAACTCTGCCAGGCAGGATGCCTGCTTTCTAGGAGAGGGACTGCATTCTAACCCGGCGTCCTCCGTCATTTTTTCTGTCCTGGCGATCACGTCGGTACGTCCATATTTTACAAACACTGGTCCATTTCCAGTTTTGTTTCGTCTGCCATGCCTGAGCCAGGAAGAACCAGTTCGAAGTGTTGGTCACCACACCCTCAGGGCTCTGATGGAGGGACTATATGTGCTTTCTGACTCGGATGGAATTTGATTACAGCCCACAGGGCTGCAATTAGATGAACTCAGCCAGGGAGCCAAGAGCAGATGCTGGATGGCTTCGAACAAAGGGGGCAAGACCGTGCTGCTAGCTATCCGGGCCTCCCTGGTTTCGCAGCTGGACAGGCTGCAATCCGGTTGACATCCCGGCTCTGTCTAGCTGCTGAGTCCAGGGAACTCCCCAACGCTCGGTCGAATGGCCCGGATCATGGTGACACCTGCTTAGCACAACTCCTGGGCGGGCAAGCCCGAAGGCCAACGGCAGCCCTCTACAGACAGACAGCTGTTGTCAGTGTTGATGAGCATGTCCCCCTCCTGGGCTGGGGTTAGCGGCTGGGCTGCGCATGGAAATAGAGGTAAGTGAGGCAGCGAAGCTCTCGCCTGCAGACTGCGGGGCTGAGCCCACGGACAAATGACCAAGGAAACGCTGAAGGATGGTGCAGCTCCTAGTGGGAGGGGCCCTCTTGGGCGGCCAGAGATGACCTCTCCGAAGAGGTGACCCCTGGGCTGAGGCGGGAGCAGTATGAAGGAGCCATGGGGGGACGGGTGTGGGGAGACTTGTTCCAGGCAGGAAGAGCTAATGCAAAGGCTCTGGCGGGACGGGAGCATTCTGTGCAGCATCTAACAGCATCCTGGGACATTGTCTGCCCTGTCCTCCTAACGCAGTCCTCAGGAAGAGGGCCCACTGCCCCCAGGTGCCCACCCTTGGTCTTTGGCCCTCCGGTACTCAGAAGCAGGGGTCTTCCGTTAGCACTGGCGGTGAGAGGGAAGGAAGCCCTGCCCATGGCTACAGGAAGCTGGTTGGACATGGGGAGGTGATCATGAAGCTGCCATGTAGCAACAGGCTCCCTCAGCTTCCCAGAACCCCTTGCACAAGAAGGACGTGTCCAGGAAAAGACGCCAAGACCACCCCCCAAGAGAAGGCGGTGGGGTGGAGGGTGCCCCGAGGGCTTTGTGCTCCCCATCTTATCCCGTTCCTCCCTGTGAAGGGGTTGGTGCGTGGGCATGACTTCTCAGCCAGCTTGAAAAGGCCCATCAAGCTGGCCCATCCTCCCAGCCCAGCCTCAGCAGGCCTCGATGTGTGAGCTTCATTCAACTAACCCCTCAGCTTCCCTGCGCCTCCATTTCCGCCCCTCCCTCTTTCTGTTCTGAAGCTAAAATGCCACCTTAAGCACAATTCCTTTTCACTACCAAAGTTTAAAAAAAGAGAGGCATTTCCCATTCATGACCTCATTGTGATCTTGGTCACTCCTGGAAGAGGGAGTGGTGGGGGGGGGGGGCTGGAGAGGACTTGGATGGTTCTTCCCATTTTATGGGTGGGAAACCCAAGGAAGGCTGTGAGGGACTTGAGACCCCCTGAGGTGGCATCATCGTCAATGAGTGGGGAAGGGGACACTCAACTAGCTGCTGAGACTTCCTCTCCCCAGGCTGCTGTCTCTGATGGCAGGAGGTGTCTCCCCTGCAGACTAGGCCCTGGAAGCAAGGAGAAGGCGAAATCTGTTGGCCAGCAGGCCACAGAGCAGCTACAGGGGGGCTGCTCTCGAAAACGTGCTAGGCTGCCTCCCCACCCTCGGCGGGGCCTCACCTTGAGAGCAGCCAGCCCCGACACCCTCTCACACACCGTGGCCCTGGGCACCACCATCTTCCAACAGCCTTGGCGGGCAGCCGCTGTGATGACCCCTCGTAGGACGGAGGCCCACAGCAACCATCCCGGACACACCTTGCCAAGAACCTCCATCAAAAGCCAGCTCTCTCCGCCGGGGGTGGGGGTGGCAGACAGCCTGCAGCACCCCACAGTGCAGGCCTGGCTCTCGCTCTGAGAGCATGGGGCTGAGTAGCCAGACCCCTCGGAAGCACAGGACCTGAACCCAAGGTTGGCCCTGCACCAGAAGATGCTGCCCGAGGTGTTGGTGCTAGCTGCGGCAAGTCCACTCTGACTCCTAGTGGCCCCAGGAGTGCCGGGCAGAACGGCGTGACTGTGCACTTTCAGAAGCAGACCAGCAGGCCTACCCACTGAGGAACCTCTGCCGGGTCCAGACCGTCCCCCTTCGGACTAGTGATGGAGCACTCTGCTGTCTGCTCTCTTAAAGGAGCAAAGCTTTGGGGCAGGTGCTTGCTCCCAAGTGCTATCAGGAGGCTTTGGAGACTGGCCAGCCCAAGGGCAGCGCCTGAGCCAGCTCCCTCCAGGTAGGCTGACCTCTCACCTGTCAGAACCCCCACCCCCGTCACACACACACACACTGCCTGCCTGCCTCTTAATCGGGCACAAGTCAACTGATCCCATGATCGGCTCTGAAGCTGTGCTTTCAGCATCATGTGGTCCCCTACACCTGCTTCTCCCCCCACACTAGCCCGGACACAGCAGCACTGAAACTGGGGTGCCCCACCGCCCACCAGACACCCAGAACTCCCATCCTGCCTCACCCCTTATTCTTCAGCTCATTCACGTGTGTGTCTTTGTCTTGGTTTCTTTGGTAACTCCATAACTTCCCTCGCTAAGACTTAAGTGTTTCAACCTGCGTGACATTCAATCCGTCTGCCTACAGCTCCCCGGGAGCACAACGGTTAAGCACTCGGCTGCTACCTCAAACCCTGGCTGTTCAAGCCCGCCCTGTGGCTCTCTCAGGAGAGAGACCTAGGCTCTGCTTCCATAAGGATTCCAGCCTAGGAAAACCGGGGAGGGGGGGGAAGCGGGGCAGCTCTACTCTGTCACCGGGTGGGGGGGAGGGGTCGCGATGAGGGGGCACTGACTGGACTCCCCAGCACCTGACAGCAGTGACCCCGTGACGTCCACAGGGAGGGGGGCTGTGTCAGAGGGGACACACCAAGCAACCACGCAGGCTCAGAGAGGCTCAGCCTTTGGCTCCAGCAGGTCTCCGGGCAGGAGGCACTCAAAGTGGGCTCCCGGCACATTTGCATAACTCTTTATGTCCATTGCGAAGGTTGCACGCTATTCCTCTTGGCCTTCTTTTCCAGAGATCAATAAATCACCCGTGATGTCTTTAATGGGGAGTAAACGAATACGGAAAGCTCTCCCCCTTAGTAGAAGCGGGCAGGAAGAGCTGCCCCCACGCATGGAGCACTCGCTGTGTGCCAGGCCCGGTGCTAAGTGCTCTGGGCACAGCCCCTTATTGAATCTCGTTTAATCAGGACAACAGCCCTGCAAGGCGTCATCAGCCCGGCAGCAGAGGTGATCACCGGTGAGCAGCTGGTAATGCCAGCATTTGGACCTAGGTCTCTAACCCCAGAGCCCAGAGGCAGCGTCAAGCCCCAGCTCATCAAACGGGCCCTGGCCCACACGCCCACTGACCCAATGGCCGCAGTGCTCTGGGCCGGCTGTGGGCTGCACGGGTTTGCTAAGGACACGGGCTGACGCGGTGGCTGCAACCATGACCTCAGACCTCACAACCGAGAGGATGGCGTCTTGTTGCATTCTGGTTTGCAATAGCATTGCCACGGGCTGGGCAGCGCCTAACCACCACCAGAAGAGCAGAGACCTCGAGGAGGCCAGGACTGCTTAGGACAGCTCCACCCAGGACCTGGCCGCTGGGGAATCATCCACCTGCCGCCCAGGCACCTCCCCAATCCTCCTCTCTTCCCCTGATCTCTTTTCTGGGGGTCACAGTGCATGGCAGGAAGTTCCAGCCCAGGTGGGGATCTGAGTGTGGTTTTCCATGGGATCTGATACTAACCCTCCTCAAGAATGTCCCAGGCTCCCCAGCATCACCAACTAGACTCCCTCGAACCCCCCCCCCACCCCAAACAACAATCCTTTCAGAGGAACACAGGCCTCTCCCTGCCTGTGAGCTTCAACGCCCCTGACCCGCACAGTCCGATGACCTGGCACTGACTTGAAATAAAAGGCCCCCAATCGATAGACCTTCCTCAGTCTTGGGAGCGAGGGCTAGGAGGTCAGGGCTAAAACCGGGGCAGGAAGAAGTGCTGTTCTCTGGGAAAAACAAGCGCAGCCTGGCAGGAAGCGCTCTTGGCAGTGAAGGATCTGGGTCTCTTTCGGGCACTGTCCAGGGCACTCAGAGCCTCCTGGATGGAGGGGCCGCTCTCCCCAGCATGGCTCACAACCCCTTCCCCCACGCTGTGCTGGGCTCCATGAGCTCCGCAGAACCAACCGAAGACACCCCCACCCCCACCCCACATCTTCTCTGAAGTGTGTCCACGTCCACCTGACCCCACTATGCAGGCTGGGGATGTGGCTAACACAGGGGGGGCATCCAGGGCCCTCCAGCCCCGGAGTGCTGCTCTACTCTGCTCTGACCACGGGGAAGCCTCCACTCTCCACTCTCTTCCAAGGAGCTAGCTTCTCATCGACTCCATCCCCGTCAGGGGGCTCCCCACCCCCCTCTCTCATCCCCTCCCCCTCAAGGCACGGGTCTGTTCAGAGACTCACTCCTGACGGAGCCAGGGCGGAAGGGATGGTTTGCAATCACAATCAGTGTTCTGGTTCCTTCTCTAGGAGGTGTATTCCTCTTGGCCTGGCAGTGGAGGCCATGCCCTCACCCTGAGGTGAGGCTGGAGTCTCCCGGCAGTTGGGTGAAGGAGTTTTAAACTGTTGGCAGAGGCTGGGAACGGGCGCTAAGGAATCCTGGTTGAGCACGGATGGGGCCCTGGTCCTATTCGTAGCATGTGAGGTGGGGACTGGAGAAGCCTCTGGGGCCTGGAAAAGCAGGCTTAGGGCGCAGTGGCTTTCAGCCTGCCCGTCCGTCAAAAGCCTGGCTGAATGCTACTTGATCTACCAAACGGTACAAGGCAGGGAGTTGCCTGCCAGTGTTTTCATTCTGTCTGCTCAGCCAAAGCAGAGTGCTGCTCATGCGAGCGTCTGACCAGACAGAGGTGACGGAGAGACCAGCCACTCTGAGTGGGCATCACTCCAGACCCCCATGGCAGCCCCTGGATGTCATCATCTTTGGCCTCTGTTGCCAGCCCCAGTAAAGGCACGGCTGCCGACAGGCCTTCTGAAACCCTGAGCAGACCCCGGCAAAGGGGTGGTAGGGAGGAGGAGGCAGGCACAAGAATCAGAGGAGTCTCTGCAGGGAAGAGAGGGACAGAAGGGCGAGCTGTTGGCTTCCAGGGGATGCCCACGCTCACAATCCAGGGGGCTACAGAGCCCAGCGGAGCCCCAAGGGTTTCGTGTGTCTGTGCTGGGTCATCAGGGAGGGCTCTGTGTGTCTGTGTTGGGTCGGGGAGGGCTCTGTGTGTCTGTGTCTGGTCGGGGAGGGCTCTGTGTGTCTGTGTCTGGTTGGGGAGGGTTCTGTGTCTGTGTTGGGTCGGGGAGGACTCTGTGTGTCTGTGTCTGGTTGGGGAGGGCTCTGTGTGTTTGTGTCTGGTCGGGGAGGGCTCTGTGTGTCTGTGTCTGGTCAGGAAGGGCTCTGTGTGTCTGTGTCTGGTTGGGGAGGACTCTGTGTGTCTGTGTCTGGTTGGGGAGGGCTCTGTGTGTCTGTGTCTGGTCGGGGAGGGCTCTGTGTGTCTGTGTCTGGTTGGGGAGGGCTCTGTGTGTCTGTGTTGGGTCGGGGAGGACTCTGTGTGTCTGTGTCTGGTTGGGGAGGGCTCTGTGTGTCTGTGTTCAGGTTGCGGTTGCTGTTGGTTGTCATTGGGAGGTGGTTTGCAGAGTAGATTAGGTTTCTACTCCAGGCCTGGTTTCCCGACCGTGGATGCGATCCCCTCCATGTAGCAGTCCCCTCCCCCTGTCCTCCCTGGGAACACTCATTTCTACTCACCCCTTCCTGCTGAGGTCTGTTCTAGGGCACATGCAGTCCTGGGGGTCCCCCTAAGACTGAAGACTGCCTTCCGCCCTGATGTTCTTATTCCCTCTAGGGATCTGGTGAACTGTTTGGCAAAAGGTGATCCCTGGGAGCCGGATCGGTTCCTGGCCTGAAGGGTGTCCAAAGGCCACAGTTCCTAAGCACACCAGTAAGTAAGTCTGGCCTGCCCATATGCACTGGGATTTGGTTTGCATTTTTCTCTACCCTCTCTGCCCTGGATTTTCCCACTGAGCTCCTGACCGGAGGGATCGGTTGCCCCAGAGGGTTTGCTTGGCGTTGCCACGCTGTGAGTGCGTGCGTGGTGAAAATGGTTCCATGGCTCCCTTACTTGCCTCAAGGGCGGGTGTTCAAACCCACTCACAAAGCATACCCAGAGGCAGAGCGGATGGCTTGGCTTGTTTCCAGAAGGTCACAGCCTTAGAAAGCCAACAGAGCCGTTAGCTCTGCTCCGCACACCTCGACTGGAGTCTTTACAGAAGCCAATCACCAGGCCTTTCCTCGGCGGTGCTGTCCAACCAGCCGCTTTCTGTGCAGTTGTCGACGAGCAGACTCCAAGACAGCACACTCCCAGCCCTCTAGTCGATGCCTGCTCACAGCAACCCTTCAGGGCAGGGTAGAACTGGCCCCTGTGAGTTTCTGAGACTCTTAACTCTTTACAGAGTAGAAAGCCAGTCAGCAACTGAACGAGGGGCTTCCCAGCAGCCAAGCCCTGACCTCGAGGTCAGCTCACAGGTGGCCCTGCGCAGGGAGGGATCGCCAGGGCCCTTCTGTCCGTTCTGAGAACTTCCTTGTCCATCAGAGGGAAGGGAGTGTTCTTCCCAGTCCACAGCCCCAGAAATGACCCCTGTATGTGTCAGTGTGGAGGCCAGTGTGGGGACCCTGTCCCACCTCTCCCCTCCGAGCCCCAGGACCAGGGCTCTCTCCTTAAACTCAGAAGGCAGACTCACCTCTGCAAGGTACAGCACACAGAATTTCAGATCTTCTGAAGAACCTGGCAGGGGACAGAGAGCAAGCTTGTATTAGAATTGGCCAAGTGTGCCCCAGCAGTGCGTTGGCGAGCTCGGCCAGCAGCCTCAGCCACAAGGCCCCGTGCGTGCGGTGCTTCCTGGTAAAAAGAGGAAGAAGGAGGCAGGCACAAGGGTCAGGAAACCCCTGGAGCAAAGGTCTCCCAGTAAATAAACAAGGTCATGCACAGCTCTGGGGCCTCGCCTGCGGGTCAGCAGCCCCCCCCCCCAGGATGGCAGCTGCCCCAGCTCTCCGTGGGAGCAAGGAGTCACCATCTAGCAGGGAGGGCCCCCTCCTTCCCACGATCATGGTTGTGGGGACATGCCCAGGGCGCAGACACTGTGGTTCTCCTTGAAGCCACCCAGCTGCCTTGGCCATGTTGAATGAAATTCAACACGGGCCATTTAGCTCCTGGATGGACTTTGTTACCCAATGAGAAATGTGAAGGCCAGTGCAAGGTCAGGGAGAGACCCCGGTCACAGGCTGGCTTCCCAAGCCCATGCCTGACCCCTCTGTGTGCTTCCCTACAGCCCGCCCTGGTCTCAGCCCCCACACAAGCACTCCCCATAGCGCCTCGGCGTGGTGGGCAGCAGGGAGGGGCCCTGGCCTCTCTCTTGCAGCAGCAGCGGGAGACAAGGGGCTGAGTAAGAATATGTAGGAATCTGGAATCCTGATAACCAGCAGCTAAGTGCAGGGTGCTCACTACACAGTCAGCAGTTCCAAACCACCAGCTGCTGGGTGGGGGGCAGGGGGAGTTTTCTACTCCCGTGAAGAGTGACAGTCTCGGAAACTCACAGGGGACAGTTCTACCTTGTCCTACAGGGTCACTGTGAGCCGGCACCGACTCAATGGCAGAGTGTGGTGGGGGTCTGGCAGGCGACAGCAGACGGAGCAGTCCAACTACCTGTGCCACTTTGAGAGTCAGCAAGGGGATGTCTGGTTCAGAGGGGCCTCGCTTTCAGCCTGGAAGCCCCACACACCCCGACCCCCAGCAGCTGAGGGTCCCAAACTCAGCCCTTCTCCAAGCCCACCATTGGGAGCGGTTGTTGTCTCCATTCCCCAAAGATGGAAACTGAGGCCCCAGGAGGGGAAACAGCCCACATGACTCATGCAGTGAGCACGTGGCAGAGCTGACATGAGAACCCAGGAGCGCCTGCCTCCAAAGCCCATGCTCCTGACCACAGCGTTACGCCCATGCCCCGCTGCTGCCAGGTGACTCGCCTGGCATTCAACCGGGCTATGAGCTCGGGGGGGGGGCTGCCAAGGTGCCGCCTCCACTGCGGTGGCTGGGATGCTGGTGGTGGGTGCTGAGGAGCACGCTGAGGTGGTGCTCAGAAAACGCTCCCCATGTTCTAACTCCAGGGGCTCCAGCAGCCGAGACCAATACGCCACTGGGTCCCTAAGACTGGAACCTGGCTCCCCAGGGGGGTTGGGGAGCCCAAGCACCAGCTGGACATTTTCAGGTCACCCTGGAAAGAGGGCGGCAGGCTGGGAAGACATGCTATGGGCGTGACACTGGCCGCCTCTGAGGCAGAAACACAAAGAAACACAGAGGCAGGAAGAGACCACAATGGTGCCCTGGCTGACCGGAGGTGTCCCAATCGTTCGCAGCCAGCTCTCTGCCTGTTCTCATTACCCTGCCATTCAGCCCCCCCGCAGCCTGGGAGAAGCTGGGGTGGAGGACAACAGGCAGAGGCCCTGTGAATAGCCAGCCAGGAGTCCTGGGGGCAGGACAGCACCTCAGACTGAGAGCTAGTCTCCATTCAGTCACCTGCCAGGAGGTTCTGTGCCCCCCAAGGTGGTGGACCCTCGGAGCACACTTGGTCAGAGGGCTAAGGAGTCCTCAGACATGATGCAGGGAGCCCTTGGACCCCGGGTGGGGCAGATTCCCAGGGCCAGGGAGCAGCCCTCAGCCAGCAGCAAAGACAGCGGAGGTAGGGGGGGGGCACTGCATCTTGTTCATCGCCTTCTTGATCCCAAATTGAACTCCCTGCACATGTTGATTTGAAAGGAACAAACAACAGAGGCTGTTCTGCCAACAGAGGCGCCAGCCGAGGCCCCAGATGCATTTCTTAAAAGCCTCACTCAGGCCCTCGGGCCTCTGAGGGCAGGAAACTCAGGACTCAGAGAAGCAGGCCTGGCAGCTCCCACAGAAGAAGGGGCTACCAGACTCCGGAGACCTCCCGGGTGAGGAAGGAGTGAGGGCCCCCATAAATGCCTGGAAAGAAATTGAAGCTTTGGAATGGGCACCTTGAGGACTGGGCATCATGGGGTGAGCCCAGTCCTGTGTTAGCTGACCGCCACCGCTAAGCATGCTGCCCCGGCCAGGCTAACCAGAGACTGGCTCACAACATGCCCGTAGGGCGGAGAAGAGCGGGCCCACGGAGTTTCTGAGGCTGCACAGCTTTATGGAAGCAGTCAGCCACGGCCTTCCCCTGCAGACCAGCCGGCAGGCTCACACCGCTGACCTTTTGGGTGACAGCTGAGTGCTTTAAACCACTGTGCCCCCAGGACTCTTTGCTGACCCTGGTCTCACTGCCACTGGCCGCCCAGCCTGGGTGCTGGCTTGGTCCTCAGCTCCCTTCGCAGGCAGTCAGCCTGGGGCTCTCAGGAGAGCTGGAGCCCTTGGGACAGGACGGGGGTGGGGCCCTGAGGACAGACAGAGAAAGGGCTGGGCGGAACCCTTGGGGCCCCCAAGGCAAGCGGCCACTGTGGGAGAAGGCTGGCAGTAGCGCCCAGGGAAGGACTAGGGAGAGGGAGCTGGTGTGGCTGGGCCCCCAGTGCAGTGCCCAAGCCCAGTGTGCGTGTGTAACTGACGTCTAGCTGGGCACTGGGGTTGTCACTGCTTGGACCTCGGTTAACGGAGTTCTCAGTTCATCCGATATTGGCTCTGCCTCCTGCCTCCCTTTCTTCCCCCTACATGTGTTGAATACCTACTATGTGCCACGACAGGTCCTCCAAACCACGGAGTGCATGCTGACTCGTAGCTACCCTGCAAGCCAGGGCAGAACTGCCCCTGTGAGTTTCTGAGAAGACTGTAGCTCTTTAGGGGAGTAGAAAGCCTGCTCTTTCTCCCTCACAGCTGCTGGTGGTTTCCAACTGCTGACCTGGTGGCTTGTAGCCCAACAAGTAACTCACCAAGCCACCAGGGCTCCTTGCTGACACAGCTAGGGAAGTGAAAGGTAATTTGTCTCCAACAAAGCCACACACACACACACACACACACACACACACACACCACCCACGCAGCCAGCTCTACAGATTGTGGTCATCGCCATTGAGGAGGGGAGGACTGGCCTTGGCCGCCGTCAGCCCTCATTTAGCCAAGCCTCCATCTCTGGAGAGGAAGTAGCCCCAGCCCAAGAAGCCAGACCTGCACCGGCTGTGCCTACAGGCAGCTCGGCATCCGGAGGGCTTCGTGGCTGCACTTGCAGGCCCCACCCACCAAGCCTGCCCTGGCCATCGCCACCCCAATGGAAGAGGGAGTGCATGCTGCCTCCAGCATCAAGCTTTTAGGGTTCCTAGCCCAGGATGCCCCCCAGCCACTCAAAGGAGGGGTAGGGGCGGGATCATAAAGGCAACTGCCCCGCTTCTCAGAGCACTCCTGGAGGCCACCTGGGAAGGCCAGAGCCAGGCCAGAATTGGAAGGCTGCCCCAACCTTTAGTTCCTCGTCAGAGGCACTGAAGCCCCCCAAAATGGCAGGGTCAGCTGGAGTTCCACAACATGTTAGCAGCAAAGCCAAGCCCAGAGTCTCCCACATGCAGCTCCCCGCAGCCCACTCCCTACCCACACACCCAGCCACTCGGGCACTCCTTGAAGCAGGAGGCTGGGCAAAGGGGACTCCTGGGCTTGTGGCCCCAGACCTGAGGAGCCCGGGTGGCAGTCGTTGGGAAGGGTTCCATTCTGGCCACCAACCCACTCCTATGACCCAGCATTGGTCCTGCCTCTGAGCTCACCACATTTAAGTGGGCCCTTGAGTCCAAGAAGTCTTAATCTTAGATTGTCTGAGCTGAAGAGGGCGGGCCAGAGAGGAAGGGGGATGTGAGTGAGTATGGGGGAGGGAGGGGCAGCAGGAGTGGGGGGCATGGGGGAAGCTGGGGGGAGGGACCAAAGGAGAGGCACAGGCCAGGCGAGGCAGGCAGGTGGCAGCAAAGCCAAGGGCAGAGTCCTGCTAGTGCCACTTTGCTCGCCCTGGGGCAGGTCCTGGGGAGTGTCCTGGTGGGAGCCTCAGGGCCCCGCTAGGCTGGGCCGCCCAGGCCAGTGGCAGGAGAAAGTTGGCGCCCCAGGAGGTCATTGGGACTTCCTGAGCGGGAGTTTCTCACACCGGCTGGGTGTCCAAGGAGGAAGCACAGTCGGGGCACCCGGCGCACAGGGCAGCTTTGCAGACCAGGCAGGAAGTTTCCCTGGAGCAAAACCCGTCAAAACAGAGTTCTCCCGCTGGATCATGTTTTCCTCTCTGGCCCTGTCACCAATGCTCAAACAGGCCTGCTGCTGCTTCCGTAACCTGGGGGAGGAACTCCAGCCCCTTTCTGCAGAGACCTCAGGCGCCAAACCAAGCAGCATTGCAGAGACTCCCAGCCCTGCTCCACTCTCCCTGAGTATCCCAGGGCACCAGGCATGGTGTGGAACTCACTGCACCTTCCCACGCCCCACCTTCCTCTGCTGGGGATGGAATGGGCGGTGCTACTGGGTGGGGCAGGAGCAGGGTCCCTGGTCCCAGGGTGAGTGTGGTGCCGGGTGGCACCTGGCAGATACTGGGCATCTGTGTGGTGTGTGGCAAGCACTCCGCAGGAATGGCGTCATGTAATCTTCAAGGCCACCTTTGGAGATTCTCTGATGTGCCCCACTCATGCACGAGGAAATGGACCCCAAGAGATCGAGTCACTTGCCCGAGGTCACACGGGTATAGAGGGGCAGGGCCCAGGCTGGAACACAGGTCTGCCTGAGCCCACTCCACTCCATCACCTCCCTTGGTGCCTCTGCAACAGGCCCCTCCCCACGAGCAAAGGTCGGGTGCCAGAGCAGAATGGGGTCTGAGAGCCTACCGGTCTGGGCACAGAGCCCAACACCACCCCCAGCCCCTGCCAGAGCCTACATGGCCCTCACACACAGCACCCACGGGAGACACAAAGGCAGACAATGCTTCTGGCCTCCGGCTGCGGGAAGGGGCCTCTCCAGGCACTCCTTACCTTCCTGCAGCTTCACACTCTGGAGGTAGAGCGGGTTCCTCAGGACATTGCAGCGGCCCGGCTCGTCCTCCTTGGTGAAGAGCAGCAGGTCCGAGTAGGCAAACAGGGTCACCTGGATCCGGAGAGAACTCAGATTTAGACGTGTGCGCTCTCTCTCTCTCTCTCTCTCACACACACACACACACACACACACACACACTACTCAGCCCTTCCTATCTGGCCTGTTGACTCCTTCCACTGTGAAGCAGACGCTACTCAATGGCTGTGAGTCTGGGGTCCTTTAGGGCCCCTGTGGGGACCCGCGGTGGCATCATGGTTACACATGGGACTGCTAGTGGTAGCACCCACAGGTCGAAACCACCCGTTGGCTGCTCCTCGGGAGAAAGATGGGACTTTCTACTCCTGCAAACCAAGAGTTACCGTCTTGGCAATTCTCAGGGGCCGGTCTGTCCAGTCCAGGAGGGTGCTGTGAGTCAGCAGCGACTCACCGGCAGTAAGAGTTTTGAGGCCTTGGGGAGAAGGGAGGGTTTGCAGTGCTCAAGAATGCTCGGTGCTTGCTCAGCCTCCTGCTAAGGGCAGGAAGGGAAAAGAAGAGAGGCCCTGGTGGGGTAGGGATTGGGGGGTGTCTGTGTTGTGGTTGGGGAGATGGGGGGTGCAGAGAGCAAGGGAAGACCTTGGCTGCTCTGCAGACCCCTGGAGGGCTGGGTAACTGTCGGCATCATCTTGGGCTGAACCAGAAGCGAACTCTCAGTGTGGCCTCAGCCCACGGCAGAGGCCCGGCCAGCAGTAAGACTGCCTCTGCTCCCTCCATGTCCCAGCAGGGAAGCATCCCCAGAACAATCCCAGCCCTCGCCCTTCACAGCAGACGGCCTCTCCAAGCCTCCCTCTACATGGATGTCCTCCCAGGCCCACCTTTCTGATCCGATGCCCCACCGTCTGTAGCCCAGCGCCCTTGACCGTGAGCTTATGGAATGTTGCGTGTGTGCTTTGATTTCACTTTGCAGCTGTCTGGCTGCAAGGGCACTGGGCTTGGAGTCTGACGCGCCGGGGACACTATCTAAGCTCTGGCCAACCGTGGTTCTTAGGGGCCCCGGGTCAGCTCTGACTCACAGAAACCCTGCACACGGCAGAAGGAAGCGCTACCCAGGCCTGCGCCATGCTCACAGCTACTCTCAATGGATCGAGCCCAGGGCCAGAGCCACTGCGTCCATCTAGCCCGTCAAGGGTCTTCCTCTCCGTCACTCCACCAAGCAGGAGCTCCTCTTCCAAGGACCGGTCTCTCGTGACATCATGTCCCAAACACCTGAGGCTAACGGAGCCCCCTGGCCGCACGGCCTTCAAGACAGGTGGATTCCGTAATCCGCGTCAACGCCGCAACTCAGAGGCGCCAGTCCTTCTTCCTCCGTCGTCTTGATGCCCGTGGAGCGACGGTAAAGGCCACCACTTGGGTCAGGGCACCTTAGTCATCGGAGTGGCATTGTGGCTTTAAGCAGGTTTGCCCAAATGAACCTCGGCGTCTGACTTCTGTGGCATGCTGAAGGCGGGTCCAAGTACGCGGAGCGCCTCGGCATCCTCCACTCTCCCCGTTTGTCAGGATGGCGACTGTCGGCCCAGTTGTCAGGGATGTTTGTTTTCTTCAGGCGACTCGCTCAAGGCTCACTGCCACTGAGTGGATGCCAACAGGGTAGACCCGAACGCGTTTTCTGAGACTGTAGTGCTTCATACACGTATTCATATCTATTCAAACTGCTCACCTGGCATTTAGCAACCTGGTGCAGCAAACACTGCGCCCCCAGCCCTGCTGGGCCACTAGCTAGCCATGAACAAGAGTAAGTTCCCTTAAGCCCCTCAGCTTCCAGTTTTCTCCTCCATGCAAACAGCGGTGAGGGTCCCTGCCTGGCTTCCTCGGGGGATTGCTTTCTTGGGCTCTTTGTACCAGGGACTAAGGCGGCGCCATACAATGAGGGTTATTCTTGCTAAATCCCTCCCAGACAATTCTACGTGCCTTAAGATGACATTAGGTGAAAGGAAAGCAAGTTGTTTACACTCTGACAAAGACATATGTGCAACCTGTCACGTGTGTGACACTCACTGTTATCAAGTCCAAGCCGGCTCAGCCACCTGTAGGACAGGGCAGGACTGCCCTGTGAGTTTCTGAGACTAACTGTTTACAGTCTCTTTCTCCCTCAGAGCAGCTGCTGGCTTCGAACCGCCAACCTTTCCGGCTGCAACCCAACTCGGAACCACTGGGCCACCACGGCTCCTCTTTTATGGACTGGGGCTCCAAAAGCAGAGGCAACGTGCCTATTTTTAGGTAAACCATCAGGATGCTCGGCATATTTTTATGTTAAGAAAACAATCCACTGGATCCTCTCATGTCTCCAAAGACGACCCTGTTCTTTGTTTTCGTCAACCCTGCAGCAGCCTTTAGTCAAAAGCAATAAAACCCGATTTTAGACTCGCCAAAGCAAATAAATATTATTGCTGATGTGGAATTCTCCTTTAATTATGGGAACGTGGCGCCGGAAGGGCTCGGGCACGACCTAAGGGGCACGGTGGTGCGTGTGTGCTGGGGCCGTGGCTGAAGTTTAGAGAGTCAACATGTTGACATCTGGAACCAAGATGCCCAAGAGGGCCCAGCGACTCTGCTTTCAAGGCTGAGTCTACAGAAACACTCGCGAGGAGGTATAAATATGCACATATAAGGACGTTGCTGCGGCATTCTTGTCATTTAAAAAAAATAAAAATAAATAGGGGGAAATGGTGCAGACAGTCACCAAGAAAGGGTGAACAAAAGGAACCAGGTCACCTTCCTGGGGCAGAGACTCAGGGCGGCCGCCAAGGAACAAGTCAAGAGGTGCAGGAAGGGCACCTGGTGCCACACATGGGTGCGTGCTTGGTGCTAACTGAAAGGCTGACTGCTCAACACCCACCCCCACCCCAGCGTTTCAGCGGGAAGAAGACCCGGTGGGCTGCTGCCATGGGCCCACTCTCCCATGGGGGTCCCTGTGGGTGGAGCGACTCAGCGGGGGAAATGGGAAGCAATCCACTAGAAGCCACAACTGAGACACGTGGAGACACGCAACATGGTGTCTTGTGATTTTGTGACAGGTGACGTAGACCCCTATGGCTTGTCCTTTCCAAAGCTCGCCACCCCACGTCCCGCTACCCCAACACCCACGTGGCTTCCTCTGGGGGGCTAGTTTTTCACTCTTACCCGCTCGGGTTTGTCCTGCATGTTCCCCAATCAGACTGCGAGGCCCTCGCTGTCTTAAAGACGACACGCGTATTTTCTGAAAGAGTCTTCCTGAGGTCCAGCACTGAGTGGTTTGAGACTGAGGCCACAGAGACAAAGGGGGACCGTCCCTGAGGATGAGGCTCTCAGTGGGTCTGGGCTCTCGGGGGTGGGGACCCAAGCACTGGGGAGCTGGAACCTGCAGCTGGAAGAGTTTAGTGGTGTCCTCCTCCAACGCCTGCCCACCACAGCCCTGTCTCCATTCCACCCAGCACAGCGCTGGGCACCCCGTTTGTTGAGCACTTCCTTTGCGCTCAGTGGGTCCTGCCTGGTAGGCGGCGGCCCTGCTTTCCTCTGCTGGTCCTATGGCTCAGAGAGGTGAAGCGACCTATCCGAAGTCGCAGAGCCAGGGACCACTGCCCAGTTCTCTCACTACCCAGAGCAGTGACATGCCTGTCACCATCTCGCCCCTGCCTGAGGCAGAGTCTAAGCAGGGGTACCACAGAGAGAGGGGTAAAGGGGATGGAGAGGACGAATGATGAAGTTATGAGAGGAGGAGAAAATGGGCCAAGAGCCCAGGAGAACTGGGGGGGGGAGACAGGGGGTGGAGCGGAGGACCCCAAAGTGCAGGCAATGGGAGAGAAAGACTCTAACCACAGGGCAGTTCTACCCTATCCTATGGGATCACCATGACTAGGCATCAACTCTGTGGCAGCGAGTTTAGTTGGGGGTTTTTGGTAATGTACCCTCCCCACCCTGTTCTCCCACCCCACTTCCCTAACCCCTGCAAGGACCCATAAGGAAGCCGGAGGGGAAAAGTTGGAGAAGAGGGCTTATCAGAAGTCTCCAAAACCAAAAACAATAAACCCCAAACATGCTGCCAGCAAGCCCATTCCGACTCACAGTGGCCTTTCAGGACAGGGCAGAACTGCCCCTGTGGGTTGCTGAAACTGCAACTCTTTACGGGAGTAGAAAGCCCCGTCTTCCTCCTGCAGAGGGGTTCTCGTGGTTTCGAACTACTGACCTTGCGGCTAGCAGCCCAGCAAGTAAGTCTCTACACCAGCTCGAGAGGGCTGGCAGGCGGGGAGGGGCAATGAGCAAGGTGAGAAAAGCTCCGGACCACGGCCCCGCCCCCAGATTCCCAGAACTGAGAACGCAGTCTAGACAGGAAGTGATTAAGGCACGGATGAAGAATTTCCCCAAAGGTCGGGTCAGGGAAAGAGCAGAACTGGCACTCAGCTGGAAGTGGGGCAGAGAGGGCAAGCGTGCCAGGGGAGAGCAGGTGGTCCTCCCCGTCTCCCCAGTATCTTGCTGACCTGGCCCCGCAGTCCACGGAGCCCAGCCCTGTGGCCCCCTTTACCTGCTGCCTTCCACAGCAGGTCGCAGGGGCAGCCCTGTGCCTTCCCCACGCTCGCTCCGGAGGGACACGTCCAATTCCCCAAAGAGCAGCGGGTGAAGGAGCCACACTGTTAGGGAGCCCTGGCAATCTGGAGGGCATTTAGAGGCTCCTCACCCAGTTTCCGCCAGGGAATCTGGTCCAAGGGCAGAGTTTGCAGAAAAGACCTTGTGCCTCGGTTAATGGTCAACTCAATCAGTGTATAAAAGGAGGGCGTGTCTGTCTGTGCCCCATCCTAACCCTGGACCCAGGCTTAGGGCCTGGCTACCTTGTGGAAGCTGAATAACGATTGCTTGCAATATATGAAAACGAGGCTGTTCCCAAGGGCTGATGTGCGCTGGATCGAAAATGCCAAACCCAGCCCCCTGAGTCCACTCTGACTCATGGCAACCCTAAGGGGCGAGGTGAATTGCTCTAGGGACATGTGCAGGGCACCTATGGCTTCTGGGGCAGGAAGCAAAGAGGACAATTCATGATGTGGGACTGGGTCAGTACACAGACACGAGCCAGGCAACCAGGCCCACAGGGGAAGACAGACCGAGGAGCCAAGAAATGAGCACCGAGGGATGAAGATGCCTGCTAAGTTCAAGAAGAACTTCCTGAAACTGAGCCTCCTCCAGCCACAAAGCCCTCGGGAGCAGTCCTACCCTGTCCTCTAGGGTCACTGTGAGTCAGCATCAACTCGGTGGCAATGAGTTTGACTTGGTTTGGAGGACCCAAACCAAACCGGCTGCCTGGATGGAGTCAGAGAGCCAAGAGATGGCCCCCTAGAGATTCAAGAGGTGGCTGTAAGCACATGTGCTGGGGCTCTCGTTGCTCTCACGTGCCCCCTGTAAGACAGAGCAGAACCGCCCCCAAAGGGCTCGCCAGGTGGTAACCTTCACGGAGCAGCTCCCTCACCAGGGAGCCACGGTGGGGTTCGAACCACCAACGTTTCAGTTAGCAACTGAGTGCTTTAACCCAGGGCTCCTTCTGGGGATGAGAAACAAACTAGCTGCCATCAAGTCCATGCTGCCTCATAGAGATGCCCTGGTCAGTTTCTGAGACCGTAAAGGGAGCAGAAAGCCCAGTCTTTCTCCCAAGGAGCTGCCGGAGGTTTCGAACTGCCGACCCTGCGGATCCCAGCCCAACTCGTAACCGGGGGAGACAATTAGAAGAGATGGCTTCTGAGAGCCCAATCTACACTGAGATTCTTACTACCGAAGTATCCAGCCCCTCCTTACACTGGTCTCTGTTTTCTGGCCCCGAGTGATACAGTAAGAGCACCAAGATCCACATACATGGTGCCCAGCACACTTCAAGGAAAAAGGAAATGCGCGCACGTCACTTGTCTTCGCGTCAATAGCTAAAGGGGGAGGGTTCTGAGTTCGAAGGCTGAGATCCACTCTGCACAGATTACTCGGTGGGCTGTCTGTACAGGAACCACATAAGGCTTCTGTAGGGGAGGGTTTGGGGGGACAGTAGCCCGAGTGCTAACCCTGCATCCGTCCCTCAGAGGCCCTGAGAGCCTCAGGCCCAACTTCCTCCCACCCGAGTCTTGGCCTCCTCATCCCCAGAGCATGGACATCCAAGGAGGTGCTCCAAGAATGAATCGGGGTCTAGTGTGTCCGATGCAGGCACGGTGAGATAAACTGTACCCGCGGGCCACCTACAGACCTAACTGGTCCGTGGACAAAGGTAAGATTAAGAGCAGGCGGGCGTAGGTGGCAGTGTGGCTGTCATTTCCAGTGGGCACTCTGCTGAGTGGTGTGTTTATAGGCAGGCCTTCTTAGGGACTCTTCACCACTTGACTGACGCTCCCACCGAAAGCTCGCTTGCCGAGCACAACTCCAAAAGACTTCCTGGTCCCCAAACTCTAACCTCCTGAAAGACAGGAGTTTCATTTCCACGGGGCTTTTCATAAGGGACATCATCAAGGTTCTTCGGGAAGTTCCCGGAGAGCAGGTGGGGCGACAGTGCCCAGGGCCCGAGTGGCGGCAACCCCCGACACTTCCCAGGGGGCTTTCTCCGAGCAGAAGGCGTTCATTGTTCGCTGGGGATGCATGGGCTCTGGTCGACTTGTTGTAACAACAAAACGCAGAACCCACCAGCCTCCTGCTCCAGCCATAAGCACACAGAATGCTGAGGGGCTCACCGGGCCCTTGGAGATGAGCCCGCCTCGGGTCTCATCCTTGCTGCCCCAAGTACGCACACACCCACTGTTGAGATGGGAAGACTGAGGAACCAAGGGGAGAACCGTGAGCCAGCCAGTGGCAGCGCTAAAACTGGTTATCGTTCCCTGAACCTCCTATGACCCCCTCCGCAAAGCTGCCAGCTCTGAGTCAGGGCCTGACCCCTCAACTCCAAGGCCCCTGGGGCAGCCCAGTCAGCCCCCCAGTCCTCCAACTCCTCTTCTCGGTTAGACAGCAACCCAGGCCACTGAGCTGGACCCCAGCCAGCCCTGGCGGTGGGACGAGTGAGTGAGGCTCCCCCAGGGTGCCCAGGAATCCCAGGTGACTGATGCCCCTCCAAAAGTTCTCTTTCACAACAATGTGTATCCTCTCACCCAAAGGGGCTCATCACCGCTGGGGTGAATTCCTCTCTCTGCAGCTCTTGGGAGATAATGGGCATGAACAGTGGGGTGCCTTAAAAATCACACACACACACACACACCTCAAGCACACTGCCACCAAGTCAATTCTGACTTGTGGGGGCCTAGCAGGCAGAGCAGACAGATAGAGCGGCTGCCCCAGCAGGTTCCCAAGGCTGTAAATCTTTGCGGGAGCAGAGAGCCTCATCTTTCTCCCACGGAGCAGCTGGGGGTCTCCAACCGCTGACCCCATCCACGACACCATGGGGCTGGACACGAAAACATTTCTAGTCATCAAGGATCAACTACAGAGTTTTGAGAGCAGGTGAGTTCCCTGTCAGTGGTCCACGCCAGAGAAAAGTTGAGTGGCCATTGGATCAGATCGGGGGAGGAGCCCGGTCTCTCACCCTGAGATTGTATCACTCTAAGACCATGAGGAAGAGGGGAAAGTTTGGGGCCAGGAGATGGCTGGCCAGGGAACCCGGGAGGACGGACGGACACACACACACACACACACACACACACACACACACACACACACACAGGAGAGCCTTACCTCGGCAGCCTTGTTCCTCCCCTCGTACAGCAGCAGCTCCTCTGACAGCAGGAGGGTGCGGGCAGGGTTACAGAGATCTAACGGCTGAAACAAAGCAGGCAGGGCCTGAGTGGGTATGGAGAGGGACGAGGCCGCTGTCCAACCAGCCACAGAAAACCCTCTCTCTTTCCTACTCCCACCCCCACCCCCAGGAGCCCACACGCCCCCTCACACACAGCACCCAAGGCGGAAACAGAAAGGCAGGCGCACTAGTTCTGCTGCCACCTTCCTCCCCGAGGCTGGTTGTAAGAATAGTGCTCTCGGGCCGGAAGTCCAACCGCATGCTCGGGTCCTCTGCAGCATCCCCCACACCCCCCACCCTCCGCCAGCCACACACCCTCTGCTTTTTGCACACCGCCTGTGAAAGTCCCCGCTATCAGGCCCACAACCAGGTCAGGTCGGAGGCACCCCACCTCTGCATTCGCCCCATACTGGGCTAACAAACTCTGACTCAGCCAGGGGACGATTCTCACCCAAATCTCACTGACCCCCACGGCACACTCCCACTCCAAGCCCACCCTGTCCAGCCCAGAGAAGGCTCCTTGAGCCCCGGCTTATTCTCACGAATGAGAGCCTGACCCCACGCCAGGTGCCTGAGAACAGCAGCGCAGCACACGGTGAGGGCACACCACCACCTGAGCAGGAGCACCCAGAGTGTGGTCCACTGAGTGAGAGCCACAAGAGTGGGCCTGCGAGGGTGGGTGGCAAAACCAGGGAAAACAGGCTGAGTGTCAGAAAGTCAGGCCAGTGTAGCTCTGGCCGGGAGAGGGGGTGCTGGGTCAAGAAGGGTTCGGAAGGGTCCTGGGGTGTTGGCAACACTCTATTCCTATACCTCTGAGGACCCAGACCCACTGTGTCAAGTCGACTCCGGCCCATGGACCCTATAGGGCAGAAGAGAACTGCCCCCTGAGGGTGGCCGGGGCTGCCCCCATGTATGGCAGCAGGCAGCCTCAGCTTTCTCCTTTGGAGAAGCTGATGGGTTTGAACTGTGGAGCTTGCAGCTAGCAGCACAAAGCCTAACCCACTAGGCCACCGGGGCTCCTTCTTCCAGCAGACAGTCACTTTGTACTAAGGAGTCAAGGGATGCATCTCTATTTCCCTCTCGGCCATCAAGTCGATGCTGACTCTGAGCCCCCCGTGGGCATCTGACTCTGTCACTGTTCACAGGAGTAAAGAGCCCAGTCTTGCGCCCTCGGAGCTGCTGCTGATTTCAAACTGCCGACCAGGCGGATCGCAGCCCAGACCTGCGTAACCAGGACATCACTGGGGGCCCTTAGACATCTAGATAGGGTTATGCCGTTTGGGGTTCACAGAGGTCACAATTCAAAACAGGTTTTAACTTTTTTTTTTAAAGATTTTAATTGATTCTGAAAAATGTAGAGTGCTGCTGAAATATAGCCCCCGGAGGTGGCAAGACCTTTGTGTGACAACCTCAGGAAGAGAAGAGGCCAGCAGAAAGCCACGGCCAATAGACATACCGATGTGAGAAGACGGCTGTCCCCCACCCTCCCACCCCAGAGCTGCTGGTGCTGCATCCCCACGAGCTGAGTTCTCAGAGCAGCTGCGCACTGTGGCCAACCGGCGTCATTGGCTCATGCATGTAGAAAGAGCTGGCAGGACGAGCGCTCTCAGAGATAGGCATGTGTGTGTATCTACAGTACGATTTTTTTTTAAGAGCTGAAAACAACAGCCAACAACGAAAAGATCCATCTGGACAGGGACAGTCCCAGGAAAGGACACCAGAGAAGGACGTTGCCCTGGGCTGCTGCCGCCAAGAGGACGGACTCACAGAACCTTCTGGAACGCCATCTGTCCATCTGTAGACTCTATGGTGGTTAGGATCCTGACCCAGCCATCTCACGTAAAGGAAGCTCTCCCAAAGAGGAACACCATCCAAAGAGGCGGTTCCTCCGGCGGGACTGTCACCGCAGGGTTATGGACAGAGGCAGACGTGTGGCCTGGCAGCGGCAGAGAAGCGGGTAAGGAGACCCAGCGCCGTGTAACATCATAGTGGCGTGAAAGTACCACGCGGCATCGGCTCAGGGCATACATGATGATATGGGAAATGTTCACGCTATGGTTTCTGGTTTCAAAAACAAGGCGACGGGGTGTAAAATAGCAGCTACGATCCAGTGTCTTGTTCGCACTGGGTGGTGGGCTAAATAAGGACTTTCTGTTTTTCACGCCACGAAGGGAAGATGGGGAGGAAGGGGGAGAAGGAGCCAGCAGAGGAAGAAAGATCTAGAAGAATCTCACACCACCAGCCACGTGGCGTTGTGGACTCTGAAGAGAGGTGCTAAGCACAAGGCCAGCGGCTGGACTCACTGGTCCCTCCATGTGATAAAGAGAAGATCCTTCAGAAAGGTTTAAGGTCTTGGGAACCCCAAAAGGGGCCGCTCTGTTCTGCCATGTAGGGCCACTAGAGTCGGGATCGATTGGATGGCTGT